>NW_027327595.1:0-300000 GCF_047675955.1 Chlorocebus sabaeus
TTACATCTTTCCCTTCAAGAAGCCTTTCGCTAAGGCTGTTCTTGTGGAATTGGCAAAGGGATATTTGGAAACCCTTAGAGGGCTATGGTGAAAAAGGAAATATCTTGCATTCAAAACTGGAAAGAGGCTTTCTGAGAAACTGCTCTGTGTTCTGTTAATTCATCTCACAGAGTTACATCTTTCCCTTCAAGAAGCCTTTCGCTTAGGCTGTTCTTGTGGAATTGGCAAAGGGATATTTGGAAGCCCATAGAGGGCTATGGTGAAAAAGGAAATACCTTCCGTCAAAACTGGAAAGAAGGTTTCTGAGAAACTGCTCCGTGTTCTGTTAATTCATCTCACAGAGTTACATCTTTCCCTTCTAGAAGCCTTTCGCTAACGCTGTTCTTGTGGAATTGGCAAAGGGATATTTGGAAGCCCATAGAGGGCTATGGTGAAAAAGGAAATATCTTCCGTTCAAAACTGGAAAGAAGCTTTCTGAGAAACTGCTCTGTGTTCTGTTAATTCATCTCACAGAGTTACATCTTTCCCTTCAAGAAGCCTTTCGCTAAGGCTGTTCTTGTGGAATTGGCAAAGGGATATTTGGAAGCCCACAGAGGGCTATGGTGAAAAAGGAAATATCTTGCGTTCAAAACTGGAAAGAAGCTTTCTGAGAAAGTGCTCTGTGTTCTGTTAATTCATCTCACAGAGTTACATCTTTCCCTTCAACAAGCCTTTCGCTAAATCTGTTCTTGTGGAATTGGCAAAGGGATATTTGGAAGCCCATAGATGGCTATGGTGAAAAAGGAAATATCTTCCGTTCAAAACTGGAAAGAAGCTTTCTGAGAAACTGCTCTGTGTTCTGTTAATTCATCTCACAGAGTTACATCTTTCCCTTCAAGAAGCCTTTCGCTAAGGCTGTTCTTGTGGAATTGGCAAAGGGATATTTGGAAGCCCATAGAGGGCTATGGTGAAAAAGGAAATATCTTCCGTTCAAAACTGGAAAGAAGCTTTCTAGAAACTGCTCTGTGTTCTGTTAATTCATCTCACAGAGTTACATCTTTCCCTTCAAGAAGCCTTTCGCTAAGGCTGTTCTTGTGGAATTGGCAAAGGGATATTTGGAAGCCCATACAGGGCTATGGTGAAAAAGGAAATATCTTCCGTTCAAAACTGGAAAGAAGCTTTCTGAGAAACTGCTCTGTGTTCTGTTAATTCATCTCACAGAGTTACATCTTTCCCTTCAAGAAGCCTTTCGCTAAGGCTGTTCTTGTGGAATTGGCAAAGGGATATTTCGAAGCAAATAGAGGGCTATGTTGTAAAAGGAAATATCTTCCGTTCAAAACTGGAAAGAAGCTTTCTGAGAAACTGCTCTGTGTTCTGTTAATTCATCTCACAGAGTTACATCTTTCCCTTCAAGAAGCCTTTCGCTAAGGCTGTTCTTGTGTAATTGGCAAAGGGATATTTGGATGCCCATAGAGGTCTATGGTGAAAAAGGAAATATCTTCCGTTCAAAACTGGAAAGAAGCTTTCTGAGAAACTGCTCTGTGTTCTTTTAATTCATCTCACAGAGTTACATGTTTCCCTTCAAGAAGCCTTTCGCTAAGGCTGTTCTTGTGGAATTGGCAAAGGGATAGTTGGAAGCCCATAGAGGGCTATGGTGAAAAAGGAAATATCTTCCGTTCAAAACTGGAAAGAAGCTTTCTGAGAATCTGCTCTGTGTTCTGTTAATTCATCTCACAGAGTTACATCGTTCCCTTCAAGAAGCCTTTCGCTAAGGCTGTTCTTGTGGAATTGGCAAAGGGATATTTAGAAGCCCATAGAGGGCTATGGTGAAAAAGGAAATATCTTCCGTTCAAAACTCGAAAGAAGCTTTCTGAGAAACTGCTCTGTGTTCTGTTAATTCATCTCACAGAGTTACATCTTTCCCTTCAAGAAGCCTTTCGTTAAGGCTGTTCTTGTGGAATTGGCAAAGGGATATTTGGAAGCCCATAGAGGGCTATGGTGAAAAAGGAAATATCTTCCGTTCAAAACTGGAAAGAAGCTTTCTGAGAAACTGCTCTGTGTTCTGTTAATTCATCTCACAGAGTTACATCTTTCCCTTCAAGAAGCCTTTCACTAAGGCTGTTCTTGTGGAATTGGCAAAGGGATATTTGGAAGCCCATAGAGGGCTATGGTGAAAAAGGAAATATCTTCCGTTCAAAACTGGAAAGAATCTTTCTAAGAAACTGCTCTGTGTTCTGTTAATTCATCTCACAGAGTTACATCTTTCCCTTCAAGAAGCCTTTCGCTAAGGCTGTTCTTGTGGAATTGGCAAAGGGATATTTGGAAGCCCATAGAGGGCTATGGTGAAAAAGGAAATATCTTCCGTTCAAAACTGGAAAGAGGCTTTCTGAGAAACTGCTCTGTGTTCTGTTAACTCATCTCACAGAATTACATCTTTCCCTTCAAGAAGCCTTTCGCTAAGGCTGTTCTTGTGGAATTGGCAAAGGGATATTTGGAAGCCCATAGAAGGCTATGGTGAAAAAGAAAATATCTTCCGTTCAAAACTGGAAAGAAGCATTCTGAGAAACTGCTCTGTGTTCTGTTAATTCATCTCACACAGTTACATCTTTCCCTTCAACAATCCTTTCGCTAAGGCGGTTCTTGTGGAATTGGCAAAGGGATATTTGGAAGCCCATAGAGGGCTATGGTGAAAAAGGAAATATCTTCCGTTCAAAACTGGAAAGAAGCTTTCTGAGAAACTGCTCTGGGTTCTGTTAATTCATCTCACAGAGTTACATCTTTCCCTTCAAGAAACATTTCGCTAAGGCTGTTCTTTCGGAATTGGCAAAGGGATATTTGGAAGCCCATAGAGGGCTATGGTGAAAAAGGAAATATCTTCCGTTCAAAACTGGAAAGAAGCTTTCTGAGAAACTGCTCCGTGTTCTGTTAATTCATCTCACAGAGTTACATCTTTCCCTTCAAGAAGCCTTTCGCTAAGGCTGTTCTTGTGGAATTGGCAAAGGGATATTTGGAAGCCCATAGAGGGCTATGGTGAAAAGGGAAATATCTTCCGTTCAAAACTGGAAAGAAGCTTTCTGAGAAACTGCTCTGTGTTCTGTTAATTCATCTCACAGAGTTACATCTTTCCCTTCAAGAAGCCTTTCGCTAAGGCTGTTCTTGTGGAATTGGCAAAGGGATATTTGGAAACCCATAGAGGGCTATGGTGAAAAAGGAAATATCTTCCATTCAAAACTGGAAAGAGGCTTTCTGAGAAACTGCTCTGTGTTCTGTTAATTCATCTCACAGAGTTACATCTTTCCCTTCAAGAAGCCTTTCGCTTAGGCTGTTCTTGTGGAATTGGCAAAGGGATATTTGGAAGCCCATAGAGGGCTATGGTGAAAAAGGAAATATCTTCCGTTCAAAACTGGAAAGAAGCTTTCTGAGAAACTGCTCTGTGTTCTGTTAGTTCATCTCACAGAGTTAAATCGTTCCCTTCAAGAAGCCTTTCGCTAAGGCTGTTCTTGTGGAATTGGCAAACGGATACTTGGTAGCCCATAGAGGGCTATGGTGAAAAGGGAAATATCTTCCGTTCAAAACTGGAAAGAAGCTTTCTGAGAAACTGCTCTGTGTTCTGTTAATTAATCTCACGGAGTTACATCTTTCCCTTCAAGAAGTCTTTCGCTAAGGCTGTTCTTGGGGAATTGGCAAAGGGATATTTGGAAGCCCATAGAGGGCTATGGTGAAAAAGGAAATATCTTCCGTTCAAAACTGGAAAGAAGCTTTCTGAGAAACTGCTCTGTGTTCTGTTAATTCATCTCACACAGTTACATCTTTCCCTTCAAGAAGCCTTTCGCTAAGGCTGTTCTTGTGGAATTGGCAAAGGGATATTTGGAAGCTCATAGAGGGCTATGGTGAAAAAGGAAATATCTTCCGTTCAAAACTGGAAAGAAGCTTTCTGAGAAACTGCTCCGTGTTCTGTTAATTCATCTCACAGAGTTACATCTTTCCCTTCAAGAAGCCTTTCGCTAAGGCTGTTCTTGTGTAATTGGCAAAGGGATATTTGGAAGCCCATAGAGGGCTATGGTGAAAAAGGAAATATCTTCCGTTCAAAACTGGAAAGAAGCTTTCTGAGAAACTGCTCTGTGTTCTGTTAATTCATCTCACAGAGTTACATCGTTCCCTTCAAGAAGCCTTTCGCTAAGGCTGTTCTTGTGGAATTGGCAAAGGGATATTTGGAAGCCCATAGAGGGCTATGGTGAAAAAGGAAATATCTTCCGTTCAAAACTGGAAAGAAGCTTTCTGAGAAACTGCTCTGTGTTCTGTTAATTCATCTCACAGAGTTACATCTTTCCCTTCAAGAAGCCTTTCACTAAGGCTGTTCTTGTGGAATTGGCAAAGGGATATTTGGAAACCCATAGAGGGCTAGGGTGAAAAAGGAAATATCTTCCATTCAAAACTGGAAAGAGGCTTTCTGAGAAACTGCTCTGTGTTCTGTTAATTCACCTCACACAGTTACATCGTTCCCTTCAAGAAGGCTTTCGCTAAGGCTGTTCTTGTGGAATTGGCAAAGGGATATTTGGAAGCCCGTAGAGGGCTATGGTGAAAAAGGAAATATCTTCCGTTCAAAACTGGAAAGAAGCTTTCTGAGAAACTGCTCTGTGTTCTGTTAATTCATCTCACAGAGTTACATCGTTCCCTTCAAGAAGGCTTTCGCTAAGGCTGTTCTTGTGGAATTGGCAAAGGGATATTTGGAAGCCCGTAGAGGGCTATGGTGAAAAAGGAAATATCTTCCGTTCAAAACTGGAAAGAAGCTTTCTGAGAAACTGCTCTGTGTTCTGTTAATTCATCTCACAGAGTTACATCTTTCCCTTCAAGAAGCCGTTCGCTAAGGCTGTTCTTGTGGAATTGGCAAAGGGATATTTGGAAGCCCATAGAGGGCTATGGTGAAAAAGGAAATATCTTCCGTTCAAAACTGGAAAGAAGCTTTCTGAGAAACTGCTCTGTGTTCTGTTAATTCATCTCACAGAGTTACATCTTTCCCTTCAACAAGCCTTTCGCTAAGGCTGTTCTTGTGGAATTGGCAAAGGGATATTTGCAAGCCCATAGACGGCTATGGTGAAAAAGGAAATATCTTCCGTTCAAAACTGGAAAGAAGCTTTCTGAGAAACTGCTCTGTGTTCTGTTAATTCATCTCACAGAGTTACATCTTTCCCTTCAAGAAGCCTTTCGCTAAGGCTGTTCTTGTGGAATTGGCAAAGGGATATTTGGAAGCCCATAGAGGGCTATGGTGAAAAAGGAAATATCTTCCATTCAAAACTGGAAAGAAGCTTTCTGAGAAACTGCTCTGTGTTTTGTTAATTCATCTCACAGAGTTACATCTTTCCCTTCAAGAAGCCTTTCGCTAAGGCTGTTCTTGTGGAATAGGCAAAGGGATATTTGGAAGCCCATAGAGGGCTATGGTGAAAAAGGAAATATCTTCCGTTCAAAACTGGAAAGAAGCTTTCTGAGAAACTGCTCTGTGTTCTGTTAATTCATCTCACAGAGTTACATCTTTCCCTTCAAGAAGCCTTTCGCTAAGGCTGTTCTTGTCGAATAGGCAAAGGGATATTTGGAAGCCCATAGAGGGCTATGGTGAAAAAGGAAATATCTTCCGTTCAAAACTGGAAAGAAGCTTTCTGAGAAACTGCTCTGTGTTCTGTTAATTCATCTCACAGATTTACATCTTTCCCTTCAAGAAGCCTTTCGCTAAGGCTGTTCTTGTGGAATTGGCAAAGGGATATTTGGAAGCTCATAGAGGGCTATGGTGAAAAAGGAAATATCTTCCGTTGAAAACTGGAAAGAAGCTTTCTGAGAAACTGCTCCGTGTTCTTTTAATTCATCTCACAGAGTTACATCTTTCCCTTCAAGAAGCCTTTCGCTAAGGCTGTTCTTGTGGAATTGGCAAAGGGATATTTGGAAGCCCTTAGAGGGCTATGGTGAAAAAGGAAATATCTTCCGTTCAAAACTGGAAAGAAGCTTTCTGAGAAACTGCTCTGTGTTCTGTTAATTCATCTCACAGAGTTACATCGTTCCCTTCAAGAAGCCTTTCGCTAAGGCTGTTCTTGTGGAATTGGCAAAGGGATATTTGGAAGCCCATAGAGGGCTATGGTGAAAAAGAAAATATCTTCCGTTCAAAACTGGAAAGAAGCTTTCTGAGAAACTGCTCTGTGTTCTGTTAATTCATCTCACAGAGTTACATCTTTCCCTTCAAGAAGCCTTTCGCTAAGGCTGTTCTTGTGGAATTGGCAAAGGGATATTTGGAAACCCTTAGAGGGCTATGGTGAAAAAGGAAATATCTTGCATTCAAAACTGGAAAGAGGCTTTCTGAGAAACTGCTCTGTGTTCTGTTAATTCATCTCACAGAGTTACATCTTTCCCTTCAAGAAGCCTTTCGCTTAGGCTGTTCTTGTGGAATTGGCAAAGGGATATTTGGAAGCCCATAGAGGGCTATGGTGAAAAAGGAAATACCTTCCGTCAAAACTGGAAAGAAGGTTTCTGAGAAACTGCTCCGTGTTCTGTTAATTCATCTCACAGAGTTACATCTTTCCCTTCTAGAAGCCTTTCGCTAACGCTGTTCTTGTGGAATTGGCAAAGGGATATTTGGAAGCCCATAGAGGGCTATGGTGAAAAAGGAAATATCTTCCGTTCAAAACTGGAAAGAAGCTTTCTGAGAAACTGCTCTGTGTTCTGTTAATTCATCTCACAGAGTTACATCTTTCCCTTCAAGAAGCCTTTCGCTAAGGCTGTTCTTGTGGAATTGGCAAAGGGATATTTGGAAGCCCATAGAGGGCTATGGTGAAAAAGGAAATATCTTGCGTTCAAAACTGGAAAGAAGCTTTCTGAGAAAGTGCTCTGTGTTCTGTTAATTCATCTCACAGAGTTACATCTTTCCCTTCAAGAAGCCTTTCGCTAAATCTGTTCTTGTGGAATTGGCAAAGGGATATTTGGAAGCCCATAGATGGCTATGGTGAAAAAGGAAATATCTTCCGTTCAAAACTGGAAAGAAGCTTTCTGAGAAACTGCTCTGTGTTCTGTTAATTCATCTCACAGAGTTACATCTTTCCCTTCAAGAAGCCTTTCGCTAAGGCTGTTCTTGTGGAATTGGCAAAGGGATATTTGGAAGCCCATAGAGGGCTATGGTGAAAAAGGAAATATCTTCCGTTCAAAACTGGAAAGAAGCTTTCTAGAAACTGCTCTGTGTTCTGTTAATTCATCTCACAGAGTTACATCTTTCCCTTCAAGAAGCCTTTCGCTAAGGCTGTTCTTGTGGAATTGGCAAAGGGATATTTGGAAGCCCATAGAGGGCTATGGTGAAAAAGGAAATATCTTCCGTTCAAAACTGGAAAGAAGCTTTCTGAGAAACTGCTCTGTGTTCTGTTAATTCATCTCACAGAGTTACATCTTTCCCTTCAAGAAGCCTTTCGCTAAGGCTGTTCTTGTGGAATTGGCAAAGGGATATTTCGAAGCAAATAGAGGGCTATGTTGTAAAAGGAAATATCTTCCGTTCAAAACTGGAAAGAAGCTTTCTGAGAAACTGCTCTGTGTTCTGTTAATTCATCTCACAGATTTACATCTTTCCCTTCAAGAAGCCTTTCGCTAAGGCTGTTCTTGTGTAATTGGCAAAGGGATATTTGGATGCCCATAGAGGTCTATGGTGAAAAAGGAAATATCTTCCGTTCAAAACTGGAAAGAAGCTTTCTGAGAAACTGCTCTGTGTTCTTTTAATTCATCTCACAGAGTTACATGTTTCCCTTCAAGAAGCCTTTCGCTAAGGCTGTTCTTGTGGAATTGGCAAAGGGATAGTTGGAAGCCCATAGAGGGCTATGGTGAAAAAGGAAATATCTTCCGTTCAAAACTGCAAAGAAGCTTTCTGAGAAACTGCTCTGTGTTCTGTTCATTCATCTCACAGAGTTACATCGTTCCCTTCAAGAAGCCTTTCGCTAAGGCTGTTCTTGTGGAATTGGCAAAGGGATATTTGGAAGCCCATAGAGGGCTATGGTGAAAAAGGAAATATCTTCCGTTCAAAACTGGAAAGAAGCTTTCTGAGAAACTGCTCTGTGTTCTGTTAATTCATCTCACAGAGTTACATCTTTCCCTTCAAAAGCCTTTCGCTAAGGCTGTTCTTGAGGAATTGGCAAAGGGATATTTGCAAGCCCATAGAGGGCTTTTGTGAAAAAGGAAATATCTTCCTTTCAAAACTGGAAAGAAGCTTTCTGAGAAACTGCTCTGTGTTCTGTTAATTCATCTCACAGAGTTACATCTCTCCCTTCAAGAAGCCTTTCGCTAAGGCTGTTCTTGTGGAATTGGCAAAGGGATATTTGGAAGCCCATAGAGGGCTATGGTGAAAAAGGAAATATCTTCCGTTCAAAACTGGAAAGAAGCTTTCTGAGAAACTGCTCTGTGTTCTGTTAATTCATCTCACAGAGTTACATCTTTCCCTTCAAGAAGCCTTTCGCTAAGGCTGTTCTTGTGGAATTGGCAAAGGGATATTTGGAAGCCCATAGAGGGCTATGGTGAAAAAGGAAATATCTTCCGTTCAAAACTGGAAAGAAGCTTTCTGAGAAACTGCTCTGTGTTCTGTTAATTCATCTCACAGAGTTACATCTTTCCCTTCAAGAAGCCTTTCGCTAAGGCTGTTCTTGTGGAATAGGCAAAGGGATATTTGGAAGCCCATAGAGGGCTATGGTGAAAAAGGAAATATCTTCCGTTCAAAACTGGAAAGAAGCTTTCTGAGAAACTGCTCTGTGTTCTGTTAATTCATCTCACAGAGTTACATCTTTCCCTTCAAGAAGCCTTTCGCTAAGGCTGTTCTTGTGGAATTGGCCAAGGGATATTTGGAAGCCCATAGAGGGCTATGGTGAAAAAGGAAATATCTTCCGTTCAAAACTGGAAAGAAGCTTTCTGAGAAACTGCTCTGTGTTCTGTTAATTCATCTCACAGAGTTACATCTTTCCCTTCAAGAAGACTTTCGCTAAGGTTGTTCTTGTGGAATTGGCAAAGGGATATTTGGAGGCCCATAGAGGGCTATGGTCAAAAAGGAAATATCTTCCGTTCAAAACTGGAAAGAAGCTTTCTGAGAAACTGCTCTGTGTTCTGTTAATTCATCTCACAGAGTTACATCTTTCCCTTCAAGAAGCCTTTCGCTAAGGCTGTTCTTGTGGAATTGGCAAGGGGATATTTGGAAGCCCATAGAGGGCTATGGTGAAAAAGGAAATATCTTCCGTTCAAAACTGGAAAGAAGCTTTCTGAGAAACTGCTCTGTGTTCTGTTAATTCATCTCACAGAGTTACATCTTTCCCTTAAAGAAGCCTTTCACTAAGGCTGTTCTTGTGGAATTGGCAAAGGGATATTTGGAAGCCCATAGAGGGCTATGGTGAAAAAGGAAATATCTTCCGTTCAAAACTGGAAAGAAGCTTTCTGAGAAACTGCTCTGTGTTCTGTTAATTCATCTCACAGAGTTACATCTTTCCCTTCAAGAAGCCTTTCGCTAAGGCTGTTCTTGTGGAATTGGCAAAGGGATATTTGGAAGCCCATAGAGGGCTATGGTGAAAAAGGAAATATCTTCCGTTCAAAATTGGAAAGAAGCTTTCTGAGAAACTGCTCTGTGTTCTGTTAATTCATCTCACAGAGTTACATCTTTCCCTTCAAGAAGCCTTTCCCTAAGGCTGTTCTTGTGGAATTGGCAAAGGGATATTTGGAAGCCCATAGAGGGCTATGGTGAAAAAGGAAATATCTTCCGTTCAAAACTGGAAAGAAGCTTTCTGAGAAACTGCTCTGTGTTCTGTTAATTCATCTCACAGAGTTACATCTTTCCCTTCAAGAAGCCTTTCGCTAAGGCTGTTCTTGTGGAATTGGCAAAGGGATATTTGGAAGCCCATAGAGGGCTATGGTGAAAAAGGAAATATCTTCCGTTCAAAACTGGAAAGAAGCTTTCTGAGAAACTGCTCTGTGTTCTGTTAATTCATCTCACAGAGTTGCATCTTATCCTTCAAGAAGCCTTTCGCTAAGGCTGTTCTTGTGGAATTGGCAAAGGGATATTTGGAAGCCCGTAGAGGGCTATGGTGAAAAAGGAAATATCTTCCGTTCAAAACTGGAAAGAAGCTTTCTGAGAAACTGCTCTGTGTTCTGTTAATTCATCTCACACAGTTACATCTTTCCCTTCAACAATCCTTTCGCTAAGGCTGTTCTTGTAGAATTCGCAAAGGGATATTTGGAAGGTCATAGAGGGCTATGGTGAAAAAGGAAATATCTTCCGTTCGAAACTGGAAAGAAGCTTTCTGAGAAACTGCTCAGTGTTCTGTTAATTCATCTCACAGAGTTACATCTTTCCCTTCAAGAAGCCTTTCGCTAAGGCTGTTCTTGTGGAATTGGCAAAGGGATATTTGGAAGCCCATAGAGGGCTATGGTGAAAAAGGAAATATCTTCCGTTCAAAACTGGAAAGAAGCTTTCTGAGAAACTGCTCTGTGTTCTGTTAATTCATCTCACAGAGTTACATCTTTCCCTTCAAGAAGCCTTTCGCTAAGGCTGTTCTTGTGGAATTGGCAAAGGGATATTTGGAAGCCCATAGAGGGCTATGGTGAAAAAGGAAATATCTTCCGTTCAAAACTGGAAAGAAGCTTTCTGAGAAACTGCTCTGTGTTCTGTTAATTCATCTCACAGAGTTACATCTTTCCCTTCAAGAAGCCTTTCGCTAAGGCTGTTCTTGTGGAATTGGCCAAGGGATATTTGGAAGCCCATAGAGGGCTATGGTGAAAAAGGAAATATCTTCCGTTCAAAACTGGAAAGAAGCTTTCTGAGAAACTGCTTTGTGTTCTGCTAATTCATCTCACAGAGTTACATCTTTCCCTTCAAGAAGCCTTTCGCTAAGGCTGTTCTTGTGGAATTGGCAAAGGGATATTTGGAAGCCCATAGAGGGCTATGGTGAAAAAGGAAATATCTTCCGTTCAAAACTGGAAAGAAACTTTCTGAGAAACTGCTCTGTGTTCTGTTAATTCATCTCACAGAGTTACATCTTTCCCTTCAAGAAGCCTTTCGCTAAGGCTGTTCTTGTGGAATAGGCAAAGGGATATTTGGAAGCCCATAGAGGGCTATGGTGAAAAAGGAAATATCTTCCGTTCAAAACTGGAAAGAAGCTTTCTGAGAAACTGCTCTGTGTTCTGTTAATTCATCTCACAGAGTTACATCTTTCCCTTCAAGAAGCCTTTCGCTAAGGCTGTTCTTGTGGAATTGGCAAAGGGATATTTGGAAGCCCATAGAGGGCTATGGTGAAAAAGGAAATATCTTCCGTTCAAAACTGGAAAGAAGCTTTCTGAGAAACTGCTCTGTGTTCTGTTAATTCATCTCACAGAGTTACATCTTTCCCTTCAAGAAGCCTTTCGCTAAGGTTGTTCTTGTGGAATTGGCAAAGGGATATTTGGAGGCCCATAGAGGGCTATGGTGAAAAAGGAAATATCTTCCGTTCAAAACTGGAAAGAAGCTTTCTGAGAAACTGCTCTGTGTTCTGTTAATTCATCTCACAGAGTTACATCTTTCCCTTCAAGAAGCCTTTCGCTAAGGCTGTTCTTGTGGAATTGGCAAGGGGATATTTGGAAGCCCATAGAGGGCTATGGTGAAAAAGGAAATATCTTCCGTTCAAAACTGGAAAGAAGCTTTCTGAGAAACTGCTCTGTGTTCTGTTAATTCATCTCACAGAGTTACATCTTTCCCTTAAAGAAGCCTTTCACTAAGGCTGTTCTTGTGGAATTGGCAAAGGGATATTTGGAAGCCCATAGAGGGCTATGGTGAAAAAGGAAATATCTTCCGTTCAAAACTGGAAAGAAGCTTTCTGAGAAACTGCTCTGTGTTCTGTTAATTCATCTCACAGAGTTACATCTTTCCCTTCAAGAAGCCTTTCGCTAAGGCTGTTCTTGTGGAATTGGCAAAGGGATATTTGGAAGCCCATAGAGGGCTATGGTGAAAAAGGAAATATCTTCCGTTCAAAATTGGAAAGAAGCTTTCTGAGAAACTGCTCTGTGTTCTGTTAATTCATCTCACAGAGTTACATCTTTCCCTTCAAGAAGCCTTTCCCTAAGGCTGTTCTTGTGGAATTGGCAAAGGGATATTTGGAAGCCCATAGAGGGCTATGGTGAAAAAGGAAATATCTTCCGTTCAAAACTGGAAAGAAGCTTTCTGAGAAACTGCTCTGTGTTCTGTTAATTCATCTCACAGAGTTACATCTTTCCCTTCAAGAAGCCTTTCGCTAAGGCTGTTCTTGTGGAATTGGCAAAGGGATATTTGGAAGCCCATAGAGGGCTATGGTGAAAAAGGAAATATCTTCCGTTCAAAATTGGAAAGAAGCTTTCTGAGAAACTGCTCTGTGTTCTGTTAATTCATCTCACAGAGTTACATCTTTCCCTTCAAGAAGCCTTTCCCTAAGGCTGTTCTTGTGGAATTGGCAAAGGGATATTTGGAAGCCCATAGAGGGCTATGGTGAAAAAGGAAATATCTTCCGTTCAAAACTGGAAAGAAGCTTTCTGAGAAACTGCTCTGTGTTCTGTTAATTCATCTCACAGAGTTACATCTTTCCCTTCAAGAAGCCTTTCGCTAAGGCTGTTCTTGTGGAATTGGCAAAGGGATATTTGGAAGCCCATAGAGGGCTATGGTGAAAAAGGAAATATCTTCCGTTCAAAACTGGAAAGAAGCTTTCTGAGAAACTGCTCTGTGTTCTGTTAATTCATCTCACAGAGTTGCATCTTATCCTTCAAGAAGCCTTTCGCTAAGGCTGTTCTTGTGGAATTGGCAAAGGGATATTTGGAAGCCCGTAGAGGGCTATGGTGAAAAAGGAAATATCTTCCGTTCAAAACTGGAAAGAAGCTTTCTGAGAAACTGCTCTGTGTTCTGTTAATTCATCTCACACAGTTACATCTTTCCCTTCAACAATCCTTTCGCTAAGGCTGTTCTTGTAGAATTCGCAAAGGGATATTTGGAAGGTCATAGAGGGCTATGGTGAAAAAGGAAATATCTTCCGTTCAAAACTGGAAAGAAGCTTTCTGAGAAACTGCTCAGTGTTCTGTTAATTCATCTCACAGAGTTACATCTTTCAGTTCAAGAAGCCTTTCGCTAAGGCTGTTCTTGTGGAATTGGCAAAGGGATATTTGGAAGCCCATAGAGGGCTATGGTGAAAAAGGAAATATCTTCCGTTCAAAACTGGAAAGAAGCTTTCTGAGAAACTGCTCTGTGTTCTGTTAATTCATCTCACAGAGTTACATCTTTCCCTTCAAGAAGCCTTTCGCTAAGGCTGTTCTTGTGGAATTGGCAAAGGGATATTTGGAAGCCCATAGAGGGCTATGGTGAAAAAGGAAATATCTTCCGTTCAAAACTGGAAAGAAGCTTTCTGAGAAACTGCTCTGTGTTCTGTTAATTCATCTCACAGAGTTACATCTTTCCCTTCAAGAAGCCTTTCGCTAAGGCTGTTCTTGTGGAATTGGCCAAGGGATATTTGGAAGCCCATAGAGGGCTATGGTGAAAAAGGAAATATCTTCCGTTCAAAACTGGAAAGAAGCTTTCTGAGAAACTGCTTTGTGTTCTGCTAATTCATCTCACAGAGTTACATCTTTCCCTTCAAGAAGCCTTTCGCTAAGGCTGTTCTTGTGGAATTGGCAAAGGGATATTTGGAAGCCCATAGAGGGCTATGGTGAAAAAGGAAATATCTTCCGTTCAAAACTGGAAAGAAGCTTTCTGAGAAACTGCTCTGTGTTCTGTGAATTCATCTCACAGAGTTACATCTTTCCCTTCAAGAAGCCTTTCGCTAAGGCTGTTCTTGTGGAATTGGCAAAGGGATATTTGGAAACCCATAGAGGGCTCTGGTGAAAAAGGGAATATCTTCCGTTCAAAACTGGAAATAAGCTTTCTGAGAAACTGCTCTGTGTTTTGTTAATTCATCTCACAGAGTTACATCTTTCCCTTCAAGAAGCCTTTCGCTAAGGCTTTTCTTGTGGAATTGGCAAAGGGATATTTGGAAGCCCATACAGGGCTATGGTGAAAAAGGAAATATCTTCCGTTCAAAACTGGAAAGAAGCTTTCTGAGAAACTGCTCTGTGTTCTGTTAATTCATCTCACAGAGTTACATCTTTCCCTTCAAGAAGCCTTTCGCTAAGGCTGTTCTTGTGGAATTGGCAAAGGGATATTTGGAAGCCCATAGAGGGCTATGGTGAAAAAGGAAATATCTTCCGTTCAAAACTGGAAAGAAGCTTTCTGAGAAACTGCTCTGTGTTCTGTTAATTCATCTCACAGAGTTACATCTTTCCCTTCAAGAAGCCTTTCGCTAAGGCTGTTCTTGTGGAATTGGCAAAGGGATATTTGGAAGCCCATAGAGGGCTATGGTGAAAAAGGAAATATCTTCCGTTCAAAACTGGAAAGAAGCTTTCTGAGAAACTGCTCTGTGTTCTGTTAATTCATCTCACAGAGTTGCATCTTATCCTTCAAGAAGCCTTTCGCTAAGGCTGTTCTTGTGGAATTGGCAAAGGGATATTTGGAAGCCCGTAGAGGGCTATGGTGAAAAAGGAAATATCTTCCGTTCAAAACTGGAAAGAAGCTTTCTGAGAAACTGCTCTGTGTTCTGTTAATTCATCTCACACAGTTACATCTTTCCCTTCAACAATCCTTTCGCTAAGGCTGTTCTTGTAGAATTCGCAAAGGGATATTTGGAAGGTCATAGAGGGCTATGGTGAAAAAGGAAATATCTTCCGTTCAAAACTGGAAAGAAGCTTTCTGAGAAACTGCTCAGTGTTCTGTTAATTCATCTCACAGAGTTACATCTTTCAGTTCAAGAAGCCTTTCGCTAAGGCTGTTCTTGTGGAATTGGCAAAGGGATATTTGGAAGCCCATAGAGGGCTATGGTGAAAAAGGAAATATCTTCCGTTCAAAACTGGAAAGAAGCTTTCTGAGAAACTGCTCTGTGTTCTGTTAATTCATCTCACAGAGTTACATCTTTCCCTTCAAGAAGCCTTTCGCTAAGGCTGTTCTTGTGGAATTGGCAAAGGGATATTTGGAAGCCCATAGAGGGCTATGGTGAAAAAGGAAATATCTTCCGTTCAAAATTGGAAAGAAGCTTTCTGAGAAACTGCTCTGTGTTCTGTTAATTCATCTCACAGAGTTACATCTTTCCCTTCAAGAAGCCTTTCCCTAAGGCTGTTCTTGTGGAATTGGCCAAGGGATATTTGGAAGCCCATAGAGGGCTATGGTGAAAAAGGAAATATCTTCCGTTCAAAACTGGAAAGAAGCTTTCTGAGAAACTGCTCTGTGTTCTGTTAATTCATCTCACAGAGTTACATCTTTCCCTTCAAGAAGCCTTTCGCTAAGGCTGTTCTTGTGGAATTGGCAAAGGGATATTTGGAAGCCCATAGAGGGCTATGGTGAAAAAGGAAATATCTTCCGTTCAAAACTGGAAAGAAGCTTTCTGAGAAACTGCTCTGTGTTCTGTTAATTCATCTCACAGAGTTGCATCTTATCCTTCAAGAAGCCTTTCGCTAAGGCTGTTCTTGTGGAATTGGCAAAGGGATATTTGGAAGCCCGTAGAGGGCTATGGTGAAAAAGGAAATATCTTCCGTTCAAAACTGGAAAGAAGCTTTCTGAGAAACTGCTCTGTGTTCTGTTAATTCATCTCACACAGTTACATCTTTCCCTTCAACAATCCTTTCGCTAAGGCTGTTCTTGTAGAATTCGCAAAGGGATATTTGGAAGGTCATAGAGGGCTATGGTGAAAAAGGAAATATCTTCCGTTCAAAACTGTAAAGAAGCTTTCTGAGAAACTGCTCAGTGTTCTGTTAATTCATCTCACAGAGTTACATCTTTCAGTTCAAGAAGCCTTTCGCTAAGGCTGTTCTTGTGGAATTGGCAAAGGGATATTTGGAAGCCCATAGAGGGCTATGGTGAAAAAGGAAATATCTTCCGTTCGAAACTGGAAAGAAGCTTTCTGAGAAACTGCTCTGTGTTCTGTTAATTCATCTCACAGAGTTACATCTTTCCCTTCAAGAAGCCTTTCGCTAAGGCTGTTCTTGTGGAATTGGCAAAGGGATATTTGGAAGCCCATAGAGGGCTATGGTGAAAAAGGAAATATCTTCCGTTCAAAACTGGAAAGAAGCTTTCTGAGAAACTGCTCTGTGTTCTGTTAATTCATCTCACAGAGTTACATCTTTCCCTTCAAGAAGCCTTTCGCTAAGGCTGTTCTTGTGGAATTGGCCAAGGGATATTTGGAAGCCCATAGAGGGCTATGGTGAAAAAGGAAATATCTTCCGTTCAAAACTGGAAAGAAGCTTTCTGAGAAACTGCTTTGTGTTCTGCTAATTCATCTCACAGAGTTACATCTTTCCCTTCAAGAAGCCTTTCGCTAAGGCTGTTCTTGTGGAATTGGCAAAGGGATATTTGGAAGCCCATAGAGGGCTATGGTGAAAAAGGAAATATCTTCCGTTCAAAACTGGAAAGAAGCTTTCTGAGAAACTGCTCTGTGTTCTGTGAATTCATCTCACAGAGTTACATCTTTCCCTTCAAGAAGCCTTTCGCTAAGGCTGTTCTTGTGGAATTGGCAAAGGGATATTTGGAAACCCATAGAGGGCTCTGGTGAAAAAGGGAATATCTTCCGTTCAAAACTGGAAATAAGCTTTCTGAGAAACTGCTCTGTGTTTTGTTAATTCATCTCACAGAGTTACATCTTTCCCTTCAAGAAGCCTTTCGCTAAGGCTTTTCTTGTGGAATTGGCAAAGGGATATTTGGAAGCCCATACAGGGCTATGGTGAAAAAGGAAATATCTTCCGTTCAAAACTGGAAAGAAGCTTTCTGAGAAACTGCTCTGTGTTCTGTTAATTCATCTCACAGAGTTACATCTTTCCCTTCAAGAAGCCTTTCGCTAAGGCTGTTCTTGTGGAATTGGCAAAGGGATATTTGGAAGCCCATAGAGGGCTATGGTGAAAAAGGAAATATCTTCCGTTCAAAACTGGAAAGAAGCTTTCTGAGAAACTGCTCTGTGTTCTGTTAATTCATCTCACAGAGTTACATCTTTCCCTTCAAGAAGCCTTTCGCTAAGGCTGTTCTTGTGGAATTGGCAAAGGGATATTTGGAAGCCCATAGAGGGCTATGGTGAAAAAGGAAATATCTTCCGTTCAAAACTGGAAAGAAGCTTTCTGAGAAACTGCTCTGTGTTCTGTTAATTCATCTCACAGAGTTGCATCTTATCCTTCAAGAAGCCTTTCGCTAAGGCTGTTCTTGTGGAATTGGCAAAGGGATATTTGGAAGCCCGTAGAGGGCTATGGTGAAAAAGGAAATATCTTCCGTTCAAAACTGGAAAGAAGCTTTCTGAGAAACTGCTCTGTGTTCTGTTAATTCATCTCACACAGTTACATCTTTCCCTTCAACAATCCTTTCGCTAAGGCTGTTCTTGTAGAATTCGCAAAGGGATATTTGGAAGGTCATAGAGGGCTATGGTGAAAAAGGAAATATCTTCCGTTCAAAACTGGAAAGAAGCTTTCTGAGAAACTGCTCAGTGTTCTGTTAATTCATCTCACAGTGTTACATCTTTCCCTTCAAGAAGCCTTTCGCTAAGGCTGTTCTTGTGGAATTGGCAAAGGGATATTTGGAAGCCCATAGAGGGGTATGGTGAAAAAGGAAATATCTTCCGTTCAAAACTGGAAAGAAGCTTTCTGAGAAACTGCTCTGTGTTCTGTTAATTCATCTCACAGAGTTACATCTTTCCCTTCAAGAAGCCTTTCGCTAAGGCTGTTCTTGTGGAATTGGCAAAGGGATATTTGGAAGCCCATAGAGGGCTATGGTGAAAAAGGAAATATCTTCCGTTCAAAACTGGAAAGAAGCTTTCTGAGAAACTGCTCTGTGTTCTGTTAATTCATCTCACAGAGTTACATCTTTCCCTTCAAGAAGCCTTTCGCTAAGGCTGTTCTTGTGGAATTGGCAAAGGGATATTTGGAAGCCCATAGAGGGCTATGGTGAAAAAGGAAATATCTTCCGTTCAAAACTGGAAAGAAGCTTTCTGAGAAACTTCTCTAAGTTCTGTTGATTCGTCTCACGGAGTTACATCTTTCCCTTCAAGAAGCCTTTCGCTAAGGCTGTTCTTGTGGAATTGGCAAAGGGATATTTGGAAGCCCATAGAGGGCTATGGTGAAAAAGGGAATATCTTCCGTTCAAAACTGGAAAGAAGCTTTCTGAGAAACTGCTCTAAGTTCTGTTGATTCGTCTCACGGAGTTACATTTTTCCCTTCAAGAAGCCTTTCGCTAAGGCTGTTCTTGTGGAATTGGCAAAGGGATATTTGGAAGCCCATAGAGGGCTATGGTGAAAAAGGGAATATCTTCCGTTCAAAACTGGAAAGAAGCTTTCTGAGAAACTGCTCTGTGTTCTGTTAATTCATCCCACAGAGTTACATCTTTCCCTTCAAGAAGCCTTTCGCTAAGTCTGTTCTTGTGGAATTGGCAAAGGGATATTTGGAAGCCCATAGAGGGCTATGGTGAAAAAGGAAATATCTTCCGTTCAAAACTGGAAAGAAGCTTTCTGAGAAACTGCTCTGTGTTCTGTGAATTCATCTCACAGAGTTACATCTTTCCCTTCAAGAAGCCTTTCGCTAAGGCTGTTCTTGTGGAATTGGCAAAGGGATATTTGGAAGCCCATAGATTGCTCTGGTGAAAAAGGGAATATCTTCCGTTCAAAACTGGAAATAAGCTTTCTGAGAAACTGCTCTGTGTTCTGTTAACTCATCTCACAGAATTACATCTTTCCCTTCAAGAAGCCTTTCGCTAAGGCTGTTCTTGTGGAATTGGCAAAGGGATATTTGGAAGCCCATAGAAGGCTATGGTGAAAAAGAAAATATCTTCCGTTCAAAACTGGAAAGAAGCTTTCTGAGAAACTGCTCTGTGTTCTGTTAATTCATCTCACACAGTTACATCTTTCCCTTCAAGAAGCCTTTCGCTAAGGCTGTCGTTGTGGAATTGGAAACGGATATTTGGAAGCCCATAGAGGGCTATGGTGGAAAAGGAAATATCTTCCGTTCAAAACTGGAAAGAAGCTTTCTGAGAAACTGCTCTGTGTTCTGTTAATTCATCTCACAGAGTTACATCTTTCCCTTCAAGAAGCCTTTCGCTAAGGCTGTTCTTGTGGAATTGGCAAAGGGATATTTGGAAGCCCATAGAGGGCTATGGTGAAAAAGGAAATATCTTCCGTTCAAAACTGGAAAGAGGCTTTCTGAGAAACTGCTCTGTGTTCTGTTAACTCATCTCACAGAATTACATCTTTCCCTTCAAGAAGCCTTTCGCTAAGGCTGTTCTTGTGGAATTGGCAAAGGGATATTTGGAAGCCCATAGAAGGCTATGGTGAAAAAGAAAATATCTTCCGTTCAAAACTGGAAAGAAGCTTTCTGAGAAACTGCTCTGTGTTCTGTTAATTCATCTCACACAGTTACATCTTTCCCTTCAACAATCCTTTCGCTAAGGCGGTTCTTGTGGAATTGGCAAAGGGATATTTGGAAGCCCATAGAGGGCTATGGTGAAAAAGGAAATATCTTCCGTTCAAAACTGGAAAGAAGCTTTCTGAGAAACTGCTCTGGGTTCTGTTAATTCATCTCACAGAGTTACATCTTTCCCTTCAAGAAACATTTCGCTAAGGCTGTTCTTTCGGAATTGGCAAAGGGATATTTGGAAGCCCATAGAGGGCTATGGTGAAAAAGGAAATATCTTCCGTTCAAAACTGGAAAGAAGCTTTCTGAGAAACTGCTCCGTGTTCTGTTAATTCATCTCACAGAGTTACATCTTTCCCTTCAAGAAGCCTTTCGCTAAGGCTGTTCTTGTGGAATTGGCAAAGGGATATTTGGAAGCCCATAGAGGGCTATGGTGAAAAGGGAAATATCTTCCGTTCAAAACTGGAAAGAAGCTTTCTGAGAAACTGCTCTGTGTTCTGTTAATTAATCTCACGGAGTTACATCTTTCCCTTCAAGAAGTCTTTCGCTAAGGCTGTTCTTGGGGAATTGGCAAAGGGATATTTGGAAGCCCATAGAGGGCTATGGTGAAAAAGGAAATATCTTCCGTTCAAAACTGGAAAGAAGCTTTCTGAGAAACTGCTCTGTGTTCTGTTAATTCATCTCACACAGTTACATCTTTCCCTTCAAGAAGCCTTTCGCTAAGGCTGTTCTTGTGGAATTGGCAAAGGGATATTTGGAAGCTCATAGAGGGCTATGGTGAAAAAGGAAATATCTTCCGTTCAAAACTGGAAAGAAGCTTTCTGAGAAACTGCTCCGTGTTCTGTTAATTCATCTCACAGAGTTACATCTTTCCCTTCAAGAAGCCTTTCGCTAAGGCTGTTCTTGTGTAATTGGCAAAGGGATATTTGGAAGCCCATAGAGGGCTATGGTGAAAAAGGAAATATCTTCCGTTCAAAACTGGAAAGAAGCTTTCTGAGAAACTGCTCTGTGTTCTGTTAATTCATCTCACAGAGTTACATCGTTCCCTTCAAGAAGCCTTTCGCTAAGGCTGTTCTTGTGGAATTGGCAAAGGGATATTTGGAAGCCCATAGAGGGCTATGGTGAAAAAGGAAATATCTTCCGTTCAAAACTGGAAAGAAGCTTTCTGAGAAACTGCTCTGTGTTCTGTTAATTCATCTCACAGAGTTACATCTTTCCCTTCAAGAAGCCTTTCACTAAGGCTGTTCTTGTGGAATTGGCAAAGGGATATTTGGAAACCCATAGAGGGCTAGGGTGAAAAAGGAAATATCTTCCATTCAAAACTGGAAAGAGGCTTTCTGAGAAACTGCTCTGTGTTCTGTTAATTCACCTCACACAGTTACATCTTTCCTTTCAAGAAGCCTTTCGCTTAGGCTGTTCTTGTGGAAGTGGCAAAGGGATATTTGGAAGCCCATAGAGGGCTATGGTGAAAAAGGAAATATCTTCCGTTCAAAACTGGAAAGAAGCTTTCTGAGAAACTGCTCTGTGTTCTGTTAATTCATCTCACAGAGTTACATCGTTCCCTTCAAGAAGGCTTTCGCTAAGGCTGTTCTTGTGGAATTGGCAAAGGGATATTTGGAAGCCCGTAGAGGGCTATGGTGAAAAAGGAAATATCTTCCGTTCAAAACTGGAAAGAAGCTTTCTGAGAAACTGCTCTGTGTTCTGTTAATTCATCTCACAGAGTTACATCTTTCCCTTCAAGAAGCCGTTCGCTAAGGCTGTTCTTGTGGAATTGGCAAAGGGATATTTGGAAGCCCATAGAGGGCTATGGTGAAAAAGGAAATATCTTCCGTTCAAAACTGGAAAGAAGCTTTCTGAGAAACTGCTCTGTGTTCTGTTAATTCATCTCACAGAGTTACATCTTTCCCTTCAACAAGCCTTTCGCTAAGGCTGTTCTTGTGGAATTGGCAAAGGGATATTTGCAAGCCCATAGACGGCTATGGTGAAAAAGGAAATATCTTCCGTTCAAAACTGGAAAGAAGCTTTCTGAGAAACTGCTCTGTGTTCTGTTAATTCATCTCACAGAGTTACATCTTTCCCTTCAAGAAGCCTTTCGCTAAGACTGTTCTTGTGGAATTGGCAAAGGGATATTTGGAAGCCCATAGAGGGCTATGGTGAAAAAGGAAATATCTTCCGTTCAAAACTGGAAAGAAGCTTTCTGAGAAACTGCTCTGTGTTTTGTTAATTCATCTCACAGAGTTACATCTTTCCCTTCAAGAAGCCTTTCGCTAAGGCTGTTCTTGTGGAATAGGCAAAGGGATATTTGGAAGCCCATAGAGGGCTATGGTGAAAAAGGAAATATCTTCAGTTCAAAACTGGAAAGAAGCTTTCTGAGAAACTGCTCTGTGTTCTGTTAATTCATCTCACAGAGTTACATCTTTCCCTTCAAGAAGCCTTTCGCTAAGGCTGTTCTTGTCGAATAGGCAAAGGGATATTTGGAAGCCCATAGAGGGCTATGGTGAAAAAGGAAATATCTTCCGTTCAAAACTGGAAAGAAGCTTTCTGAGAAACTGCTCTGTGTTCTGTTAATTCATCTCACAGATTTACATCTTTCCCTTCAAGAAGCCTTTCGCTAAGGCTGTTCTTGTGGAATTGGCAAAGGGATATTTGGAAGCTCATAGAGGGCTATGGTGAAAAAGGAAATATCTTCCGTTGAAAACTGGAAAGAAGCTTTCTGAGAAACTGCTCCGTGTTCTGTTAATTCATCTCACAGAGTTACATCTTTCCCTTCAAGAAGCCTTTCGCTAAGGCTGTTCTTGTGGAATTGGCAAAGGGATATTTGGAAGCCCTTAGAGGGCTATGGTGAAAAAGGAAATATCTTCCGTTCAAAACTGGAAAGAAGCTTTCTGAGAAACTGCTCTGTGTTCTGTTAATTCATCTCACAGAGTTACATCGTTCCCTTCAAGAAGCCTTTCGCTAAGGCTGTTCTTGTGGAATTGGCAAAGGGATATTTGGAAGCCCATAGAGGGCTATGGTGAAAAAGAAAATATCTTCCGTTCAAAACTGGAAAGAAGCTTTCTGAGAAACTGCTCTGTGTTCTGTTAATTCATCTCACAGAGTTACCTCTTTCCCTTCAAGAAGCCTTTCGCTAAGGCTGTTCTTGTGGAATTGGCAAAGGGATATTTGGAAACCCTTAGAGGGCTATGGTGAAAAAGGAAATATCTTGCATTCAAAACTGGAAAGAGGCTTTCTGAGAAACTGCTCTGTGTTCTGTTAATTCATCTCACAGAGTTACATCTTTCCCTTCAAGAAGCCTTTCGCTTAGGCTGTTCTTGTGGAATTGGCAAAGGGATATTTGGAAGCCCATAGAGGGCTATGGTGAAAAAGGAAATACCTTCCGTCAAAACTGGAAAGAAGGTTTCTGAGAAACTGCTCCGTGTTCTGTTAATTCATCTCACAGAGTTACATCTTTCCCTTGTAGAAGCCTTTCGCTAACGCTGTTCTTGTGGAATTGGCAAAGGGATATTTGGAAGCCCATAGAGGGCTATGGTGAAAAAGGAAATATCTTCCGTTCAAAACTGGAAAGAAGCTTTCTGAGAAACTGCTCTGTGTTCTGTTAATTCATCTCACAGAGTTACATCTTTCCCTTCAAGAAGCCTTTCGCTAAGGCTGTTCTTGTGGAATTGGCAAAGGGATATTTGGAAGCCCATAGAGGGCTATGGTGAAAAAGGAAATATCTTGCGTTCAAAACTGGAAAGAAGCTTTCTGAGAAAGTGCTCTGTGTTCTGTTAATTCATCTCACAGAGTTACATCTTTCCCTTCAAGAAGCCTTTCGCTAAATCTGTTCTTGTGGAATTGGCAAAGGGATATTTGGAAGCCCATAGATGGCTATGTTGAAAAAGGAAATATCTTCCGTTCAAAACTGGAAAGAAGCTTTCTGAGAAACTGCTCTGTGTTCTGTTAATTCATCTCACAGAGTTACATCTTTCCCTTCAAGAAGCCTTTCGCTAAGGCTGTTCTTGTGGAATTGGCAAAGGGATATTTGGAAGCCCATAGAGGGCTATGGTGAAAAAGGAAATATCTTCCGTTCAAAACTGGAAAGAAGCTTTCTAGAAACTGCTCTGTGTTCTGTTAATTCATCTCACAGAGTTACATCTTTCCCTTCAAGAAGCCTTTCGCTAAGGCTGTTCTTGTGGAATTGGCAAAGGGATATTTGGAAGCCCATACAGGGCTATGGTGAAAAAGGAAATATCTTCCGTTCAAAACTGGAAAGAAGCTTTCTGAGAAACTGCTCTGTGTTCTGTTAATTCATCTCACAGAGTTACATCTTTCCCTTCAAGAAGCCTTTCGCTAAGGCTGTTCTTGTGGAATTGGCAAAGGGATATTTCGAAGCAAATAGAGGGCTATGTTGTAAAAGGAAATATCTTCCGTTCAAAACTGGAAAGAAGCTTTCTGAGAAACTGCTCTGTGTTCTGTTAATTCATCTCACAGAGTTACATCTTTCCCTTCAAGAAGCCTTTCGCTAAGGCTGTTCTTGTGTAATTGGCAAAGGGATATTTGGATGCCCATAGAGGTCTATGGTGAAAAAGGAAATATCTTCCGTTCAAAACTGGAAAGAAGCTTTCTGAGAAACTGCTCTGTGTTCTTTTAATTCATCTCACAGAGTTACATGTTTCCCTTCAAGAAGCCTTTCGCTAAGGCTGTTCTTGTGGAATTGGCAAAGGGATAGTTTGAAGCCCATAGAGGGCTATGGTGAAAAAGGAAATATCTTCCGTTCAAAACTGGAAAGAAGCTTTCTGAGAATCTGCTCTGTGTTCTGTTAATTCATCTCACAGAGTTACATCGTTCCCTTCAAGAAGCCTTTCGCTAAGGCTGTTCTTGTGGAATTGGCAAAGGGATATTTGGAAGCCCATAGAGGGCTATGGTGAAAAAGGAAATATCTTCCGTTCAAAACTGGAAAGAAGCTTTCTGAGAAACTGCTCTGTGTTCTGTTAATTCATCTCACAGAGTTACATCTTTCCCTTCAAAAGCCTTTCGCTAAGGCTGTTCTTGAGGAATTGGCAAAGGGATATTTGCAAGCCCATAGAGGGCTTTTGTGAAAAAGGAAATATCTTCCGTTCAAAACTGGAAAGAAGCTTTCTGAGAAACTGCTCTGTGTTCTGTTAATTCATCTCACAGAGTTACATCTTTCCCTTCAAGAAGCCTTTCGCTAAGGCTGTTCTTGTGGAATTGGCAAAGGGATATTTGGAAGCCCATAGAGGGCTATGGTGAAAAAGGAAATATCTTCCGTTCAAAACTGGAAAGAAGCTTTCTGAGAAACTGCTCTGTGTTCTGTTAATTCATCTCACAGAGTTACATCTTTCCCTTCAAGAAGCCTTTCGCTAAGGCTGTTCTTGTGGAATTGGCCAAGGGATATTTGGAAACCCATAGAGGGCTATGGTGAAAAAGGAAATATCTTCCGTTCAAAACTGGAAAGAAGCTTTCTGAGAAACTGCTCTGTGTTCTGTTAATTCATCTCACAGAGTTACATCTTTCCCTTCAAGAAGCCTTTCGCTAAGGCTGTTCTTGTGGAATAGGCAAAGGGATATTTGGAAGCCCATAGAGGGCTATGGTGAAAAAGGAAATATCTTCCGTTCAAAACTGGAAAGAAGCTTTCTGAGAAACTGCTCTGTGTTCTGTTAATTCATCTCACAGAGTTACATCTTTCCCTTCAAGAAGCCTTTCGCTAAGGCTGTTCTTGTGGAATTGGCCAAGGGATATTTGGAAGCCCATAGAGGGCTATGGTGAAAAAGGAAATATCTTCCGTTCAAAACTGGAAAGAAGCTTTCTGAGAAACTGCTCTGTGTTCTGTTAATTCATCTCACAGAGTTACATCTTTCCCTTCAGAAGACTTTCGCTAAGGTTGTTCTTGTGGAATTGGCAAAGGGATATTTGGAGGCCCATAGAGGGCTATGGTCAAAAAGGAAATATCTTCCGTTCAAAACTGGAAAGAAGCTTTCTGAGAAACTGCTCTGTGTTCTGTTAATTCATCTCACAGAGTTACATCTTTCCCTTCAAGAAGCCTTTCGCTAAGGCTGTTCTTGTGGAATTGGCAAGGGGATATTTGGAAGCCCATAGAGGGCTATGGTGAAAAAGGAAATATCTTCCGTTCAAAACTGGAAAGAAGCTTTCTGAGAAACTGCTCTGTGTTCTGTTAATTCATCTCACAGAGTTACATCTTTCCCTTAAAGAAGCCTTTCACTAAGGCTGTTCTTGTGGAATTGGCAAAGGGATATTTGGAAGCCCATAGAGGGCTATGGTGAAAAAGGAAATATCTTCCGTTCAAAACTGGAAAGAAGCTTTCTGAGAAACTGCTCTGTGTTCTGTTAATTCATCTCACAGAGTTACATCTTTCCCTTCAAGAAGCCTTTCGCTAAGGCTGTTCTTGTGGAATTGGCAAAGGGATATTTGGAAGCCCATAGAGGGCTATGGTGAAAAAGGAAATATCTTCCGTTCAAAACTGGAAAGAAGCTTTCTGAGAAACTGCTCTGTGTTCTGTTAATTCATCTCACAGAGTTGCATCTTATCCTTCAAGAAGCCTTTCGCTAAGGCTGTTCTTGTGGAATTGGCAAAGGGATATTTGGAAGCCCGTAGAGGGCTATGGTGAAAAAGGAAATATCTTCCGTTCAAAACTGGAAAGAAGCTTTCTGAGAAACTGCTCTGTGTTCTGTTAATTCATCTCACACAGTTACATCTTTCCCTTCAACAATCCTTTCGCTAAGGCTGTTCTTGTAGAATTCGCAAAGGGATATTTGGAAGGTCATAGAGGGCTATGGTGAAAAAGGAAATATCTTCCGTTCGAAACTGGAAAGAAGCTTTCTGAGAAACTGCTCAGTGTTCTGTTAATTCATCTCACAGAGTTACATCTTTCCCTTCAAGAAGCCTTTCGCTAAGGCTGTTCTTGTGGAATTGGCAAAGGGATATTTGGAAGCCCATAGAGGGCTATGGTGAAAAAGGAAATATCTTCCGTTCAAAACTGGAAAGAAGCTTTCTGAGAAACTGCTCTGTGTTCTGTTAATTCATCTCACAGAGTTACATCTTTCCCTTCAAGAAGCCTTTCGCTAAGGCTGTTCTTGTGGAATTGGCAAAGGGATATTTGGAAGCCCATAGAGGGCTATGGTGAAAAAGGAAATATCTTCCGTTCAAAACTGGAAAGAAACTTTCTGAGAAACTGCTCTGTGTTCTGTTAATTCATCTCACAGAGTTACATCTTTCCCTTCAAGAAGCCTTTCGCTAAGGCTGTTCTTGTGGAATTGGCCAAGGGATATTTGGAAGCCCATAGAGGGCTATGGTGAAAAAGGAAATATCTTCCGTTCAAAACTGGAAAGAAGCTTTCTGAGAAACTGCTTTGTGTTCTGCTAATTCATCTCACAGAGTTACATCTTTCCCTTCAAGAAGCCTTTCGCTAAGGCTGTTCTTGTGGAATTGGCAAAGGGATATTTGGAAGCCCATAGAGGGCTATGGTGAAAAAGGAAATATCTTCCGTTCAAAACTGGAAAGAAACTTTCTGAGAAACTGCTCTGTGTTCTGTTAATTCATCTCACAGAGTTACATCTTTCCCTTCAAGAAGCCTTTCGCTAAGGCTGTTCTTGTGGAATAGGCAAAGGGATATTTGGAAGCCCATAGAGGGCTATGGTGAAAAAGGAAATATCTTCCGTTCAAAACTGGAAAGAAGCTTTCTGAGAAACTGCTCTGTGTTCTGTTAATTCATCTCACAGAGTTACATCTTTCCCTTCAAGAAGCCTTTCGCTAAGGCTGTTCTTGTGGAATTGGCAAAGGGATATTTGGAAGCCCATAGAGGGCTATGGTGAAAAAGGAAATATCTTCCGTTCAAAACTGGAAAGAAGCTTTCTGAGAAACTGCTCTGTGTTCTGTTAATTCATCTCACAGAGTTACATCTTTCCCTTCAAGAAGCCTTTCGCTAAGGTTGTTCTTGTGGAATTGGCAAAGGGATATTTGGAGGCCCATAGAGGGCTATGGTGAAAAAGGAAATATCTTCCGTTCAAAACTGGAAAGAAGCTTTCTGAGAAACTGCTCTGTGTTCTGTTAATTCATCTCACAGAGTTACATCTTTCCCTTCAAGAAGCCTTTCGCTAAGGCTGTTCTTGTGGAATTGGCAAGGGGATATTTGGAAGCCCATAGAGGGCTATGGTGAAAAAGGAAATATCTTCCGTTCAAAACTGGAAAGAAGCTTTCTGAGAAACTGCTCTGTGTTCTGTTAATTCATCTCACAGAGTTACATCTTTCCCTTAAAGAAGCCTTTCACTAAGGCTGTTCTTGTGGAATTGGCAAAGGGATATTTGGAAGCCCATAGAGGGCTATGGTGAAAAAGGAAATATCTTCCGTTCAAAACTGGAAAGAAGCTTTCTGAGAAACTGCTCTGTGTTCTGTTAATTCATCTCACAGAGTTACATCTTTCCCTTCAAGAAGCCTTTCGCTAAGGCTGTTCTTGTGGAATTGGCAAAGGGATATTTGGAAGCCCATAGAGGGCTATGGTGAAAAAGGAAATATCTTCCGTTCAAAATTGGAAAGAAGCTTTCTGAGAAACTGCTCTGTGTTCTGTTAATTCATCTCACAGAGTTACATCTTTCCCTTCAAGAAGCCTTTCCCTAAGGCTGTTCTTGTGGAATTGGCAAAGGGATATTTGGAAGCCCATAGAGGGCTATGGTGAAAAAGGAAATATCTTCCGTTCAAAACTGGAAAGAAGCTTTCTGAGAAACTGCTCTGTGTTCTGTTAATTCATCTCACAGAGTTACATCTTTCCCTTCAAGAAGCCTTTCGCTAAGGCTGTTCTTGTGGAATTGGCAAAGGGATATTTGGAAGCCCATAGAGGGCTATGGTGAAAAAGGAAATATCTTCCGTTCAAAATTGGAAAGAAACTTTCTGAGAAACTGCTCTGTGTTCTGTTAATTCATCTCACAGAGTTACATCTTTCCCTTCAAGAAGCCTTTCCCTAAGGCTGTTCTTGTGGAATTGGCAAAGGGATATTTGGAAGCCCATAGAGGGCTATGGTGAAAAAGGAAATATCTTCCGTTCAAAACTGGAAAGAAGCTTTCTGAGAAACTGCTCTGTGTTCTGTTAATTCATCTCACAGAGTTACATCTTTCCCTTCAAGAAGCCTTTCGCTAAGGCTGTTCTTGTGGAATTGGCAAAGGGATATTTGGAAGCCCATAGAGGGCTATGGTGAAAAAGGAAATATCTTCCGTTCAAAACTGGAAAGAAGCTTTCTGAGAAACTGCTCTGTGTTCTGTTAATTCATCTCACAGAGTTGCATCTTATCCTTCAAGAAGCCTTTCGCTAAGGCTGTTCTTGTGGAATTGGCAAAGGGATATTTGGAAGCCCGTAGAGGGCTATGGTGAAAAAGGAAATATCTTCCGTTCAAAACTGGAAAGAAGCTTTCTGAGAAACTGCTCTGTGTTCTGTTAATTCATCTCACACAGTTACATCTTTCCCTTCAACAATCCTTTCGCTAAGGCTGTTCTTGTAGAATTCGCAAAGGGATATTTGGAAGGTCATAGAGGGCTATGGTGAAAAAGGAAATATCTTCCGTTCAAAACTGGAAAGAAGCTTTCTGAGAAACTGCTCAGTGTTCTGTTAATTCATCTCACAGAGTTACATCTTTCCCTTCAAGAAGCCTTTCGCTAAGGCTGTTCTTGTGGAATTGGCAAAGGGATATTTGGAAGCCCATAGAGGGCTATGGTGAAAAAGGAAATATCTTCCGTTCAAAACTGGAAAGAAGCTTTCTGAGAAACTGCTCTGTGTTCTGTTAATTCATCTCACAGAGTTACATCTTTCCCTTCAAGAAGCCTTTCGCTAAGGCTGTTCTTGTGGAATTGGCAAAGGGATATTTGGAAGCCCATAGAGGGCTATGGTGAAAAAGGAAATATCTTCCGTTCAAAACTGGAAAGAAGCTTTCTGAGAAACTGCTCTGTGTTCTGTTAATTCATCTCACAGAGTTACGTCTTTCCCTTCAAGAAGCCTTTCGCTAAGGCTGTTCTTGTGGAATTGGCCAAGGGATATTTGGAAGCCCATAGAGGGCTATGGTGAAAAAGGAAATATCTTCCGTTCAAAACTGGAAAGAAGCTTTCTGAGAAACTGCTTTGTGTTCTGCTAATTCATCTCACAGAGTTACATCTTTCCCTTCAAGAAGCCTTTCGCTAAGGCTGTTCTTGTGGAATTGGCAAAGGGATATTTGGAAGCCCATAGAGGGCTATGGTGAAAAAGGAAATATCTTCCGTTCAAAACTGGAAAGAAACTTTCTGAGAAACTGCTCTGTGTTCTGTTAATTCATCTCACAGAGTTACATCTTTCCCTTCAAGAAGCCTTTCGTTAAGGCTGTTCTTGTGGAATAGGCAAAGGGATATTTGGAAGCCCATAGAGGGCTATGGTGAAAAAGGAAATATCTTCCGTTCAAACCTGGAAAGAAGCTTTCTGAGAAACTGCTCTGTGTTCTGTTAATTCATCTCACAGAGTTACATCTTTCCCTTCAAGAAGCCTTTCGCTAAGGCTGTTCTTGTGGAATTGGCAAAGGGATATTTGGAAGCCCATAGAGGGCTATGGTGAAAAAGGAAATATCTTCCGTTCAAAATTGGAAAGAAGCTTTCTGAGAAACTGCTCTGTGTTCTGTTAATTCATCTCACAGAGTTACATCTTTCCCTTCAAGAAGCCTTTCCCTAAGGCTGTTCTTGTGGAATTGGCAAAGGGATATTTGGAAGCCCATAGAGGGCTATGGTGAAAAAGGAAATATCTTCCGTTCAAAACTGGAAAGAAGCTTTCTGAGAAACTGCTCTGTGTTCTGTTAATTCATCTCACAGAGTTACATCTTTCCCTTCAAGAAGCCTTTCGCTAAGGCTGTTCTTGTGGAATTGGCAAAGGGATATTTGGAAGCCCATAGAGGGCTATGGTGAAAAAGGAAATATCTTCCGTTCAAAACTGGAAAGAAGCTTTCTGAGAAACTGCTCTGTGTTCTGTTAATTCATCTCACAGAGTTGCATCTTATCCTTCAAGAAGCCTTTCGCTAAGGCTGTTCTTGTGGAATTGGCAAAGGGATATTTGGAAGCCCGTAGAGGGCTATGGTGAAAAAGGAAATATCTTCCGTTCAAAACTGGAAAGAAGCTTTCTGAGAAACTGCTCTGTGTTCTGTTAATTCATCTCACACAGTTACATCTTTCCCTTCAACAATCCTTTCGCTAAGGCTGTTCTTGTAGAATTCGCAAAGGGATATTTGGAAGGTCATAGAGGGCTATGGTGAAAAAGGAAATATCTTCCGTTCAAAACTGGAAAGAAGCTTTCTGAGAAACTGCTCAGTGTTCTGTTAATTCATCTCACAGAGTTACATCTTTCCCTTCAAGAAGCCTTTCGCTAAGGCTGTTCTTGTGGAATTGGCAAAGGGATATTTGGAAGCCCATAGAGGGCTATGGTGAAAAAGGAAATATCTTCCGTTCAAAACTAGAAAGAAGCTTTCTGAGAAACTGCTCTGTGTTCTGTTAATTCATCTCACAGAGTTACATCTTTCCCTTCAAGAAGCCTTTCGCTAAGGCTGTTCTTGTGGAATTGGCAAAGGGATATTTGGAAGCCCATAGAGGGCTATGGTGAAAAAGGAAGTATCTTCGGTTCAAAACTGGAAATAAGCTTTCTGAGAAACTGCTCTGTGTTCTGTTAATTCATCTCACAGTGTTACATCTTTCCCTTCAAGAAGCCTTTCGCTAAGCCTGTTCTTGTGGAATTGGCAAAGGGATATTTGGAAGCCCATAGAGGGCTATGGTGAAAAAGGAAATATCTTCCGTTCAAAACTGGAAAGAAGCTTTCTGAGAAACTGCTCTGTGTTCTGTTAATTCATCTCACAGAGTTACATCGTTCCCTTGAAGAAGCCTTTCGCTAAGGCTGTTCTTGTGGAATTGGCAAAGGGATATTTGGAAGCCCATAGAGGGCTATCATGAAAAAGGAAATATTTTCCGTTCAAAACTGGAAAGAAGCTTTCTGAGAAACTGCTCTGTGTTCTGTTAATTCATCTCACAGAGTTACATCTTTCCCTTCAAGAAGCCTTTCGCTAAGGCTGTTCTTGTGGAATTGGCAAAGGGATATTTGGAAGCCCATAGAGGGGTATGGTGAAAAAGGAAATATCTTCCGTTCAAAACTGGAAAGAAGCTTTCTGAGAAACTGCTCTGTGTTCTGTTAATTCATCTCACAGAGTTACATCTTTCCCTTCAAGAAGCCTTTCGCTAAGGCTGTTCTTGTGGAATTGGCAAAGGGATATTTGGAAGCCCATAGAGGGCTATGGTGAAAAAGGAAATATCTTCCGTTCAAAACTGGAAAGAAGCTTTCTGAGAAACTACTCTGTGTTCTGTTAATTCATCTCACAGAGTTACATCTTTCCCTTCAAGAAGCCTTTCGCTAAGGCTGTTCTTATGGAATTGGCCAAGGGATATTTGGAAGCCCATAGAGGGCTATGGTGAAAAAGAAAATATCTTCCGTTCAAAACTGGAAAGAAGCTTTCTGAGAAACTGCTCCGTGTTCTGTTAATTCATCTCACAGAGTTACATTTCCCTTCAAGAAGCCTTTCGCTAAGGCTGTTCTTGTGAAATTCGCAAAGGGATATTTGGAAGCTCATAGAGGGCTATGGTGAAAAAGGAAATATCTTCCGTTCAAAACTGGAAAGAAGCTTTCTGAGAAACTGCTCCGTGTTCTGTTAATTCATCTCACAGAGTTACATCTTTCCCTTCAAGAAGCCTTTCGCTAAGGCTGTTCTTGTGGCATTGGCAAAGGGATATTTGGAAGCCCATAGAGGGCTACGGTGAAAAAGGAAATATCTTCCGTTCAAAACTGGAAAGAAGCTTTCTGAGAAACTGCTCTGTGTTCTGTTAATTCATCTCACAGAGTTACATCGTTCCCTTCAAGAAGCCTTTCGCTAAGGCTGTTCTTGTGGAATTGGCAAAGGGATATTTGGAAGCCCATAGAGGGCTATGGTGAAAAAGGAAATATCTTCCGTTCAAAACTGGAAAGAAGCTTTCTGAGAAACTGCTCTGTGTTCTGTTAATTCATCTCACAGAGTTACATCTTTCCCTTCAAGAAGCCTTTCGCTAAGGCTGTTCTTGTGGAATTGGCAAAGGGATATTTGGAAACCCATAGAGGGCTAAGGTGAAAAAGGAAATATCTTCCATTCAAAACTGGAAAGAGGCTTTCTGAGAAACTGCTCTGTGTTCTGTTAATTCATCTCACAGAGTTACATCTTTCCCTTCAAGAAGCCTTTCGCTTAGGCTGTTCTTGTGGAATTGGCAAAGGGATATTTGGAAGCCCATAGAGGGCTATGGTGAAAAAGGAAATATCTTCCGTTCAAAACTGGAAAGAAGCTTTCTGAGAAACTGCTCTGTGTTCTGTTAATTCATCTCACAGAGTTACATCGTTCCCTTCAAGAAGCCTTTCGCTAAGGCTGTTCTTGTGGAATTGGCAAAGGGATATTTGGAAGCCCATAGAGGGCTATGGTGAAAAAGGAAATATCTTCCGTTCAAAACTGGAAAGAAGCTTTCTGAGAAACTGCTCTGTGTTCTGTTAATTCATCTCACAGAGTTACATCTTTCCCTTCAAGAAGTCTTTCGCTAAGGCTGTTCTTGGGGAATTGGCAAAGGGATATTTGGAAGCCCATAGAGGGCTATGGTGAAAAAGGAAATATCTACCGTTCAAAACTGGAAAGAAGCTTTCTGAGAAACTGCTCTGTGTTCTGTTAATTCATCTCACAGAGTTACATCTTTCCCTTCAAGAAGCCTTTCGCTAAGGCTGTTCTTGTGGAATTGGCAAAGGGATATTTGGAAGCCCATAGAGGGCTATGGTGAAAAAGGAAATATCTTCCGTTCAAAACTGGAAAGAAGCTTTCTGAGAAACTGCTCTGTGTTCTGTTAATTCATCTCACAGAGTTACATCTTTCCCTTCAAGAAGCCTTTCGCTAAGGCTGTTCTTGTGGAATTGGCAAAGGGATATTTGGAAGCCCATAGAGGGCTATGGTGAAAAAGGAATTATCTTCCGTTGAAAAATGGAAAGAAGCTTTCTGAGAAACTGCTCTGTGTTCTGTTAATTCATCTCACACAGTTACATCTTTCCCTTCAAGAAGCCTTTCGCTAAGGCTGTTCTTGTGGAATTGGCAAAGGGATATTTGGAAGCCCATAGAGGGCTATGGTGAAAAAGGAAATATCTTCCGTTCAAAACTGGAAAGAAGCTTTCTGAGAAACTGCTCTGTGTTCTGTTAATTCATCTCACAGAGTTACATATTTCACTTCAAGAAGTCTTTCGCTAAGGCTGTTCTTGTGGAATTGGCAAAGGGATATTTGCAAGCCCATAGATGGCTATGGTGAAAAAGGAAATATCTTCCGTTCAAAACTGGAAAGAAGCTTTCTGAGAAACTGCTCTGTGTTCTGTTAATTCATCTCACAGAGTTACATCGTTCCCTTCAAGAAGCCTTTCGCTAAGGCTGTTCTTGTGGAATTGGCAAAGGGATATTTGGAAGCCCATAGAGGGCTATGGTGAAAAAGGAAATATCTTCCGTTCAAAACTGGAAAGAAGCTTTCTGAGAAACTGCTCTGTGTTCTGTTAATTCATCTCACAGAGTTACATCTTTCCCTTCAAGAAGCCTTTCGCTAAGGCTGTTCTTGTGGAATTGGCAAAGGGATATTTGGAAACCCATAGAGGGCTATGGTGAAAAAGGAAATATCTTCCATTCAAAACTGGAAAGAGGCTTTCTGTGAAACTGCTCTGTGTTCTGTTAATTCATCTCACAGAGTTACATCTTTCCCTTCAAGAAGCCTTTCTCTTAGGCTGTTCTTGTGGAATTGGCAAAGGGATATTTGGAAGCCCATAGAGGGCTATGGTGAAAAAGGAAATACCTTCCGTCAAAACTGGAAAGAAGGTTTCTGAGAAACTGCTCCGTGTTCTGTTAATTCATCTCACAGAGTTACATCTTTCCCTTCTAGAAGCCTTTCGCTAACGCTGTTCTTGTGGAATTGGCAAAGGGATATTTGGAAGCCCATAGAGGGCTATGGTGAAAAAGGAAATATCTTCCGTTCAAAACTGGAGAGAAGCTTTCTGAGAAACTGCTCTGTGTTCTGTTAATTCATCTCACAGAGTTACATCTTTCCCTTCAAGAAGCCTTTCGCTAAGGCTGTTCTTGTGGAATTGGAAAAGGGATATTTGGAAGCCCATAGAGGGCTATGGTGAAAAAGGAAATATCTTCCGTTCAAAACTGGAAAGAAGCTTTCTGAGAAAGTGCTCTGTGTTCTGTTAATTCATCTCACAGAGTTACATCTTTCCCTTCAAGAAGCCTTTCGCTAAATCTGTTCTTGTGGAATTGGCAAAGGGATATTTGGAAGCCCATAGAGGGCTATGGTGAAAAAGGAAATATCTTCCGTTCAAAACTGGAAAGAAGCTTTCTGAGAAACTGCTCTGTGTTCTGTTAATTCATCTCACAGAGTTACATCTTTCCCTTCAAGAAGCCTTTCGCTAAGGCTGTTCTTGTGGAATTGGCAAAGGGATATTTGGAAGCCCATAGAGGGCTATGGTGAAAAAGGAAATATCTTCCTTTCAAAACTGGAAAGAAGCTTTCTGAGAAACTGCTCTGTGTTCTGTTAATTCATCTCACAGAGTTACATCTTTCCCTTCAAGAAGCCTTTCGCTAAGGCTGTTCTTGTGGAATTGGCAAAGGGATATTTGGAAGCCCATAGAGGGCTATGGTGAAAAAGGAAATATCTTCCGTTCAAAACTGGAAAGAAGCTTTCTGAGAAACTGCTCTGTGTTCTGTTAATTCATCTCACAGAGTTACATCTTTCCCTTCAAGAAGCCTTTCGCTAAGGCTGTTCTTGTGGAATTGGCAAAGGGATATTTGGAAGCAAATAGAGGGCTATGTTGTAAAAGGAAATATCTTCAGTTCAAAACTGGAAAGAAGCTTTCTGAGAAACTGCTCTGTGTTCTGTTAATTCATCTCACAGAGTTACATCTTTCCCTTCAAGAAGCCTTTCGCTAAGGCTGTTCTTGTGGAATTGGCAAAGGGATATTTGGAAGCCCATAGAGGGCTATGGTGAAAAAGGAAATATCTTCCATTCAAAACTGGAAAGAAGCTTTCTGAGAAACTGCTCTGTGTTCTGTTAATTCATCTCACAGAGTTACATCTTTCCCTTCAAGAAGCCTTTCGCTAAGGCTGTTCTTGTGGAATTGGCAAAGGGATATTTGGAAGCCCATACAGGGCTATGGTGAAAAAGGAAATATCTTCCGTTCAAAACTGGAAAGAAGCTTTCTGAGAAACTGCTCTGTGTTCTGTTAATTCATCTCACAGAGTTACATCTTTCCCTTCAAGAAGCCTTTCGCTAAATCTGTTCTTGTGGAATTGGCAAAGGGATATTTGGAAGCAAATAGAGGGCTATGTTGTAAAAGGAAATATCTTCCGTTCAAAACTGGAAAGAAGCTTTCGGAGAAACTGCTCTGTGTTCTGTTAATTCATCTCACAGAGTTACATCTTTCCCTTCAAGAAGCCTTTCGCTAAGGCTGTTCTTGTGTAATTGGCAAAGGGATATTTGGAAGCCCATAGAGGTCTATGGTGAAAAAGGAAATATCTTCCGTTCAAAACTGGAAAGAAGCTTTCTGAGAAACTGCTCTGTGTTCTGTTAATTCATCTCACAGAGTTACATGTTTCCCTTCAAGAAGCCTTTCGCTAAGGCTGTTCTTGTGGAATTGGCAAAGGGATATTTGGAAGCCCATAGAGGGCTATGGTGAAAAAGGAAATATCTTCCGTTCAAAACTGGAAAGAAGCTTTCTGAGAAACTGCTCTGTGTTCTGTTAATTCATCTCACAGAGTTAAATCGTTCCCTTCAAGAAGCCTTTCGCTAAGGCTGTTCTTGTGGAATTGGCAAAGGGATATTTGGAAGCCCATAGAGGGCTATGGTGAAAAAGGAAATATCTTCCGTTGAAAACTGGAACGATGCTTTCTGAGAAACTGCTCTGGGTTCTGTTAATTCATCTCACAGAGTTACATCTTTCCCTTCAAGAAGCCTTTCGCTAAGGTTGTTCTTGTGGAATTGGCAAAGGGATATTTGGAAGCCCATAGAGGGCTATGGTGAAAAAGGAAATAACTTCCGTGAAAACTGGAAAGAAGGTTTCTGAGAAACTGCTCCGTGTTCTGTTAATTCATCTCACAGAGTTACATCTTTCCCTTCTAGAAGAATTTCGCTAACGCTGTTCTTGTGGAATTGGCAAAGGGATATTTGGAAGCCCATAGAGGGCTATTGTGAAAAAGGAAATATCTTCCGTTCAAAACTGGAAAGAAGCTTTCTGAGAAACTGCTCTGTGTTCTGTTAATTCATCTCACAGAGTTACATCTTTCCCTTCCAGAAGCCTTTCGCTTAGGCTGTTCTTGTGGAATTGGCAAAGGGATATTTGGAATCCCGTAGAGGGCTATGATGAAAAAGGAAATATCTTCCGTTCAAAACTGGAAAGAAGCTTTCTGAGAAACTGCTCTGTGTTCTGTTAATTCATCTCACAGAGTTACATCTTTCCCTTCAAGAAGCCTTTCGCTAAGGCTGTTCTTGTGGAATTGGCAAAGGGATATTTGGAAGCCCATAGAGGGCTATGGTGAAAAAGGAAATATCTTCCGTTCAAAACTGGAAAGAAGCTTTCTGAGAAACTGCTCTGTGTTCTGTTAATTCATCTCACAGAGTTACATCTTTCCCTTCAAGAAGCCTTTCGCTAAGGCTGTTCTTGTGGAATTGGCAAAGGAATATTTGGAAGCCCATAGAGGGCTACGGTGAAAAAGGAAATATCTTCCGTTCAAAACTGGAAAGAAGCTTTCTGAGAAACTGCTCTGTGTTCTGTTAATTCATCTCACAGAGTTACATCTTTCCCTTCAAAAGCCTTTCGCTAAGGCTGTTCTTGAGGAATTGGCAAAGGGATATTTGGAAGCCCATAGAGGGCTATTGTGAAAAAGGAAATATCTTCCGTTCAAAACTGGAAAGAAGCTTTCTGAGAAACTGCTCTGTGTTCTGTTAATTCATCTCACAGAGTTACATCTTTCCCTTCAAGAAGCCTTTCGCTAAGGCTGTTCTTGTGGAATTGGCAAAGGGATATTTGGAAGCCCATAGAGGGCTATGGTGAAAAAGGAAATATCTTCCGTTCAAAACTGGAAAGAAGCTTTCTGAGAAACTGCTCTGTGTTCTGTTAATTCATCTCACAGAGTTACATCTTTCCCTTCAAGAAGCCTTTCGCTAAGGCTGTTCTTGTGGAATTGGCAAAGGGATATTTGGAAGCCCATATAGGGCTATGCTGAAAAAGGAAATATCTTCCGTTCAAAACTGGAAAGAAGCTTTCTGAGAAACTGCTCTGTGTTCTGTTAATTCATCTCACAGAGTTACATCTTTCCCTTCAAGAAGCCTTTCGCTAAGGCTGTTCTTGTGGAATTGGCAAAGGGATATTTGGAAGCCCATAGAGGGCTATGGTGAAAAAGGAAATATCTTCCGTTCAAAACTGGAAAGAAGCTTTCTGAGAAACTGCTTTGTGTTCTGCTAATTCATCTCACAGAGTTACATCTTTCCCTTCAAGAAGCCTTTCGCTAAGGCTGTTCTTGAGGAATTGGCAAAGGGATATTTGGAAGCCCATAGAGGGCTATGGTGAAAAAGGAAATATCTTCCGTTCAAAACTGGAAAGAAACTTTCTGAGAAACTGCTCTGTGTTCTGTTAATTCATCTCACAGAGTGACATCTTTCCCTTCAAGAAGCCTTTCGCTAAGGCTGTTCTTGTGGAATAGGCAAAGGGATATTTGGAAGCCCATAGAGGGCTATGGTGAAAAAGGAAATATCTTTCGTTCAAAACTGGAAAGAAGCTTTCTGAGAAACTGCTCTGTGTTCTGTTAATTCATCTCACAGAGTTACATCTTTCCCTTCAAAAAGCCTTTCGCTAAGGCTGTTCTTGTGGAATTGGCCAAGGGATATTTGGAAGCCCATAAAGGGCTATGGTGAAAAAGGAAATATCTTCCGTTCAAAACTGGAAAGAAGCTTTCTGAGAAACTGCTCTGTGTTCTGTTAATTCATCTCACAGAGTTACATCTTTCCCTTCAAGAAGCCTTTCGCTAAGGTTGTTCTTGTGGAATTGGCAAAGGGATATTTGGAGGCCCATAGAGGGCTATGGTGAAAAAGGAAATATCTTCCGTTCAAAACTGGAAAGAAGCTTTCTGAGAAACTGCTCTGTGTTCTGGTAATTCATCTCACAGAGTTACATCTTTCCCTTCAAGAAGCCTTTCGCTAAGGCTGTTCTTGTGGAATTGGCAAGGGGATATTTGGAAGCCCATAGAGGGCTATGGTGAAAAAGGAAATATCTTCCGTTCAAAACTGGAAAGAAGCTTTCTGAGAAACTGCTCTGTGTTCTGTTAATTCATCTCACAGAGTTACATCTTTCCCTTCAAGAAGCCTTTCGCTAAGGCTGTTCTTGTGGAATTGGCAAAGGGATATTTGGAAGCCCATAGAGGGCTATGGTGAAAAAGGAAATATCTTCCGTTCAAAACTGGAAAGAAGCTTTCTGAGAAACTGCTCTGTGTTCTGTTAATTCATCTCACAGAGTTACATCTTTCCCTTCAAGAAGCCTTTCGCTAAGGCTGTTCTTGTGGAATTGGCAAAGGGATATTTGGAAGCCCATAGAGGGCTATGGTGAAAAAGGAAATATCTTCCGTTCAAAATTGGAAAGAAGCTTTCTGAGAAACTGCTCTGTGTTCTGTTAATTCATCTCACAGAGTTACATCTTTCCCTTCAAGAAGCCTTTCGCTAAGGCTGTTCTTGTGGAATTGGCAAAGGGATATTTGGAAGCCCATAGAGGGCTATGGTGAAAAAGGAAATATCTTCCGTTCAAAACTGGAAAGAAGCTTTCTGAGAAACTGCTTTGTGTTCTGCTAATTCATCTCACAGAGTTACATCTTTCCCTTCAAGAAGCCTTTCGCTAAGGCTGTTCTTGAGGAATTGGCAAAGGGATATTTGGAAGCCCATAGAGGGCTATGGTGAAAAAGGAAATATCTTCCGTTCAAAACTGGAAAGAAACTTTCTGAGAAACTGCTCTGTGTTCTGTTAATTCATCTCACAGAGTGACATCTTTCCCTTCAAGAAGCCTTTCGCTAAGGCTGTTCTTGTGGAATAGGCAAAGGGATATTTGGAAGCCCATAGAGGGCTATGGTGAAAAAGGAAATATCTTTCGTTCAAAACTGGAAAGAAGCTTTCTGAGAAACTGCTCTGTGTTCTGTTAATTCATCTCACAGAGTTACATCTTTCCCTTCAAGAAGCCTTTCCCTAAGGCTGTTCTTGTGGAATTGGCAAAGGGATATTTGGAAGCCCATAGAGGGCTATGGTGAAAAAGGAAATATCTTCCGTTCAAAACTGGAAAGAAGCTTTCTGAGAAACTGCTCTGTGTTCTGTTAATTCATCTCACAGAGTTACATCTTTCCCTTCAAGAAGCCTTTCGCTAAGGCTGTTCTTGTGGAATTGGCAAAGGGATATTTGGAAGCCCATAGAGGGCTATGGTGAAAAAGGAAATATCTTCCGTTCAAAACTGGAAAGAAGCTTTCTGAGAAACTGCTCTGTGTTCTGTTAATTCATCTCACAGAGTTACATCTTTCCCTTCAAGAAGCCTTTCGCTAAGGCTGTTCTTGTGGAATTGGCAAAGGGATATTTGGAAGCCCATAGAGGGCTATGGTGAAAAAGGAAATATCTTCCGTTCAAAACTGGAAAGAAGCTTTCTGAGAAACTGCTCTGTGTTCTGTTAATTCATCTCACAGAGTTACATCTTTCCCTTCAAGAAGCCTTTCGCTAAGGCTGTTCTTGTGGAATTGGCAAAGGGATATTTGGAAGCCCATAGAGGGCTATGGTGAAAAAGGAAATATCTTCCGTTCAAAACTGGAAAGAAGCTTTCTGAGAAACTGCTCCGTGTTCTGTTAATTCATCTCACAGAGTTACATTTCCCTTCAAGAAGCCTTTTGATAAGGCTGTTCTTGTGGAATTGGCAAAGGGATATTTGGAAGCCCATAGAGGGCTATGGTGAAAAAGGAAATATCTTCCGTTCAAAACTGGAAAGAAGCTTTCTGAGAAACTGCACTGTGTTCTGTTAATTCATCTCACAGAGTTGCATCTTATCCTTCAAGAAGCCTTTCGCTAAGGCTGTTCTTGTGGAATTGGCAAAGGGATATTTGGAAGCCCATAGAAGGCTATGGTGAAAAAGGAATATCTTCCGTTCAAAACTCTAAAGAAGCTTTCTGAGAAACTGCTGTGTGTTCTGTTAATTCATCTCACACAGTTACATCTTTCCCTTCAGCAATCCTTTCGCTAAGGCTGTTTTTGTAGAATTCGCAAAGGGATATTTGGAAGCCCATAGAGGGCTATGGTGAAAAAGGAAATATCTTCCGTTCAAAACTGGAAAGAAGCTTTCTGAGAAACTGCTCAGTGTTCTGTTAATTCATCTCACAGAGTTACATCTTTCCCTTCAAGAAGCCTTTCGCTAAGGCTGTTCTTGTGGAATTGGCAAAGGGATATTTGGAAGCCCATAGAGGGCTATGGTGAAAAAGGAAATATCTTCCGTTCAAAACTGGAAAGAAGCTTTCTGAGAAACTGCTCTGTGTTCTGGTAATTCATCTCACAGAGTTACATCTTTCCCTTCAAGAAGCCTTTCGCTAAGGCTGTTCTTGTGGAATTGGCAAAGGGATATTTGGAAGCCCATAGAGGGCTATGGTGAAAAAGGAAATATCTTCCGTTCAAAACTGGAAAGAAGCTTTCTGAGAAACTGCTCTGTGTTCTGTTAATTCATCTCACAGAGTTACATCTTTCCCTTCAAGAAGCCTTTCGCTAAGGCTGTTCTTGTGGAATTGGCAAAGGGATATTTGGAAGCCCATAGAGGGCTATGGTGAAAAAGGAAATATCTTCCGTTCAAAACTGGAAAGAAGCTTTCTGAGAAACTGCTCTGTGTTCTGGTAATTCATCTCACAGAGTTACATCTTTCCCTTCAAGAAGCCTTTCGCTAAGGCTGTTCTTGTGGAATTGGCAAAGGGATATTTGGAAGCTCATAGAGGGCTATGGTGAAAAAGGAAATATCTTCCGTTCAAAACTGGAAAGAAGCTTTCTGAGAAACTGCTCTGTGTTCTGCTCATTCATCTCACAGAGTTACATCTTTCCCTTCAAGAAGCCTTTCGCTAAGGCTGTTCTTGAGGAACTGGCAAAGGGATATTTGGAAGCAAATAGAGGGCTATGTTGTAAAAGGAAATATCTTCCGTTCAAAACTGGAAAGAAGCTTTCTGAGAAACTGCTCTGTGTTCTGTTAATTCATCTCACAGAGTTACATCTTTCCCTTCAAGAAGCCTTTCGCTAAGGCTGTTCTTGTGGAATTGGCAAAGGGATATTTGGAAGCCCATAGAGGGCTATGGTGAAAAAGGAAATATCTTCCGTTCAAAACTGGAAAGAAGCTTTCTGAGAAACTGCTCTGTGTTCTGTTAATTCATCTCACAGAGTTCCATCGTTCCCTTCAAGAAGCCTTTCGCTAAGGCTGTTCTTGTGGAATTGGCAAAGGGATATTTGGAAGCCCATAGAGGGCTATGGTGAAAAAGGAAATATCTTACGTTCAAAACTGGAAAGAAGCTTTCTGAGAAACTGCTCTGTGTTCTGTTAATTCATCTCACAGAGTTACATCTTTCCCTTCAAAAGCCTTTCGCTAAGGCTGTTCTTGAGGAATTGGCAAAGGGATATTCGGAAGCCCATAGAGGGCTATTGTGAAAAAGGAAATATCTTCCGTTCAAAACTGGAAAGAAGCTTTCTGAGAAACTGCTCTGTGTTCTGTTAATTCATCTCACAGAGTTACATCTTTCCCTTCAAGAAGCCTTTCGCTAAGGCTGTTCTTGTGGAATTGGCAAAGGGATATTTGGAAGCCCATAGAGGGCTATGGTGAAAAAGGAAATATCTTCAGTTCAAAACTGGAAAGAAGCTTTCTGAGAAACTGCTCTGTGTTCTGTTAATTCATCTCACAGAGTTACATCTTTCCCTTCAAGAAGCCTTTCGCTAAGGCTGTTCTTGTGGAATTGGCAAAGGGATATTTGGAAGCCCATAGAGGGCTATGGTGAAAAAGGAAATATCTTCCGTTCAAAACTGGAAAGAAGCTTTCTGAGAAACTGCTCTGTGTTCTGTTAATTCATCTCACAGAGTTACATCTTTCCCTTCAAGAAGCCTTTCGCTAAGGCTGTTCTTGTGGAATTGGCAAAGGGATATTTGGAAGCCCATAGAGGGCTATGGTGAAAAAGGAAATATCTTCCGTTCAAAACTGGAAAGAAGCTTTCTGAGAAACTGCTCTGTGTTCTGTTAATTCATCTCACAGAGTTACATCTTTCCCTTCAAGAAGGCTTTCGCTAAGGCTGTTCTTGTGGAATTGGCAAAGGGATATTTGGAAGCCCATAGAGAGCTATGGTGAAAAAGGAAATATCTTCCGTTGAAAACTGGAACGATGCTTTCTGAGAAACTGCTCTGGGTTCTGTTAATTCATCTCACAGAGTTACATCTTTCCCTTCAAGAAGCCTTTCGCTAAGGTTGTTCTTGTGGAATTGGCAAAGGGATATTTGGAAGCCCATAGAGGGCTATGGTGAAAAAGGAAATAACTTCCGTCAAACCTGGAAAGAAGGTTTCTGAGAAACTGCTCCGTGTTCTGTTAATTCATCTCACAGAGTTACATCTTTCCCTTCTAGAAGAATTTCGCTAACGCTGTTCTTGTGGAATTGGCAAAGGGATATTTGGAAGCCCAAAGAGGGCTATGGTGAAAAAGGAAATATCTTCCGTTCAAAACTGGAAAGAAGCTTTCTGAGAAACTGCTCTGTGTTCTGTTAATTCATCTCACAGAGTTACATCTTTCCCTTCCAGAAGCCTTTCGCTTAGGCTGTTCTTGTGGAATTGGCAAAGGGATATTTGGAAGCCCATAGAGGGCTATGATGAAAAAGGAAATATCTTCCGTTCAAAACTGGAAAGAAGCTTTCTGAGAAACTGCTCTGTGTTCTGTTAATTCATCTCAAAGAGTTACATCTTTCCCTTCAAGAAGCCTTTCGCTAAGGCTGTTCTTGTGGAATTGGCAAAGGGATATTTGGAAGCCCATAGAGGGCTAGGGTGAAAAAGGAAATATCTTCCGTTCAAAACTGGAAAGAAGCTTTCTGAGAAACTGCTCTGTGTTCCTTTAATTCATCTCACAGAGTTACATCTTTCCCTTCAAGAAGCCTTTCGCTAAGGCTGTTCTTGTGGAATTGGCAAAGGAATATTTGGAAGCCCATAGTGGGCTATGGTGAAAAAGGAAATATCTTCCGTTCAAAACTGGAAAGAAGCTTTCTGAGAAACTGCTCTGTGTTCTGGTAATTCATCTCACAGAGTTACATCTTTCCCTTCAAGAAGCCTTTCGCTAAGGCTGTTCTTGTGGAATTGGCAAGGGGATATTTGGAAGCCCATAGAGGGCTATGGTGAAAAAGCAAATATCTTCCGTTCAAAACTGGAAAGAAGCTTTCTGAGAAACTGCTCTGTGTTCTGTTAATTCATCTCACAGAGTTACATCTTTCCCTTCAAGAAGCCTTTCGCTAAGGCTGTTCTTGTGGAATTGGCAAAGGGATATTTGGAAGCCCATAGAGGGCTATGGTGAAAAAGGAAATATCTTCCGTTCAAAACTGGAAAGAAGCTTTCTGAGAAACTGCTCTGTGTTCTGTTAATTCATCTCACAGAGTTACATCTTTCCCTTCAAGAAGCCTTTCGCTAAGGCTGTTCTTGTGGAATTGGCAAAGGGATATTTGGAAGCCCATAGAGGGCTATGGTGAAAAAGGAAATATCTTCCGTTCAAAATTGGAAAGAAGCTTTCTGAGAAACTGCTCTGTGTTCTGTTAATTCATCTCACAGAGTTACATTTTTCCCTTCAAGAAGCCTTTCCCTAAGGCTGTTCTTGTGGAATTGGCAAAGGGATATTTGGAAGCCCATAGAGGGCTATGGTGAAAAAGGAAATATCTTCCGTTCAAAACTGGAAAGAAGCTTTCTGAGAAACTGCTCTGTGTTCTGTTAATTCATCTCACAGAGTTACATCTTTCCCTTCAAAAGCCTTTCGCTAAGGCTGTTCTTGAGGAATTGGCAAAGGGATATTTGGAAGCCCATAGAGGGCTATTGTGAAAAAGGAAATATCTTCCGTTCAAAACTGGAAAGAAGCTTTCTGAGAAACTGCTCTGTGTTCTGTTAATTCATCTCACAGAGTTACATCTTTCCCTTCAAGAAGCCTTTCGCTAAGGCTGTTCTTGTGGAATTGGCAAAGGGATATTTGGAAGTCCATAGAGAGCTATGGTGAAAAAGGAAATATCTTCCGTTCAAAACTGGAAAGAAGCTTTCTGAGAAACTGCTCTGTGTTCTGTTAATTCATCTCACACAGTTACATCTTTCCCTTCAACAATCCTTTCCCTAAGGCTGTTCTTGGGGAATTGGCAAAGGGATATTTGGAAGCCCATAGAGGGCTATGTTGAAAAAGGAAATATCTTCCGTTCAAAACTGGAAAGAAGCTTTCTGAGAAACTGCTCTGTGTTCTGTTAATTCATCTCACAGAGTTACATCTTTAACTTCAAGAAGCCTTTCGCTAAGGCTGTTCTTGTGGAATTGGCAAAGGAATATTTGGAAGCCCATAGTGGGCTATGGTGAAAAAGGAAATATCTTCCGTTCAAAACTGGAAAGAAGCTTTCTGAGAAACTGCTCTGTGTTCTGGTAATTCATCTCACAGAGTTACATCTTTCCCTTCAAGAAGCCTTTCGCTAAGGCTGTTCTTGTGGAATTGGCAAGGGGATATTTGGAAGCCCATAGAGGGCTATGGTGAAAAAGCAAATATCTTCCGTTCAAAACTGGAAAGAAGCTTTCTGAGAAACTGCTCTGTGTTCTGTTAATTCATCTCACAGAGTTACATCTTTCCCTTCAAGAAGCCTTTCGCTAAGGCTGTTCTTGTGGAATTGGCAAAGGGATATTTGGAAGCCCATAGAGGGCTATGGTGAAAAAGGAAATATCTTCCGTTCAAAACTGGAAAGAAGCTTTCTGAGAAACTGCTCTGTGTTCTGTTAATTCATCTCACAGAGTTACATCTTTCCCTTCAAGAAGCCTTTCGCTAAGGCTGTTCTTGTGGAATTGGCAAAGGGATATTTGGAAGCCCATAGAGGGCTATGGTGAAAAAGGAAATATCTTCCGTTCAAAATTGGAAAGAAGCTTTCTGAGAAACTGCTCTGTGTTCTGTTAATTCATCTCACAGAGTTACATTTTTCCCTTCAAGAAGCCTTTCCCTAAGGCTGTTCTTGTGGAATTGGCAAAGGGATATTTGGAAGCCCATAGAGGGCTATGGTGAAAAAGGAAATATCTTCCGTTCAAAACTGGAAAGAAGCTTTCTGAGAAACTGCTCTGTGTTCTGTTAATTCATCTCACAGAGTTACATCTTTCCCTTCAAAAGCCTTTCGCTAAGGCTGTTCTTGAGGAATTGGCAAAGGGATATTTGGAAGCCCATAGAGGGCTATTGTGAAAAAGGAAATATCTTCCGTTCAAAACTGGAAAGAAGCTTTCTGAGAAACTGCTCTGTGTTCTGTTAATTCATCTCACAGAGTTACATCTTTCCCTTCAAGAAGCCTTTCGCTAAGGCTGTTCTTGTGGAATTGGCAAAGGGATATTTGGAAGTCCATAGAGAGCTATGGTGAAAAAGGAAATATCTTCCGTTCAAAACTGGAAAGAAGCTTTCTGAGAAACTGCTCTGTGTTCTGTTAATTCATCTCACACAGTTACATCTTTCCCTTCAACAATCCTTTCACTAAGGCTGTTCTTGGGGAATTGGCAAAGGGATATTTGGAAGCCCATAGAGGGCTATGTTGAAAAAGGAAATATCTTCCGTTCAAAACTGGAAAGAAGCTTTCTGAGAAACTGCTCTGTGTTCTGTTAATTCATCTCACAGAGTTACATCTTTCCCTTCAAGAAGCCTTTCGCTAAGGCTGTTCTTGTGGAATTGGCAAAGGGATATTTGGAAGCCCATAGAGGGCTATGGTGAAAAAGGAAACATCTTCCGTTCAAAACTGGAAAGAAGCTTTCTGAGAAACTGCTCTGTGTTCTGTTAATTCATCTCACACAGTTACATCTTTCCCTTCAAGAAGCCTTTCGCTAAGGCTGTTCTTGTGGAATTGGCAAAGGGATATTTGGAAGCCCATAGAGGGCTATGGTGAAAAAGGAAATATCTTCCGTTCAAAACTGGAAAGAAGCTTTCTGAGAAACTGCTCTGTGTTCTGTTAATTCATCTCACAGAGTTACATCTTTCCCTTCAAGAAGCCTTTCGCTAAGGCTGTTCTTGTGGAATTGGCAAAGGGATATTTGGAAGCCCATAGAGGGCTATGGTGAAAAAGGAAATATCTTCCGTTCAAAACTGGAAAGAAGCTTTCTGAGAAACTGCTCTGTGTTCTGTTAATTCATCTCACAGAGTTACATCTTTCCCTTCAAGAAGCCTTTCGCTAAGGCTGTTCTTGTGGAATTGGCAAAGGGATATTTGGAAGCCCTTAGAGGGCTATGGTGAAAAAGGAAATATCTTCCGTTCAAAACTGGAAAGAAGCTTTCTGAGAAACTGCTCTGTGTTCTGTTAATTCATCTCACAGAGTTACATCTTTCCATTCAAGAAGCTTTTCGCTAAGGCTGTTCTTGTGGAATAGGCAAAGGGATATTTGGAAGCCCATAGAGGGCTATGGTGAAAAAGGAAATATCTTCCGTTCAAAACTGGAAAGAAGCTTTCTGAGAAACTGCTCTGTGTTCTGTTATTTCATCTCACAGAGTTATATCTTTCCCTTCAAGAAGCCTTTCGCTAAGGCTGTTCTTGTGGAATTGGCAAAGGGATATTTGGAAGCGCATAGAGAGCTATGGTGAAAAAGGAAATATCTTCCGTTGAAAACTGGAAAGAAGCTTTCTGAGAAACTGCTCTGTGTTCTGTTAATTCATCTCACAGAGTTATATCTTTCCCTTCAAGAAGCCTTTCGCTAAGGCTGTTCTTGTGGAATTGGCAAAGGGATATTTGGAAGCCCATAGAGGGCTATGGTGAAAAAGGAAATATCTTCCGTTCAAAACTGGAAAGAAGCTTTCTGAGAAACTGCACTGTGTTCTGTTAATTCATCTCACAGAGTTGCATCTTATCCTTCAAGAAGCCTTTCGCTAAGGCTGTTCTTGTGGAATTGGCAAAGGGATATTTGGAAGCCCATAGAAGGCTATGGTGAAAAAGGAATATCTTCCGTTCAAAACTCTAAAGAAGCTTTCTGAGAAACTGCTGTGTGTTCTGTTAATTCATCTCACACAGTTACATCTTTCCCTTCAGCAATCCTTTCGCTAAGGCTGTTTTTGTAGAATTCGCAAAGGGATATTTGGAAGCCCATAGAGGGCTATGGTGAAAAAGGAAATATCTTCCGTTCAAAACTGGAAAGAAGCTTTCTGAGAAACTGCTCAGTGTTCTGTTAATTCATCTCACAGAGTTACATCTTTCCCTTCAAGAAGCCTTTCGCTAAGGCTGTTCTTGTGGAATTGGCAAAGGGATATTTGGAAGCCCATAGAGGGCTATGGTGAAAAAGGAAATATCTTCCGTTCAAAACTGGAAAGAAGCTTTCTGAGAAACTGCTCTGTGTTCTGGTAATTCATCTCACAGAGTTACATCTTTCCCTTCAAGAAGCCTTTCGCTAAGGCTGTTCTTGTGGAATTGGCAAAGGGATATTTGGAAGCCCATAGAGGGCTATGGTGAAAAAGGAAATATCTTCCGTTCAAAACTGGAAAGAAGCTTTCTGAGAAACTGCTCTGTGTTCTGTTAATTCATCTCACAGAGTTACATCTTTCCCTTCAAGAAGCCTTTCGCTAAGGCTGTTCTTGTGGAATTGGCAAAGGGATATTTGGAAGCCCATAGAGGGCTATGGTGAAAAAGGAAATATCTTCCGTTCAAAACTGGAAAGAAGCTTTCTGAGAAACTGCTCTGTGTTCTGGTAATTCATCTCACAGAGTTACATCTTTCCCTTCAAGAAGCCTTTCGCTAAGGCTGTTCTTGTGGAATTGGCAAAGGGATATTTGGAAGCTCATAGAGGGCTATGGTGAAAAAGGAAATATCTTCCGTTCAAAACTGGAAAGAAGCTTTCTGAGAAACTGCTCTGTGTTCTGCTCATTCATCTCACAGAGTTACATCTTTCCCTTCAAGAAGCCTTTCGCTAAGGCTGTTCTTGAGGAACTGGCAAAGGGATATTTGGAAGCAAATAGAGGGCTATGTTGTAAAAGGAAATATCTTCCGTTCAAAACTGGAAAGAAGCTTTCTGAGAAACTGCTCTGTGTTCTGTTAATTCATCTCACAGAGTTACATCTTTCCCTTCAAGAAGCCTTTCGCTAAGGCTGTTCTTGTGGAATTGGCAAAGGGATATTTGGAAGCCCATAGAGGGCTATGGTGAAAAAGGAAATATCTTCCGTTCAAAACTGGAAAGAAGCTTTCTGAGAAACTGCTCTGTGTTCTGTTAATTCATCTCACAGAGTTCCATCGTTCCCTTCAAGAAGCCTTTCGCTAAGGCTGTTCTTGTGGAATTGGCAAAGGGATATTTGGAAGCCCATAGAGGGCTATGGTGAAAAAGGAAATATCTTACGTTCAAAACTGGAAAGAAGCTTTCTGAGAAACTGCTCTGTGTTCTGTTAATTCATCTCACAGAGTTACATCTTTCCCTTCAAAAGCCTTTCGCTAAGGCTGTTCTTGAGGAATTGGCAAAGGGATATTCGGAAGCCCATAGAGGGCTATTGTGAAAAAGGAAATATCTTCCGTTCAAAACTGGAAAGAAGCTTTCTGAGAAACTGCTCTGTGTTCTGTTAATTCATCTCACAGAGTTACATCTTTCCCTTCAAGAAGCCTTTCGCTAAGGCTGTTCTTGTGGAATTGGCAAAGGGATATTTGGAAGCCCATAGAGGGCTATGGTGAAAAAGGAAATATCTTCAGTTCAAAACTGGAAAGAAGCTTTCTGAGAAACTGCTCTGTGTTCTGTTAATTCATCTCACAGAGTTACATCTTTCCCTTCAAGAAGCCTTTCGCTAAGGCTGTTCTTGTGGAATTGGCAAAGGGATATTTGGAAGCCCATAGAGGGCTATGGTGAAAAAGGAAATATCTTCCGTTCAAAACTGGAAAGAAGCTTTCTGAGAAACTGCTCTGTGTTCTGTTAATTCATCTCACAGAGTTACATCTTTCCCTTCAAGAAGCCTTTCGCTAAGGCTGTTCTTGTGGAATTGGCAAAGGGATATTTGGAAGCCCATAGAGGGCTATGGTGAAAAAGGAAATATCTTCCGTTCAAAACTGGAAAGAAGCTTTCTGAGAAACTGCTCTGTGTTCTGTTAATTCATCTCACAGAGTTACATCTTTCCCTTCAAGAAGGCTTTCGCTAAGGCTGTTCTTGTGGAATTGGCAAAGGGATATTTGGAAGCCCATAGAGAGCTATGGTGAAAAAGGAAATATCTTCCGTTGAAAACTGGAACGATGCTTTCTGAGAAACTGCTCTGGGTTCTGTTAATTCATCTCACAGAGTTACATCTTTCCCTTCAAGAAGCCTTTCGCTAAGGTTGTTCTTGTGGAATTGGCAAAGGGATATTTGGAAGCCCATAGAGGGCTATGGTGAAAAAGGAAATAACTTCCGTCAAACCTGGAAAGAAGGTTTCTGAGAAACTGCTCCGTGTTCTGTTAATTCATCTCACAGAGTTACATCTTTCCCTTCTAGAAGAATTTCGCTAACGCTGTTCTTGTGGAATTGGCAAAGGGATATTTGGAAGCCCAAAGAGGGCTATGGTGAAAAAGGAAATATCTTCCGTTCAAAACTGGAAAGAAGCTTTCTGAGAAACTGCTCTGTGTTCTGTTAATTCATCTCACAGAGTTACATCTTTCCCTTCCAGAAGCCTTTCGCTTAGGCTGTTCTTGTGGAATTGGCAAAGGGATATTTGGAAGCCCATAGAGGGCTATGATGAAAAAGGAAATATCTTCCGTTCAAAACTGGAAAGAAGCTTTCTGAGAAACTGCTCTGTGTTCTGTTAATTCATCTCAAAGAGTTACATCTTTCCCTTCAAGAAGCCTTTCGCTAAGGCTGTTCTTGTGGAATTGGCAAAGGGATATTTGGAAGCCCATAGAGGGCTAGGGTGAAAAAGGAAATATCTTCCGTTCAAAACTGGAAAGAAGCTTTCTGAGAAACTGCTCTGTGTTCCTTTAATTCATCTCACAGAGTTACATCTTTCCCTTCAAGAAGCCTTTCGCTAAGGCTGTTCTTGTGGAATTGGCAAAGGAATATTTGGAAGCCCATAGTGGGCTATGGTGAAAAAGGAAATATCTTCCGTTCAAAACTGGAAAGAAGCTTTCTGAGAAACTGCTCTGTGTTCTGGTAATTCATCTCACAGAGTTACATCTTTCCCTTCAAGAAGCCTTTCGCTAAGGCTGTTCTTGTGGAATTGGCAAGGGGATATTTGGAAGCCCATAGAGGGCTATGGTGAAAAAGCAAATATCTTCCGTTCAAAACTGGAAAGAAGCTTTCTGAGAAACTGCTCTGTGTTCTGTTAATTCATCTCACAGAGTTACATCTTTCCCTTCAAGAAGCCTTTCGCTAAGGCTGTTCTTGTGGAATTGGCAAAGGGATATTTGGAAGCCCATAGAGGGCTATGGTGAAAAAGGAAATATCTTCCGTTCAAAACTGGAAAGAAGCTTTCTGAGAAACTGCTCTGTGTTCTGTTAATTCATCTCACAGAGTTACATCTTTCCCTTCAAGAAGCCTTTCGCTAAGGCTGTTCTTGTGGAATTGGCAAAGGGATATTTGGAAGCCCATAGAGGGCTATGGTGAAAAAGGAAATATCTTCCGTTCAAAATTGGAAAGAAGCTTTCTGAGAAACTGCTCTGTGTTCTGTTAATTCATCTCACAGAGTTACATTTTTCCCTTCAAGAAGCCTTTCCCTAAGGCTGTTCTTGTGGAATTGGCAAAGGGATATTTGGAAGCCCATAGAGGGCTATGGTGAAAAAGGAAATATCTTCCGTTCAAAACTGGAAAGAAGCTTTCTGAGAAACTGCTCTGTGTTCTGTTAATTCATCTCACAGAGTTACATCTTTCCCTTCAAAAGCCTTTCGCTAAGGCTGTTCTTGAGGAATTGGCAAAGGGATATTTGGAAGCCCATAGAGGGCTATTGTGAAAAAGGAAATATCTTCCGTTCAAAACTGGAAAGAAGCTTTCTGAGAAACTGCTCTGTGTTCTGTTAATTCATCTCACAGAGTTACATCTTTCCCTTCAAGAAGCCTTTCGCTAAGGCTGTTCTTGTGGAATTGGCAAAGGGATATTTGGAAGTCCATAGAGAGCTATGGTGAAAAAGGAAATATCTTCCGTTCAAAACTGGAAAGAAGCTTTCTGAGAAACTGCTCTGTGTTCTGTTAATTCATCTCACACAGTTACATCTTTCCCTTCAACAATCCTTTCCCTAAGGCTGTTCTTGGGGAATTGGCAAAGGGATATTTGGAAGCCCATAGAGGGCTATGGTGAAAAAGGAAATATCTTCAGTTCAAAACTGGAAAGAAGCTTTCTGAGAAACTGCTCTGTGTTCTGTTAATTCATCTCACAGAGTTACATCTTTCCCTTCAAGAAGCCTTTCGCTAAGGCTGTTCTTGTGGAATTGGCAAAGGGATATTTGGAAGCCCATAGAGGGCTATGGTGAAAAAGGAAATATCTTCCGTTCAAAACTGGAAAGAAGCTTTCTGAGAAACTGCTCTGTGTTCTGTTAATTCATCTCACAGAGTTACATCTTTCCCTTCAAGAAGCCTTTCGCTAAGGCTGTTCTTGTGGAATTGGCAAAGGGATATTTGGAAGCAAATAGAGGGCTATGTTGTAAAAGGAAATATCTTCCGTTCAAAACTGGAAAGAAGCTTTCTGAGAAACTGCTCTGTGTTCTGTTAATTCATCTCACAGAGTTACATCTTTCCCTTCAAGAAGCCTTTCGCTAAGGCTGTTCTTGTGTAATTGGCAAAGGGATATTTGGAAGCCCATAGAGGTCTATGGTGAAAAAGGAAATATCTTCCGTTCAAAACTGGAAAGAAGCTTTCTGAGAAACTGCTCTGTGTTCTGTTAATTCATCTCACAGAGTTACATGTTTCCCTTCAAGAAGCCTTTCGGTAAGGCTGTTCTTGTGGAATTGGCAAAGGGATATTTGGAAGCCCATAGAGGGCTATGGTGAAAAAGGAAATATCTTCCGTTCAAAACTGGAAAGAAGCTTTCTGAGAAACTGCTCTGTGTTCTGTTAATTCATCTCACAGAGTTACATCGTTCCCTTCAAGAAGCCTTTCGCTAAGGCTGTTCTTGTGGAATTGGCAAAGGGATATTTGGAAGCCCATAGAGGGCTATGGTGAAAAAGGAAATATCTTCCGTTCAAAACTGGAAAGAAGCTTTCTGAGAAACTGCTCTGTGTTCTGTTAATTCATCTCACAGAGTTACATCTTTCCCTTCAAGAAGCCTTTCGCTAAGGCTGTTCTTGTGGAATTGGCAAAGGGATATTTGGAAGCCCATAGAGAGCTATGGTGAAAAAGGAAATATCTTCCGTTGAAAACTGGAACGATGCTTTCTGAGAAACTGCTCTGGGTTCTGTTAATTCATCTCACAGAGTTACATCTTTCCCTTCAAGAAGCCTTTCGCTAAGGTTGTTCTTGTGGAATTGGCAAAGGGATATTTGGAAGCCCATAGAGGGCTATGGTGAAAAAGGAAATAACTTCCGTCAAAACTGGAAAGAAGGTTTCTGAGAAACTGCTCCGTGTTCTGTTAATTCATCTCACAGAGTTACATCTTTCCCTTCTAGAAGAATTTCGTTAACGCTGTTCTTGTGGAATTGGCAAAGGGATATTTGGAAGCCCAAAGAGGGCTATGGTGAAAAAGGAAATATCTTCCGTTCAAAACTGGAAAGAAGCTTTCTGAGAAACTGCTCTGTGTTCTGTTAATTCATCTCACAGAGTTACATCTTTCCCTTCCAGAAGCCTTTCGCTTAGGCTGTTCTTGTGGAATTGGCAAAGGGATATTTGGAAGCCCATAGAGGGCTATGATGAAAAAGGAAATATCTTCCGTTCAAAACTGGAAAGAAGCTTTCTGAGAAACTGCTCTGTGTTCTGTTAATTCATCTCACAGAGTTACATCTTTCCCTTTAAGAAGCCTTTCGCTAAGGCTGTTCTTGTGGAATTGGCAAAGGGATATTTGGAAGCCCATAGAGGGCTATGGTGAAAAAGGAAATATCTTCCGTTCAAAACTGGAAAGAAGCTTTCTGAGAAACTGCTCTGTGTTCTTTTAATTCATCTCACAGAGTTACATCTTTCCCTTCAAGAAGCCTTTCGCTAAGGCTGTTCTTGTGGAATTGGCAAAGGAATATTTGGAAGCCCATAGAGGGCTATGGTGAAAAAGGAAATATCTTCCGTTCAAAACTGGAAAGAAGCTTTCTGAGAAACTGCTCTGTGTTCTGTTAATTCATCTCACAGAGTTTCATCTTTCCCTTCAAAAGCCTTTCGCTAAGGCTGTTCTTGAGGAATTGGCAAAGGGATATTTGGAAGCCCATAGAGGGCTATTGTGAAAAAGGAAATATCTTCCGTTCAAAACTGGAAAGAAGCTTTCTGAGAAACTGCTCTGTGTTCTGTTAATTCATCTCACAGAGTTACATCTTTCCCTTCAAGAAGCCTTTCGCTAAGGCTGTTCTTGTGGAATTGGCAAAGGGATATTTGGAAGCCCATAGAGGGCTACGGTGAAAAAGGAAATATCTTCCGTTCAAAACTGGAAAGAAGCTTTCTGAGAAACTGCTCTGTGTTCTGTTAATTCATCTCACAGAGTTACATCTTTCCCTTAAAGAAGCCTTTCGCTAAGGCTGTTCTTGTGGAATTGGCAAAGGGATATTTGGAAGCCCATAGAGGGCTATGGTGAAAAAGGAAATATCTTCCGTTCAAAACTGGAAAGAAGCTTTCGGAGAAACTGCTCTGTGTTCTGTTAATTCATCTCACAGAGTTACATCTTTCCCTTCAAGAAGCCTTTCGCTAAGGCTGTTCTTGTGGAATTGGCAAAGGGATATTTGGAAGCCCATAGAGGGCTATGGTGAAAAAGGAAATATCTTCCGTTCAAAAGTGGAAAGAAGCTTTCTGAGAAACTGCTTTGTGTTCTGCTAATTCATCTCACAGAGTTACATCTTTCCCTTCAAGAAGCCTTTCGCTAAGGCTGTTCTTGTGGAATTGGCAAAGGGATATTTGGAAGCCCATAGAGGGCTATGGTGAAAAAGGAAATATCTTCCGTTCAAAACTGGAAAGAAACTTTCTGAGAAACTGCTCTGTGTTCTGTTAATTCATCTCACAGAGTGACATCTTTCCCTTCAAGAAGCCTTTCGCTAAGGCTGTTCTTGTGGAATAGGCAAAGGGATATTTGGAAGCCCATAGAGGGCTATGGTGAAAAAGGAAATATCTTCCGTTCAAAACTGGAAAGAAGCTTTCTGAGAAACTGCTCTGTGTTCTGTTAATTCATCTCACAGAGTTACATCTTTCCCTTCAAGAAGCCTTTCGCTAAGGCTGTTCTTGTGGAATTGGCAAAGGGATATTTGGAAGCCCATAGAGGGCTATGGTGAAAAAGGAAATATCTTCCGTTCAAAACTGGAAAGAAGCTTTCTGAGAAACTGCTCTGTGTTCTGTTAATTCATCTCACAGAGTTACATCTTTCCCTTCAAGAAGCCTTTCGCTAAGGCTGTTCTTGTGGAATTGGCAAAGGGATATTTGGAAGCCCATAGAGGGCTATGGTGAAAAAGGAAATATCTTCCGTTCAAAATTGGAAAGAAGCTTTCTGAGAAACTGCTCTGTGTTCTGTTAATTCATCTCACAGAGTTACATCTTTCCCTTCAAGAAGCCTTTCCCTAAGGCTGTTCTTGTGGAATTGGCAAAGGGATATTTGGAAGCCCATAGAGGGCTATGGTGAAAAAGGAAATATCTTCCGTTCAAAACTGGAAAGAAGCTTTCTGAGAAACTGCTCTGTGTTCTGTTAATTCATCTCACAGAGTTACATCTTTCCCTTCAAAAGCCTTTCGCTAAGGCTGTTCTTGAGGAATTGGCAAAGGGATATTTGGAAGCCCATAGAGGGCTATTGTGAAAAAGGAAATATCTTCCGTTCAAAACTGGAAAGAAGCTTTCTGAGAAACTGCTCTGTGTTCTGTTAATTCATCTCACAGAGTTACATCTTTCCCTTCAAGAAGCCTTTCGCTAAGGCTGTTCTTGTGGAATTGGCAAAGGGATATTTGGAAGCCCATAGAGGGCTATGGTGAAAAAGGAAATATCTTCCGTTCAAAACTGGAAAGAAGCTTTCTGAGAAACTGCTCTGTGTTCTGTTAATTCATCTCACAGAGTTACATCTTTCCCTTCAAGAAGCCTTTCGCTAAGGCTGTTCTTGTGGAATTGGCAAAGGGATATTTGGAAGCCCATAGAGGGCTATGGTGAAAAAGGAAATATCTTCCGTTCAAAACTGGAAAGAAGCTTTCTGAGAAACTGCTCTGTGTTCTGTTAATTCATCTCACAGAGTTACATCTTTCCCTTCAAGAAGCCTTTCGCTAAGGCTGTTCTTGTGGAATTGGCAAAGGGATATTTGGAAGCCCATAGAGGGCTATGGTGAAAAAGGAAATATCTTCCGTTCAAAACTGGAAAGAAGCTTTCTGAGAAACTGCTTTGTGTTCTGCTAATTCATCTCAAAGAGTTACATCTTTCCCTTCAAGAAGCCTTTCGCTAAGGCTGTTCTTGTGGAATTGGCAAAGGGATATTTGGAAGCCCATAGAGGGCTATGGTGAAAAAGGAAATATCTTCCGTTCAAAACTGGAAAGAAACTTTCTGAGAAACTGCTCTGTGTTCTGTTAATTCATCTCACAGAGTGACATCTTTCCCTTCAAGAAGCCTTTCGCTAAGGCTGTTCTTGTGGAATAGGCAAAGGGATATTTGGAAGCCCATAGAGGGCTATGGTGAAAAAGGAAATATCTTCCGTTCAAAACTGGAAAGAAGCTTTCTGAGAAACTGCTCTGTGTTCTGTTAATTCATCTCACAGAGTTACATCTTTCCCTTCAAAAAGCCTTTCGCTAAGGCTGTTCTTGTGGAATTGGCCAAGGGATATTTGGAAGCCCATAGAGGGCTATGGTGAAAAAGGAAATATCTTCCGTTCAAAACTGGAAAGAAGCTTTCTGAGAAACTACTCTGTGTTCTGTTAATTCATCTCACAGAGTTACATCTTTCCCTTCAAGAAGCCTTTCGCTAAGGTTGTTCTTGTGGAATTGGCAAAGGGATATTTGGAGGCCCATAGAGGGCTATGGTGAAAAAGGAAATATCTTCCGTTCAAAACTGGAAAGAAGCTTTCTGAGAAACTGCTCTGTGTTCTGGTAATTCATCTCACAGAGTTACATCTTTCCCTTCAAGAAGCCTTTCGCTAAGGCTGTTCTTGTGGAATTGGCAAGGGGATATTTGGAAGCCCATAGAGGGCTATGGTGAAAAAGGAAATATCTTCCGTTCAAAACTGGAAAGAAGCTTTCTGAGAAACTGCTCTGTGTTCTGTTAATTCATCTCACAGAGTGACATCTTTCCCTTCAAGAAGCCTTTCGCTAAGGCTGTTCTTGTGGAATTGGCAAAGGGATATTTGGAAGCCCATAGAGGGCTATGGTGAAAAAGGAAATATCTTCCGTTCAAAATTGGAAAGAAGCTTTCTGAGAAACTGCTCTGTGTTCTGTTAATTCATCTCACAGAGTTACATCTTTCCCTTCAAGAAGCCTTTCCCTAAGGCTGTTCTTGTGGAATTGGCAAAGGGATATTTGGAAGCCCATAGAGGGCTATGGTGAAAAAGGAAATATCTTCCGTTCAAAACTGGAAAGAAGCTTTCTGAGAAACTGCTCTGTGTTCTGTTAATTCATCTCACAGAGTTACATCTTTCCCTTCAACAATCCTTTCGCTAAGGCTGTTCTTGTAGAATTCGCAAAGGGATATTTGGAAGGCCATAGAGGGCTATGGTGAAAAAGGAAATATCTTCCGTTCAAAACTGGAAAGAAGCTTTCTGAGAAACTGCTCAGTGTTCTGTTAATTCATCTCACAGAGTTACATCTTTCCCTTCAAGAAGCCTTTCGCTAAGGCTGTTCTTGTGGAATTGGCAAAGGGATATTTGGAAGCAAATAGAGGGCTATGGTGAAAAAGGAATTATCTTCCGTTCAAAACTGGAAAGAAGCTTTCTGAGAAACTGCTCTGTGTTCTGTTAATTCATCTCACAGAGTTACATCTTTCCCTTCAACAAGCCTTTCGCTAAGGCTGTTCTTGTGGAATTGGCAAAGGGATATTTGGAAGCCCATAGAGAGCTATGGTGAAAAAGGAAATATCTTCCGTTCAAAACTGGAAAGAAGCTTTCTGAGAAACTGCTCTGTGTTCTGTTAATTCATCTCACAGAGTTACATCTTTCCCTTCAAGAAGCCTTTCGCTAAGGCTGTTCTTGTGGAATTGGCAAAGGGATATTTGGAAGCCCATAGAGGGCTATGGTGAAAAAGGAAATATCTTCCGTTCAAAATTGGAAAGAAGCTTTCTGAGAAACTGCTCTGTGTTCTGTTAATTCATCTCACAGAGTTACATCTTTCCCTTCAAGAAGCCTTTCCCTAAGGCTGTTCTTGTGGAATTGGCAAAGGGATATTTGGAAGCCCATAGAGGGCTATGGTGAAAAAGGAAATATCTTCCGTTCAAAACTGGAAAGAAGCTTTCTGAGAAACTGCTCTGTGTTCTGTTAATTCATCTCACAGAGTTACATCTTTCCCTTCAAGAAGCCTTTCGCTAAGGCTGTTCTTGTGGAATTGGCAAAGGGATATTTGGATGCCCATAGAGGGCTATGGTGAAAAAGGAAATATCTTCCGTACAAAACTGGAAAGAAACTTTCTGAGAAACTGCTCTGTGTTCTGTTAATTCATCTCACAGAGTGACATCTTTCCCTTCAAGAAGCCTTTCGCTAAGGCTGTTCTTGTGGAATAGGCAAAGGGATATTTGGAAGCCCATAGAGGGCTATGGTGAAAAAGGAAATATCTTCCGTTCAAAACTGGAAAGAAGCTTTCTGAGAAACTGCTCTGTGTTCTGTTAATTCATCTCACAGAGTTACATCTTTCCCTTCAAAAAGCCTTTCGCTAAGGCTGTTCTTGTGGAATTGGCCAAGGCATATTTGGAAGCCCATAGAGGGCTATGGTGAAAAAGGAAATATCTTCCGTTCAAAACTGGAAAGAAGCTTTCTGAGAAACTGCTCTGTGTTCTGTTAATTCATCTCACAGAGTTACATCTTTCCCTTCAAGAAGCCTTTCGCTAAGGTTGTTCTTGTGGAATTGGCAAAGGGATATTTGGAGGCCCATAGAGGGCTATGGTGAAAAAGGAAATATCTTCCGTTCAAAACTGGAAAGAAGCTTTCTGAGAAACTGCTCTGTGTTCTGGTAATTCATCTCACAGAGTTACATCTTTCCCTTCAAGAAGCCTTTCGCTAAGACTGTTCTTGTGGAATTGGCAAGGGGATATTTGGAAGCCCATAGAGGGCTATGGTGAAAAAGGAAATATCTTCCGTTCAAAACTGGAAAGAAGCTTTCTGAGAAACTGCTCTGTGTTCTGTTAATTCATCTCACAGAGTTACATCTTTCCCTTCAAGAAGCCTTTCGCTAAGGCTGTTCTTGTGGAATTGGCAAAGGGATATTTGGAAGCCCATAGAGGGCTATGGTGAAAAAGGAAATATCTTCCGTTCAAAACTGGAAAGAAGCTTTCTGAGAAACTGCTCTGTGTTCTGTTAATTCATCTCACAGAGTTACATCTTTCCCTTCAAGAAGCCTTTCGCTAAGGCTGTTCTTGTGGAATTGGCAAAGGGATATTTGGAAGCCCATAGAGGGCTATGGTGAAAAAGGAAATATCTTCCGTTCAAAATTGGAAAGAAGCTTTCTGAGAAACTGCTCTGTGTTCTGTTAATTCATCTCACAGAGTTACATCTTTCCCTTCAAGAAGCCTTTCCCTAAGGCTGTTCTTGTGGAATTGGCAAAGGGATATTTGGAAGCCCATAGAGGGCTATGGTGAAAAAGGAAATATCTTCCGTTCAAAACTGGAAAGAAGCTTTCTGAGAAACTGCTCTGTGTTCTGTTAATTCATCTCACAGAGTTACATCTTTCCCTTCAAGAAGCCTTTCGCTAAGGCTGTTCTTGTGGAATTGGCAAAGGGATATTTGGAAGCCCATAGAGGGCTATGGTGAAAAAGGAAATATCTTCCGTTCAAAACTGGAAAGAAGCTTTCTGAGAAACTGCTCTGTGTTCTGTTAATTCATCTAACAGAGTTGCATCTTATCCTTCAAGAAGCCTTTCGCTAAGGCTGTTCTTGTGGAATTGGCAAAGGGATATTTGGAAGCCCGTAGAGGGCTATGGTGAAAAAGGAAATATCTTCCGTTCAAAACTGGAAAGAAGCTTTCTGAGAAACTGCTCTGTGTTCTGTTAATTCATCTCACACAGTTACATCTTTCCCTTCAACAATCCTTTCGCTAAGGCTGTTCTTGTAGAATTCGCAAAGGGATATTTGGAAGGCCATAGAGGGCTATGGTGAAAAAGGAAATATCTTCCGTTCAAAACTGGAAAGAAGCTTTCTGAGAAACTGCTCAGTGTTCTGTTAATTCATCTCACAGAGTTACATCTTTCCCTTCAAGAAGCCTTTCGCTAAGGCTGTTCTTGTGGAATTGGCAAAGGGATATTTGGAAGCAAATAGAGGGCTATGGTGAAAAAGGAATTATCTTCCGTTCAAAACTGGAAAGAAGCTTTCTGAGAAACTGCTCTGTGTTCTGTTAATTCATCTCACAGATTTACATCTTTCCCTTCAAGAAGCCTTTCGCTAAGGCTGTTCTTGTGGAATTGGCAAAGGGATATTTGGAAGCCCATAGAGAGCTATGGTGAAAAAGGAAATATCTTCCGTTGAAAACTGGAAAGATGCTTTCTGAGAAACTGCTCTGTGTTCTGTTAATTCATCTCACAGAGTTACATCTTTAATTTCAAGAAGCCTTTCGCTAAGGTTGTTCTTGTGGAATTGGCAAAGGGATATTTGGAAGCCCATAGAGGGCTATGGTGAAAAAGGAAATACCTTCCGTCAAAACTGGAAAGAAGGTTTCTGAGAAACTGCTCCGTGTTCTGTTAATTCATCTCACAGAGTTACATCTTTCCCTTCTAGAAGCCTTTCGCTAACGCTGTTCTTGTGGAATTGGCAAAGGGATATTTGGAAGCCCATAGAGGGCTATGGTGAAAAAGGAAATATCTTCCGTTCAAAACTGGAAAGAAGCTTTCTGAGAAACGGCTCTGTGTTCTGCTCATTCATCTCACAGAGTTACATTTTTCCCTTCAAGAAGCCTTTCGCTAAGGCTGTTCTTGTGGAATTGGCAAAGGGATATTTGGAAGCCCATAGAGGGCTATGGTGAAAAAGGAAATATCTTCCGTTCAAAACTGGAAAGAAGCTTTCTGAGAAACTGCTCTGTGTTCTGTTAATTCATCTCACAGAGTTACATCTCTCCCTTCAAGCAGCCTTTCGCTAAGGCTGTTCTTGTGGAATTGGCAAAGGGATATTTGGAAGCCCATAGAGGGCTATGGTGAAAAAGGAACTATCTTCGGTTCAAAACTGGAAATAAGCTTTCTGAGAAACTGCTCTGTGTTCTGTTAATTCATCTCACAGTGTTACATCTTTCCCTTCAAGAAGCCTTTCGCTAAGGCTGTTCTTGTGGAATTGGCAAAGGGATATTTGGAAGCCCATAGAGGGCTATGGTGAAAAAGGAAATATCTTCCGTTCAAAACTGGAAAGAAGCTTTCTGAGAAACTGCTCTGTGTTCTGTTAATTCATCTCACAGAGTTACATCGTTCCCTTCAAGAAGCCTTTCGCTAAGGCTGTTCTTGTGGAATTGGCAAAGGGATATTTGGAAGCCCATAGAGGGCTATGGTGAAAAAGGAAATATCTTCCGTTCAAAACTGGAAAGAAGCTTTCTGAGAAACTGCTCTGTGTTCTGTTAATTCATCTCACAGAGTTACATCGTTCCCTTCAAGAAGCCTTTCGCTAAGGCTGTTCTTGTGGAATTGGCAAAGGGATATTTGGAAGCCCATAGAGGGCTATGATGAAAAAGGAAATATTTTCCGTTCAAAACTGGATAGAAGCTTTCTGAGAAACTGCTCTGTGTTCTGTTAATTCATCTCACAGAGTTACATCTTTCCCTTCAAGAAGCCTTTCGCTAAGGCTGTTCTTGTGGAATTGGCAAAGGGATATTTGGAAGCCCATAGAGGGGTATGGTGAAAAAGGAAATATCTTCCGTTCAAAACTGGAAAGAAGCTTTCTGAGAAACTGCTCTGTGTTCTGTTAATTCATCTCACAGAGTTACATCTTTCCCTTCAAGAAGCCTTTCGCTAAGGCTGTTCTTGTGGAATTGGCAAAGAGATATTTGGAAGCCCATAGAGGGCTATGGTGAAAAAGGAAATATCTTCCGTTCAAAACTGGAAAGAAGCTTTCTGAGAAACTGCTCTGTGTTCTGTTAATTCATCTCACAGAGTTACATCTTTCCCTTCAAGAAGCCTTTCGCTAAGGCTGTTCTTGTGGAATTGGCAAAGGGATATTTGGAAGCCCATAGAGGGCTATGGTGAAAAAGGAAATATCTTCCGTTCAAAACTGGAAAGAAGCTTTCTGAGAAACTGCTCCGTGTTCTGTTAATTCATCTCACAGAGTTACATTTCCCTTCAAGAAGCCTTTCGCTAAGGCTGTTCTTGTGGAATTGGCAAAGGGATATTTGGAAGCCCATAGAGGGCTATGGTGAAAAAGGAAATATCTTCCGTTCAAAACTGGAAAGAAGCTTTCTGAGAAACTGCACTGTGTTCTGTTAATTCATCTCACAGAGTTGCATCTTATCCTTCAAGAAGCCTTTCGCTAAGGCTGTTCTTGTGGTATTGGCAAAGGGATATTTGGAAGCCCATAGAGGGCTATGGTGAAAAAGGAATATCTTCCGTTCAAAACTCTAAAGAAGCTTTCTGAGAAACTGCTCTGTGTTCTGTTAATTCATCTCACACAGTTACATCTTTCCCTTCAGCAATCCTTTCGCTAAGGCTGTTCTTGTAGAATTCGCAAAGGGATATTTGGAAGCCCATAGAGGGCTATGGTGAAAAAGGAAATATCTTCCGTTCAAAACTGGAAAGAAGCTTTCTGAGAAACTGCTCAGTGTTCTGTTAATTCATCTCACAGAGTTACATCTTTCCCTTCAAGAAGCCTTTCGCTAAGGCTGTTCTTGTGGAATTGGCAAAGGGATATTTGGAAGCCCATAGAGGGCTATGGTGAAAAAGGAAATATCTTCCGTTCAAAACTGGAAAGAAGCTTTCTGAGAAACTGCTCTGTGTTCTCGTAATTCATCTCACAGAGTTACATCTTTCCCTTCAAGAAGCCTTTCGCTAAGGCTGTTCTTGTGGAATTGGCAAAGGGATATTTGGAAGCCCATAGAGGGCTATGGTGAAAAAGGAAATATCTTCCGTTCAAAACTGGAAAGAAGCTTTCTGAGAAACTGCTCTGTGTTCTGTTAATTCATCTCACAGAGTTACATCTTTCCCTTCAAGAAGCCTTTCGCTAAGGCTGTTCTTGTGGAATTGGCAAAGGGATATTTGGAAGCCCATAGAGGGCTATGGTGAAAAAGGAAATATCTTCCGTTCAAAACTGGAAAGAAACTTTCTGAGAAACTGCTCTGTGTTCTGTTAATTCATCTCACAGAGTGACATCTTTCCCTTCAAGAAGCCTTTCGCTAAGGCTGTTCTTGTGGAATAGGCAAAGGGATATTTGGAAGCCCATAGAGGGCTATGGTGAAAAAGGAAATATCTTCCGTTCAAAACTGGAAAGAAGCTTTCTGAGAAACTGCTCTGTGTTCTGTTAATTCATCTCACAGAGTTACATCTTTCCCTTCAAAAAGCCTTTCGCTAAGGCTGTTCTTGTGGAATTGGCCAAGGGATATTTGGAAGCCCATAGAGGGCTATGGTGAAAAAGGAAATATCTTCCGTTCAAAACTGGAAAGAAGCTTTCTGAGAAACTGCTCTGTGTTCTGTTAATTCATCTCACAGAGTTACATCTTTCCCTTCAAGAAGCCTTTCGCTAAGGTTGTTCTTGTGGAATTGGCAAAGGGATATTTGGAGGCCCATAGAGGGCTATGGTGAAAAAGGAAATATCTTCCGTTCAAAACTGGAAAGAAGCTTTCTGAGAAACTGCTCTGTGTTCTGGTAATTCATCTCACAGAGTTACATCTTTCCCTTCAAGAAGCCTTTCGCTAAGACTGTTCTTGTGGAATTGGCAAGGGGATATTTGGAAGCCCATAGAGGGCTATGGTGAAAAAGGAAATATCTTCCGTTCAAAACTGGAAAGAAGCTTTCTGAGAAACTGCTCTGTGTTCTGTTAATTCATCTCACAGAGTTACATCTTTCCCTTCAAGAAGCCTTTCGCTAAGGCTGTTCTTGTGGAATTGGCAAAGGGATATTTGGAAGCCCATAGAGGGCTATGGTGAAAAAGGAAATATCTTCCGTTCAAAACTGGAAAGAAGCTTTCTGAGAAACTGCTCTGTGTTCTGTTAATTCATCTCACAGAGTTACATCTTTCCCTTCAAGAAGCCTTTCGCTAAGGCTGTTCTTGTGGAATTGGCAAAGGGATATTTGGAAGCCCATAGAGGGCTATGGTGAAAAAGGAAATATCTTCCGTTCAAAATTGGAAAGAAGCTTTCTGAGAAACTGCTCTGTGTTCTGTTAATTCATCTCACAGAGTTACATCTTTCCCTTCAAGAAGCCTTTCCCTAAGGCTGTTCTTGTGGAATTGGCAAAGGGATATTTGGAAGCCCATAGAGGGCTATGGTGAAAAAGGAAATATCTTCCGTTCAAAACTGGAAAGAAGCTTTCTGAGAAACTGCTCTGTGTTCTGTTAATTCATCTCACAGAGTTACATCTTTCCCTTCAAGAAGCCTTTCGCTAAGGCTGTTCTTGTGGAATTGGCAAAGGGATATTTGGAAGCCCATAGAGGGCTATGGTGAAAAAGGAAATATCTTCCGTTCAAAACTGGAAAGAAGCTTTCTGAGAAACTGCTCTGTGTTCTGTTAATTCATCTCACAGAGTTGCATCTTATCCTTCAAGAAGCCTTTCGCTAAGGCTGTTCTTGTGGAATTGGCAAAGGGATATTTGGAAGCCCGTAGAGGGCTATGGTGAAAAAGGAAATATCTTCCGTTCAAAACTGGAAAGAAGCTTTCTGAGAAACTGCTCTGTGTTCTGTTAATTCATCTCACACAGTTACATCTTTCCCTTCAACAATCCTTTCGCTAAGGCTGTTCTTGTAGAATTCGCAAAGGGATATTTGGAAGGCCATAGAGGGCTATGGTGAAAAAGGAAATATCTTCCGTTCAAAACTGGAAAGAAGCTTTCTGAGAAACTGCTCAGTGTTCTGTTAATTCATCTCACAGAGTTACATCTTTCCCTTCAAGAAGCCTTTCGCTAAGGCTGTTCTTGTGGAATTGGCAAAGGGATATTTGGAAGCAAATAGAGGGCTATGGTGAAAAAGGAATTATCTTCCGTTCAAAACTGGAAAGAAGCTTTCTGAGAAACTGCTCTGTGTTCTGTTAATTCATCTCACAGATTTACATCTTTCCCTTCAAGAAGCCTTTCGCTAAGGCTGTTCTTGTGGAATTGGCAAAGGGATATTTGGAAGCCCATAGAGAGCTATGGTGAAAAAGGAAATATCTTCCGTTGAAAACTGGAAAGATGCTTTCTGAGAAACTGCTCTGTGTTCTGTTAATTCATCTCACAGAGTTACATCTTTAATTTCAAGAAGCCTTTCGCTAAGGTTGTTCTTGTGGAATTGGCAAAGGGATATTTGGAAGCCCATAGAGGGCTATGGTGAAAAAGGAAATACCTTCCGTCAAAACTGGAAAGAAGGTTTCTGAGAAACTGCTCCGTGTTCTGTTAATTCATCTCACAGAGTTACATCTTTCCCTTCTAGAAGCCTTTCGCTAACGCTGTTCTTGTGGAATTGGCAAAGGGATATTTGGAAGCCCATAGAGGGCTATGGTGAAAAAGGAAATATCTTCCGTTCAAAACTGGAAAGAAGCTTTCTGAGAAACGGCTCTGTGTTCTGCTCATTCATCTCACAGAGTTACATTTTTCCCTTCAAGAAGCCTTTCGCTAAGGCTGTTCTTGTGGAATTGGCAAAGGGATATTTGGAAGCCCATAGAGGGCTATGGTGAAAAAGGAAATATCTTCCGTTCAAAACTGGAAAGAAGCTTTCTGAGAAACTGCTCTGTGTTCTGTTAATTCATCTCACAGAGTTACATCTCTCCCTTCAAGCAGCCTTTCGCTAAGGCTGTTCTTGTGGAATTGGCAAAGGGATATTTGGAAGCCCATAGAGGGCTATGGTGAAAAAGGAACTATCTTCGGTTCAAAACTGGAAATAAGCTTTCTGAGAAACTGCTCTGTGTTCTGTTAATTCATCTCACAGTGTTACATCTTTCCCTTCAAGAAGCCTTTCGCTAAGGCTGTTCTTGTGGAATTGGCAAAGGGATATTTGGAAGCCCATAGAGGGCTATGGTGAAAAAGGAAATATCTTCCGTTCAAAACTGGAAAGAAGCTTTCTGAGAAACTGCTCTGTGTTCTGTTAATTCATGTCACAGAGTTACATCGTTCCCTTCAAGAAGCCTTTCGCTAAGGCTGTTCTTGTGGAATTGGCAAAGGGATATTTGGAAGCCCATAGAGGGCTATGGTGAAAAAGGAAATATCTTCCGTTCAAAACTGGAAAGAAGCTTTCTGAGAAACTGCTCTGTGTTCTGTTAATTCATCTCACAGAGTTACATCGTTCCCTTCAAGAAGCCTTTCGCTAAGGCTGTTCTTGTGGAATTGGCAAAGGGATATTTGGAAGCCCATAGAGGGGTATGGTGAAAAAGGAAATATCTTCCGTTCAAAACTGGAAAGAAGCTTTCTGAGAAACTGCTCTGTGTTCTGTTAATTCATCTCACAGAGTTACATCTTTCCCTTCAAGAAGCCTTTCGCTAAGGCTGTTCTTGTGGAATTGGCAAAGAGATATTTGGAAGCCCATAGAGGGCTATGGTGAAAAAGGAAATATCTTCCGTTCAAAACTGGAAAGAAGCTTTCTGAGAAACTGCTCTGTGTTCTGTTAATTCATCTCACAGAGTTACATCTTTCCCTTCAAGAAGCCTTTCGCTAAGGCTGTTCTTGTGGAATTGGCAAAGGGATATTTGGAAGCCCATAGAGGGCTATGGTGAAAAAGGAAATATCTTCCGTTCAAAACTGGAAAGAAGCTTTCTGAGAAACTGCTCCGTGTTCTGTTAATTCATCTCACAGAGTTACATTTCCCTTCAAGAAGCCTTTCGCTAAGGCTGTTCTTGTGGAATTGGCAAAGGGATATTTGGAAGCCCATAGAGGGCTATGGTGAAAAAGGAAATATCTTCCGTTCAAAACTGGAAAGAAGCTTTCTGAGAAACTGCACTGTGTTCTGTTAATTCATCTCACAGAGTTGCATCTTATCCTTCAAGAAGCCTTTCGCTAAGGCTGTTCTTGTGGTATTGGCAAAGGGATATTTGGAAGCCCATAGAGGGCTATGGTGAAAAAGGAATATCTTCCGTTCAAAACTCTAAAGAAGCTTTCTGAGAAACTGCTCTGTGTTCTGTTAATTCATCTCACACAGTTACATCTTTCCCTTCAGCAATCCTTTCGCTAAGGCTGTTCTTGTAGAATTCGCAAAGGGATATTTGGAAGCCCATAGAGGGCTATGGTGAAAAAGGAAATATCTTCCGTTCAAAACTGGAAAGAAGCTTTCTGAGAAACTGCTCAGTGTTCTGTTAATTCATCTCACAGAGTTACATCTTTCCCTTCAAGAAGCCTTTCGCTAAGGCTGTTCTTGTGGAATTGGCAAAGGGATATTTGGAAGCCCATAGAGGGCTATGGTGAAAAAGGAAATATCTTCCGTTCAAAACTGGAAAGAAGCTTTCTGAGAAACTGCTCTGTGTTCTCGTAATTCATCTCACAGAGTTACATCTTTCCCTTCAAGAAGCCTTTCGCTAAGGCTGTTCTTGTGGAATTGGCAAAGGGATATTTGGAAGCCCATAGAGGGCTATGGTGAAAAAGGAAATATCTTCCGTTCAAAACTGGAAAGAAGCTTTCTGAGAAACTGCTCTGTGTTCTGTTAATTCATCTCACAGAGTTACATCTTTCCCTTCAAGAAGCCTTTCGCTAAGGCTGTTCTTGTGGAATTGGCAAAGGGATATTTGGAAGCCCATAGAGTGCTATGGTGAAAAAGGAAATATCTTCCGTTCAAAACTGGAAAGAAGCTTTCTGAGAAACTGCTCTGTGTTCTGTTAATTCATCTCACAGAGTTACATCTTTCCATTCAAGAAGCTTTTCGCTAAGGCTGTTCTTGTGGAATAGGCAATGGGATATTTGGAAGCCCATAGAGGGCTATGGTGAAAAAGGAAATATCTTCCGTTCAAAACTGGAAAGAAGCTTTCTGAGAAACTGCTCTGTGTTCTGTTATTTCATCTCACAGAGTTATATCTTTCCCTTCAAGAAGCCTTTCGCTAAGGCTGTTCTTGTGGAATTGGCAAAGGGATATTTGGAAGCCCATAGAGAGCTATGGTGAAAAAGGAAATATCTTCCGTTGAAAACTGGAAAGAAGCTTTCTGAGAAACTGCTCTGTGTTCTGTTAATTCATCTCACAGAGTTACATCTTTCCCTTCAAGAAGCCTTTCGGTAAGGTTGTTCTTGTGGAATTGGCAAAGGGATATTTGGAAGCCCATAGAGGGCTATGGTGAAAAAGGAAATACCTTCCGTCAAAACTGGAAAGAAGCTTTCTGAGAAATTGCTCCGTGTTCTGTTAATTCATCTCACAGAGTTACATCTTTCCCTTCAAGAAGCCTTTCGCTAAGGCTGTTCTTGTGGAATTGGCAAAGGGATATTTGGAAGCCCATAGAGGGCTATGGTGAAAAAGGAAATATCTTCCGTTCAAAACTGGAAAGAAGCTTTCTGAGAAACTGCTCTGTGTTCTGCTCATTCATCTCACAGAGTTACATCTTTCCCTTCAAGAAGCCTTTCGCTAAGGCTGTTCTTGAGGAATTGGCAAAGGGATATTTGGAAGCAAATAGAGGGCTATGTTGTAAAAGGAAATATCTTCCGTTCAAAACTGGAAAGAAGCTTTCTGAGAAACTGCTCTGTGTTCTGTTAATTCATCTCACAGAGTTACATCTTTCCCTTCAAGAAGCCTTTCGCTAAGGCTGTTCTTGTGGAATTGGCAAAGGGATATTTGGAAGCCCATAGAGGGCTATGGTGAAAAAGGAAATATCTTCCGTTCAAAACTGGAAAGAAGCTTTCTGAGAAACTGCTCTGTGTTCTGTTAATTCATCTCACAGAGTTCCATCGTTCCCTTCAAGAAGCCTTTCGCTAAGGCTGTTCTTGTGGAATTGGCAAAGGGATATTGGGAATCCCATAGAGGGCTATGGTGAAAAAGGAAATATCTTCCGTTGAAAACTGGAAAGATGCTTTCTGAGAAACTGCTCTGTGTTCTGTTAATTCATCTCACAGAGTTACATCTTTCCCTTCAAGAAGCCTTTCGCTAAGGTTGTTCTTGTGGAATTGGCAAAGGGATATTTGGAAGCCCATAGAGGGCTCTGGTGAAAAAGGAAATACCTTCCGTCAAAACTGGAAAGAAGCTTTCTGAGAAACTGCTCCGTGTTCTGTTAATTCATCTCACAGAGTTACATCTTTCCCATCAAGAAGACTTTCGCTAAGGCTGTTCTTGTGGAATTGGCAAAGGGATATTGGGAATCCCATAGAGGGCTATGGTGAAAAAGGAAATATCTTCCGTTCAAAACTGGAAAGAAGCTTTCTGAGAAACTGCTCTGTGTTCTGTTAATTCACCTCACAGAGTTACATCTTTCCCTTCAAGAAGCCTTTCGCTAAGGCTGTTCTTGTGGAATTGGCAAAGGGATATTTGGAAGCCCATAGAGGGCTATTTTGAAAAAGGAAATATCTTCCGTTCAAAACTGGAAAGAAGATTTCTGAGAAACTGCTCTGTGTTCTGTTAATTCATCTCACAGAGTTACATCTTTCCCTTCAAGAAGCCTTTCGCTAAGGCTGTTCTTGTGGAATTGGCAAAGGGATATTTGGAAGCCCATAGAGGGCTATGGTGAAAAAGGAAATATCTTCCGTTCAAAACTGGAAAGAAGCTTTCTGAGAAACTGCTCTGTGTTCTGTTAATTCATCTCACAGAGTTACATCTTTCCCTTCAAGAAGCCTTTCGCTAAGGCTGTTCTTGTGTAATTGGCAAAGGGATATTTGGAAGCCCATAGAGGTCTATGGTGAAAAAGGAAATATCTTCCGTTCAAAATTGGAAAGAAGCTTTCTGAGAAACTGCTCTGTGTTCTGTTAATTCATCTCACAGAGTTACATGTTTCCCTTCAAGAAGCCTTTCGCTAAGGCTGTTCTTGTGGAATTGGCAAAGGGATATTTGGAAGCCCATAGAGGGCTATGGTGAAAAAGGAAATATCTTCCATTCAAAACTGGAAAGAGGCTTTCTGACAAACTGCTCTGTGTTCTGTTAATTCATCTCACAGAGTTACATCTTTCCCTTCAAGAAGCCTTTCGCTTAGGCTGTTCTTGTGGAATTGGCAAAGGGATATTTGGAAGCCCATAGAGGGCTATGGTGAAAAAGGAAATACCTTCCGTCAAAACTGGAAAGAAGGTTTCTGAGAAACTGCTCCGTGTTCTGTTAATTCATCTCACAGAGTTACATCTTTCCCTTCTAGAAGCCTTTCGCTAACGCTGTTCTTGTGGAATTGGCAAAGGGATATTTGGAAGCCCATAGAGGGCTATGGTGAAAAAGGAAATATCTTCCGTTCAAAACTGGAAAGAAGCTTTCTGAGAAACTGCTCTGTGTTCTGTTAATTCATCTCACAGAGTTACATCTTTCCCTTCAAGAAGCCTTTCGCTAAGGCTGTTCTTGTGGAATTGGCAAAGGGATATTTGGAAGCCCATAGAGGGCTATGGTGAAAAAGGAAATATCTTGCGTTCAAAACTGGAAAGAAGCTTTCTGAGAAAGTGCTCTGTGTTCTGTTAATTCATCTCACAGAGTTACATCTTTCCCTTCAAGAAGCCTTTCGCTAAATCTGTTCTTGTGGAATTGGCAAAGGGATATTTGGAAGCCCATAGATGGCTATGGTGAAAAAGGAAATATCTTCCGTTCAAAACTGGAAAGAAGCTTTCTGAGAAACTGCTCTGTGTTCTGTTAATTCATCTCACAGAGTTACATCTTTCCCTTCAAGAAGCCTTTCGCTAAGGCTGTTCTTGTGGAATTGGCAAAGGGATATTTGGAAGCCCATAGAGGGCTATGGTGAAAAAGGAAATATCTTCCGTTCAAAACTGGAAAGAAGCTTTCTAGAAACTGCTCTGTGTTCTGTTAATTCATCTCACAGAGTTACATCTTTCCCTTCAAGAAGCCTTTCGCTAAGGCTGTTCTTGTGGAATTGGCAAAGGGATATTTGGAAGCCCATACAGGGCTATGGTGAAAAAGGAAATATCTTCCGTTCAAAACTGGAAAGAAGCTTTCTGAGAAACTGCTCTGTGTTCTGTTAATTCATCTCACAGAGTTACATCTTTCCCTTCAAGAAGCCTTTCGCTAAGGCTGTTCTTGTGGAATTGGCAAAGGGATATTTCGAAGCAAATAGAGGGCTATGTTGTAAAAGGAAATATCTTCCGTTCAAAACTGGAAAGAAGCTTTCTGAGAAACTGCTCTGTGTTCTGTTAATTCATCTCACAGAGTTACATCTTTCCCTTCAAGAAGCCTTTCGCTAAGGCTGTTCTTGTGTAATTGGCAAAGGGATATTTGGATGCCCATAGAGGTCTATGGTGAAAAAGGAAATATCTTCCGTTCAAAACTGGAAAGAAGCTTTCTGAGAAACTGCTCTGTGTTCTTTTAATTCATCTCACAGAGTTACATGTTTCCCTTCAAGAAGCCTTTCGCTAAGGCTGTTCTTGTGGAATTGGCAAAGGGATAGTTGGAAGCCCATAGAGGGCTATGGTGAAAAAGGAAATATCTTCCGTTCAAAACTGGAAAGAAGCTTTCTGAGAATCTGCTCTGTGTTCTGTTAATTCATCTCACAGAGTTACATCGTTCCCTTCAAGAAGCCTTTCGCTAAGGCTGTTCTTGTGGAATTGGCAAAGGGATATTTGGAAGCCCATAGAGGGCTATGGTGAAAAAGGAAATATCTTCCGTTCAAAACTGGAAAGAAGCTTTCTGAGAAACTGCTCTGTGTTCTGTTAATTCATCTCACAGAGTTACATCTTTCCCTTCAAAAGCCTTTCGCTAAGGCTGTTCTTGAGGAATTGGCAAAGGGATATTTGCAAGCCCATAGAGGGCTTTTGTGAAAAAGGAAATATCTTCCGTTCAAAACTGGAAAGAAGCTTTCTGAGAAACTGCTCTGTGTTCTGTTAATTCATCTCACAGTGTTACATCTTTCCCTTCAAGAAGCCTTTCGCTAAGGCTGTTCTTGTGGAATTGGCAAAGGGATATTTGGAAGCCCATAGAGGGCTATGGTGAAAAAGGAAATATCTTCCGTTCAAAACTGGAAAGAAGCTTTCTGAGAAACTGCTCTGTGTTCTGTTAATTCATCTCACAGAGTTACATCTTTCCCTTCAAGAAGCCTTTCGCTAAGGCTGTTCTTGTGGAATTGGCAAAGGGATATTTGGAAGCCCATAGAGGGCTATGGTGAAAAAGGAAATATCTTCCGTTCAAAACTGGAAAGAAGCTTTCTGAGAAACTGCTCTGTGTTCTGTTAATTCATCTCACAGAGTTACATCTTTCCCTTCAAGAAGCCTTTCGCTAAGGCTGTTCTTGTGGAATAGGCAAAGGGATATTTGGAAGCCCATAGAGGGCTATGGTGAAAAAGGAAATATCTTCCGTTCAAAACTGGAAAGAAGCTTTCTGAGAAACTGCTCTGTGTTCTGTTAATTCATCTCACAGAGTTACATCTTTCCCTTCAAGAAGCCTTTCGCTAAGGCTGTTCTTGTGGAATTGGCCAAGGGATATTTGGAAGCCCATAGAGGGCTATGGTGAAAAAGGAAATATCTTCCGTTCAAAACTGGAAAGAAGCTTTCTGAGAAACTGCTCTGTGTTCTGTTAATTCATCTCACAGAGTTACATCTTTCCCTTCAAGAAGACTTTCGCTAAGGTTGTTCTTGTGGAATTGGCAAAGGGATATTTGGAGGCCCATAGAGGGCTATGGTCAAAAAGGAAATATCTTCCGTTCAAAACTGGAAAGAAGCTTTCTGAGAAACTGCTCTGTGTTCTGTTAATTCATCTCACAGAGTTACATCTTTCCCTTCAAGAAGCCTTTCGCTAAGGCTGTTCTTGTGGAATTGGCAAGGGGATATTTGGAAGCCCATAGAGGGCTATGGTGAAAAAGGAAACATCTTCCGTTCAAAACTGGAAAGAAGCTTTCTGAGAAACTGCTCTGTGTTCTGTTAATTCATCTCACAGAGTTACATCTTTCCCTTAAAGAAGCCTTTCACTAAGGCTGTTCTTGTGGAATTGGCAAAGGGATATTTGGAAGCCCATAGAGGGCTATGGTGAAAAAGGAAATATCTTCCGTTCAAAACTGGAAAGAAGCTTTCTGAGAAACTGCTCTGTGTTCTGTTAATTCATCTCACAGAGTTACATCTTTCCCTTCAAGAAGCCTTTCGCTAAGGCTGTTCTTGTGGAATTGGCAAAGGGATATTTGGAAGCCCATAGAGGGCTATGGTGAAAAAGGAAATATCTTCCGTTCAAAATTGGAAAGAAGCTTTCTGAGAAACTGCTCTGTGTTCTGTTAATTCATCTCACAGAGTTACATCTTTCCCTTCAAGAAGCCTTTCGCTAAGGCTGTTCTTGTGGAATTGGCAAAGGGATATTTGGAAGCCCATAGAGGGCTATGGTGAAAAAGGAAATATCTTCCGTTCAAAACTGGAAAGAAGCTTTCTGAGAAACTGCTCTGTGTTCTGTTAATTCATCTCACAGAGTTACATCTTTCCCTTCAAGAAGCCTTTCGCTAAGGCTGTTCTTGTGGAATTGGCAAAGGGATATTTGGAAGCCCATAGAGGGCTATGGTGAAAAAGGAAATATCTTCCGTTCAAAACTGGAAAGAAGCTTTCTGAGAAACTGCTCTGTGTTCTGTTAATTCATCTCACAGAGTTGCATCTTATCCTTCAAGAAGCCTTTCGCTAAGGCTGTTCTTGTGGAATTGGCAAAGGGATATTTGGAAGCCCGTAGAGGGCTATGGTGAAAAAGGAAATATCTTCCGTTCAAAACTGGAAAGAAGCTTTCTGAGAAACTGCTCTGTGTTCTGTTAATTCATCTCACAGAGTTACATCTTTCCCTTCAAGAAGCCTTTCGCTAAGGTTGTTCTTGTGGAATTGGCAAAGGGATATTTGGAGGCCCATAGAGGGCTATGGTGAAAAAGGAAATATCTTCCGTTCAAAACTGGAAAGAAGCTTTCTGAGAAACTGCTCTGTGTTCTGTTAATTCATCTCACAGAGTTACATCTTTCCCTTCAAGAAGCCTTTCGCTAAGGCTGTTCTTGTGGAATTGGCAAGGGGATATTTGGAAGCCCATAGAGGGCTATGGTGAAAAAGGAAATATCTTCCGTTCAAAACTGGAAAGAAGCTTTCTGAGAAACTGCTCTGTGTTCTGTTAATTCATCTCACAGAGTTACATCTTTCCCTTAAAGAAGCCTTTCACTAAGGCTGTTCTTGTGGAATTGGCAAAGGGATATTTGGAAGCCCATAGAGGGCTATGGTGAAAAAGGAAATATCTTCCGTTCAAAACTGGAAAGAAGCTTTCTGAGAAACTGTTCTGTGTTCTGTTAATTCATCTCACAGAGTTACATCTTTCCCTTCAAGAAGCCTTTCGCTAAGGCTGTTCTTGTGGAATTGGCAAAGGGATATTTGGAAGCCCATAGAGGGCTATGGTGAAAAAGGAAATATCTTCCGTTCAAAATTGGAAAGAAGCTTTCTGAGAAACTGCTCTGTGTTCTGTTAATTCATCTCACAGAGTTACATCTTTCCCTTCAAGAAGCCTTTCCCTAAGGCTGTTCTTGTGGAATTGGCAAAGGGATATTTGGAAGCCCATAGAGGGCTATGGTGAAAAAGGAAATATCTTCCGTTCAAAACTGGAAAGAAGCTTTCTGAGAAACTGCTCTGTGTTCTGTTAATTCATCTCACAGAGTTACATCTTTCCCTTCAAGAAGCCTTTCGCTAAGGCTGTTCTTGTGGAATTGGCAAAGGGATATTTGGAAGCCCATAGAGGGCTATGGTGAAAAAGGAAATATCTTCCGTTCAAAATTGGAAAGAAGCTTTCTGAGAAACTGCTCTGTGTTCTGTTAATTCATCTCACAGAGTTACATCTTTCCCTTCAAGAAGCCTTTCCCTAAGTCTGTTCTTGTGGAATTGGCAAAGGGATATTTGGAAGCCCATAGAGGGCTATGGTGAAAAAGGAAATATCTTCCGTTCAAAACTGGAAAGAAGCTTTCTGAGAAACTGCTCTGTGTTCTGTTAATTCATCTCACAGAGTTACATCTTTCCCTTCAAGAAGCCTTTCGCTAAGGCTGTTCTTGTGGAATTGGCAAAGGGATATTTGGAAGCCCATAGAGGGCTATGGTGAAAAAGGAAATATCTTCCGTTCAAAACTGGAAAGAAGCTTTCTGAGAAACTGCTCTGTGTTCTGTTAATTCATCTCACAGAGTTGCATCTTATCCTTCAAGAAGCCTTTCGCTAAGGCTGTTCTTGTGGAATTGGCAAAGGGATATTTGGAAGCCCGTAGAGGGCTATGGTGAAAAAGGAAATATCTTCCGTTCAAAACTGGAAAGAAGCTTTCTGAGAAACTGCTCTGTGTTCTGTTAATTCATCTCACACAGTTACATCTTTCCCTTCAACAATCCTTTCGCTAAGGCTGTTCTTGTGGAATTCGCAAAGGGATATTTGGAAGGTCATAGAGGGCTATGGTGAAAAAGGAAATATCTTCCGTTCAAAACTGGAAAGAAGCTTTCTGAGAAACTGCTCAGTGTTCTGTTAATTCATCTCACAGAGTTACATCTTTCAGTTCAAGAAGCCTTTCGCTAAGGCTGTTCTTGTGGAATTGGCAAAGGGATATTTGGAAGCCCATAGAGGGCTATGGTGAAAAAGGAAATATCTTCCGTTCAAAACTGGAAAGAAGCTTTCTGAGAAACTGCTCTGTGTTCTGTTAATTCATCTCACAGAGTTACATCTTTCCCTTCAAGAAGCCTTTCGCTAAGGCTGTTCTTGTGGAATTGGCAAAGGGATATTTGGAAGCCCATAGAGGGCTATGGTGAAAAAGGAAATATCTTCCGTTCAAAACTGGAAAGAAGCTTTCTGAGAAACTGCTCTGTGTTCTGTTAATTCATCTCACAGAGTTACATCTTTCCCTTCAAGAAGCCTTTCGCTAAGGCTGTTCTTGTGGAATTGGCAAAGGGATATTTGGAAGCCCATAGAGGGCTATGGTGAAAAAGGAAATATCTTCCGTTCAAAACTGGAAAGAAGCTTTCTGAGAAACTGCTTTGTGTTCTGCTAATTCATCTCACAGAGTTACATCTTTCCCTTCAAGAAGCCTTTCGCTAAGGCTGTTCTTGTGGAATTGGCAAAGGGATATTTGGAAGCCCATAGAGGGCTATGGTGAAAAAGGAAATATCTTCCGTTCAAAACTGGAAAGAAACTTTCTGAGAAACTGCTCTGTGTTCTGTTAATTCATCTCACAGAGTTACATCTTTCCCTTCAAGAAGCCTTTCGCTAAGGCTGTTCTTGTGGAATAGGCAAAGGGATATTTGGAAGCCCATAGAGGGCTATGGTGAAAAAGGAAATATCTTCCGTTCAAAACTGGAAAGAAGCTTTCTGAGAAACTGCTCTGTGTTCTGTTAATTCATCTCACAGAGTTACATCTTTCCCTTCAAGAAGCCTTTCGCTAAGGCTGTTCTTGTGGAATTGGCCAAGGGATATTTGGAAGCCCATAGAGGGCTATGGTGAAAAAGGAAATATCTTCCGTTCAAAACTGGAAAGAAGCTTTCTGAGAAACTGCTCTGTGTTCTGTTAATTCATCTCACAGAGTTACATCTTTCCCTTCAAGAAGCCTTTCGCTAAGGTTGTTCTTGTGGAATTGGCAAAGGGATATTTGGAGGCCCATAGAGGGCTATGGTGAAAAAGGAAATATCTTCCGTTCAAAACTGGAAAGAAGCTTTCTGAGAAACTGCTCTGTGTTCTGTTAATTCATCTCACAGAGTTACATCTTTCCCTTCAAGAAGCCTTTCGCTAAGGCTGTTCTTGTGGAATTGGCAAGGGGATATTTGGAAGCCCATAGAGGGCTATGGTGAAAAAGGAAATATCTTCCGTTCAAAACTGGAAAGAAGCTTTCTGAGAAACTGCTCTGTGTTCTGTTAATTCATCTCACAGAGTTACATCTTTCCCTTAAAGAAGCCTTTCACTAAGGCTGTTCTTGTGGAATTGGCAAAGGGATATTTGGAAGCCCATAGAGGGCTATGGTGAAAAAGGAAATATCTTCCGTTCAAAACTGGAAAGAAGCTTTCTGAGAAACTGCTCTGTGTTCTGTTAATTCATCTCACAGAGTTACATCTTTCCCTTCAAGAAGCCTTTCGCTAAGGCTGTTCTTGTGGAATTGGCAAAGGGATATTTGGAAGCCCATAGAGGGCTATGGTGAAAAAGGAAATATCTTCCGTTCAAAATTGGAAAGAAGCTTTCTGAGAAACTGCTCTGTGTTCTGTTAATTCATCTCACAGAGTTACATCTTTCCCTTCAAGAAGCCTTTCCCTAAGGCTGTTCTTGTGGAATTGGCAAAGGGATATTTGGAAGCCCATAGAGGGCTATGGTGAAAAAGGAAATATCTTCCGTTCAAAACTGGAAAGAAGCTTTCTGAGAAACTGCTCTGTGTTCTGTTAATTCATCTCACAGAGTTACATCTTTCCCTTCAAGAAGCCTTTCGCTAAGGCTGTTCTTGTAGAATTGGCAAAGGGATATTTGGAAGCCCATAGAGGGCTATGGTGAAAAAGGAAATATCTTCCGTTCAAAACTGGAAAGAAGCTTTCTGAGAAACTGCTCTGTGTTCTGTTAATTCATCTCACAGAGTTGCATCTTATCCTTCAAGAAGCCTTTCGCTAAGGCTGTTCTTGTGGAATTGGCAAAGGGATATTTGGAAGCCCGTAGAGGGCTATGGTGAAAAAGGAAATATCTTCCGTTCAAAACTGGAAAGAAGCTTTCTGAGAAACTGCTCTGTGTTCTGTTAATTCATCTCACACAGTTACATCTTTCCCTTCAACAATCCTTTCGCTAAGGCTGTTCTTGTAGAATTCGCAAAGGGATATTTGGAAGGTCATAGAGGGCTATGGTGAAAAAGGAAATATCTTCCGTTCAAAACTGGAAAGAAGCTTTCTGAGAAACTGCTCAGTGTTCTGTTAATTCATCTCACAGAGTTACATCTTTCCCTTCAAGAAGCCTTTCGCTAAGGCTGTTCTTGTGGAATTGGCAAAGGGATATTTGGAAGCCCATAGAGGGCTATGGTGAAAAAGGAAATATCTTCCGTTCAAAACTAGAAAGAAGCTTTCTGAGAAACTGCTCTGTGTTCTGTTAATTCATCTCACAGAGTTACATCTTTCCCTTCAAGAAGCCTTTCGCTAAGGCTGTTCTTGTGGAATTGGCAAAGGGATATTTGGAAGCCCATAGAGGGCTATGGTGAAAAAGGAAATATCTTCCGTTCAAAACTGGAAAGAAGCTTTCTGAGAAACTGCTCTGTGTTCTGTTAATTCATCTCACAGAGTTGCATCTTATCCTTCAAGAAGCCTTTCGCTAAGGCTGTTCTTGTGGAATTGGCAAAGGGATATTTGGAAGCCCGTAGAGGGCTATGGTGAAAAAGGAAATATCTTCCGTTCAAAACTGGAAAGAAGCTTTCTGAGAAACTGCTCTGTGTTCTGTTAATTCATCTCACACAGTTACATCTTTCCCTTCAACAATCCTTTCGCTAAGGCTGTTCTTGTAGAATTCGCAAAGGGATATTTGGAAGGTCATAGAGGGCTATGGTGAAAAAGGAAATATCTTCCGTTCAAAACTGGAAAGAAGCTTTCTGAGAAACTGCTCAGTGTTCTGTTAATTCATCTCACAGAGTTACATCTTTCAGTTCAAGAAGCCTTTCGCTAAGGCTGTTCTTGTGGAATTGGCAAAGGGATATTTGGAAGCCCATAGAGGGCTATGGTGAAAAAGGAAATATCTTCCGTTCAAAACTGGAAAGAAGCTTTCTGAGAAACTGCTCTGTGTTCTGTTAATTCATCTCACAGAGTTACATCTTTCCCTTCAAGAAGCCTTTCGCTAAGGCTGTTCTTGTGGAATTGGCAAAGGGATATTTGGAAGCCCATAGAGGGCTATGGTGAAAAAGGAAATATCTTCCGTTCAAAACTGGAAAGAAGCTTTCTGAGAAACTGCTCTGTGTTCTGTTAATTCATCTCACAGAGTTACATCTTTCCCTTCAAGAAGCCTTTCGCTAAGGCTGTTCTTGTGGAATTGGCCAAGGGATATTTGGAAGCCCATAGAGGGCTATGGTGAAAAAGGAAATATCTTCCGTTCAAAACTGGAAAGAAGCTTTCTGAGAAACTGCTTTGTGTTCTGCTAATTCATCTCACAGAGTTACATCTTTCCCTTCAAGAAGCCTTTCGCTAAGGCTGTTCTTGTGGAATTGGCAAAGGGATATTTGGAAGCCCATAGAGGGCTATGGTGAAAAAGGAAATATCTTCCGTTCAAAACTGGAAAGAAACTTTCTGAGAAACTGCTCTGTGTTCTGTTAATTCATCTCACAGAGTTACATCTTTCCCTTCAAGAAGCCTTTCGCTAAGGCTGTTCTTGTGGAATAGGCAAAGGGATATTTGGAAGCCCATAGAGGGCTATGGTGAAAAAGGAAATATCTTCCGTTCAAAACTGGAAAGAAGCTTTCTGAGAAACTGCTCTGTGTTCTGTTAATTCATCTCACAGAGTTACATCTTTCCCTTCAAGAAGCCTTTCGCTAAGGCTGTTCTTGTGGAATTGGCCAAGGGATATTTGGAAGCCCATAGAGGGCTATGGTGAAAAAGGAAATATCTTCCGTTCAAAACTGGAAAGAAGCTTTCTGAGAAACTGCTCTGTGTTCTGTTAATTCATCTCACAGAGTTACATCTTTCCCTTCAAGAAGCCTTTCGCTAAGGTTGTTCTTGTGGAATTGGCAAAGGGATATTTGGAGGCCCATAGAGGGCTATGGTGAAAAAGGAAATATCTTCCGTTCAAAACTGGAAAGAAGCTTTCTGAGAAACTGCTCTGTGTTCTGTTAATTCATCTCACAGAGTTACATCTTTCCCTTCAAGAAGCCTTTCGCTAAGGCTGTTCTTGTGGAATTGGCAAGGGGATATTTGGAAGCCCATAGAGGGCTATGGTGAAAAAGGAAATATCTTCCGTTCAAAACTGGAAAGAAGCTTTCTGAGAAACTGCTCTGTGTTCTGTTAATTCATCTCACAGAGTTACATCTTTCCCTTAAAGAAGCCTTTCACTAAGGCTGTTCTTGTGGAATTGGCAAAGGGATATTTGGAAGCCCATAGAGGGCTATGGTGAAAAAGGAAATATCTTCCGTTCAAAACTGGAAAGAAGCTTTCTGAGAAACTGCTCTGTGTTCTGTTAATTCATCTCACAGAGTTACATCTTTCCCTTCAAGAAGCCTTTCGCTAAGGCTGTTCTTGTGGAATTGGCAAAGGGATATTTGGAAGCCCATAGAGGGCTATGGTGAAAAAGGAAATATCTTCCGTTCAAAATTGGAAAGAAGCTTTCTGAGAAACTGCTCTGTGTTCTGTTAATTCATCTCACAGAGTTACATCTTTCCCTTCAAGAAGCCTTTCCCTAAGGCTGTTCTTGTGGAATTGGCAAAGGGATATTTGGAAGCCCATAGAGGGCTATGGTGAAAAAGGAAATATCTTCCGTTCAAAACTGGAAAGAAGCTTTCTGAGAAACTGCTCTGTGTTCTGTTAATTCATCTCACAGAGTTACATCTTTCCTTTCAAGAAGCCTTTCGCTAAGGCTGTTCTTGTGGAATTGGCAAAGGGATATTTGGAAGCCCATAGAGGGCTATGGTGAAAAAGGAAATATCTTCCGTTCAAAACTGGAAAGAAGCTTTCTGAGAAACTGCTCTGTGTTCTGTTAATTCATCTCACAGAGTTGCATCTTATCCTTCAAGAAGCCTTTCGCTAAGGCTGTTCTTGTGGAATTGGCAAAGGGATATTTGGAAGCCCGTAGAGGGCTATGGTGAAAAAGGAAATATCTTCCGTTCAAAACTGGAAAGAAGCTTTCTGAGAAACTGCTCTGTGTTCTGTTAATTCATCTCACACAGTTACATCTTTCCCTTCAACAATCCTTTTGCTAAGGCTGTTCTTGTAGAATTCGCAAAGGGATATTTGGAAGGTCATAGAGGGCTATGGTGAAAAAGGAAATATCTTCCGTTCAAAACTGGAAAGAAGCTTTCTGAGAAACTGCTCAGTGTTCTGTTAATTCATCTCACAGAGTTACATCTTTCCCTTCAAGAAGCCTTTCGCTAAGGCTGTTCTTGTGGAATTGGCAAAGGGATATTTGGAAGCCCATAGAGGGCTATGGTGAAAAAGGAAATATCTTCCGTTCAAAACTAGAAAGAAGCTTTCTGAGAAACTGCTCTGTGTTCTGTTAATTCATCTCACAGAGTTACATCTTTCCCTTCAAGAAGCCTTTCGCTAAGGCTGTTCTTGTGGAATTGGCAAAGGGATATTTGGAAGCCCATAGAGGGCTATGGTGAAAAAGGAAGTATCTTCGGTTCAAAACTGGAAATAAGCTTTCTGAGAAACTGCTCTGTGTTCTGTTAATTCATCTCACAGTGTTACATCTTTCCCTTCAAGAAGCCTTTCGCTAAGCCTGTTCTTGTGGAATTGGCAAAGGGATATTTGGAAGCCGATAGAGGGCTATGGTGAAAAAGGAAATATCTTCCGTTCAAAACTGGAAAGAAGCTTTCTGAGAAACTGCTCTGTGTTCTGTTAATTCATCTCACAGAGTTACATCGTTCCCTTGAAGAAGCCTTTCGCTAAGGCTGTTCTTGTGGAATTGGCAAAGGGATATTTGGAAGCCCATAGAGGGCTATGATAAAAAAGGAAATATTTTCCGTTCAAAACTGGAAAGAAGCTTTCTGAGAAACTGCTCTGTGTTCTGTTAATTCATCTCACAGAGTTACATCTTTCCCTTCAAGAAGCCTTTCGCTAAGGCTGTTCTTGTGGAATTGGCAAAGGGATATTTGGAAGCCCATAGAGGGGTATGGTGAAAAAGGAAATATCTTCCGTTCAAAACTGGAAAGAAGCTTTCTGAGAAACTGCTCTGTGTTCTGTTAATTCATCTCACAGAGTTACATCTTTCCCTTCAAGAAGCCTTTCGCTAAGGCTGTTCTTGTGGAATTGGCAAAGGGATATTTGGAAGCCCATAGAGGGCTATGGTGAAAAAGGAAATATCTTCCGTTCAAAACTGGAAAGAAGCTTTCTGAGAAACTGCCCTGTGTTCTGTTAATTCATCTCACAGAGTTACATCTTTCCCTTCAAGAAGCCTTTCGCTAAGGCTGTTCTTATGGAATTGGCCAAGGGATATTTGGAAGCCCATAGAGGGCTATGGTGAAAAAGAAAATATCTTCCGTTCAAAACTGGAAAGAAGCTTTCTGAGAAACTGCTCCGTGTTCTGTTAATTCATCTCACAGAGTTACATTTCCCTTCAAGAAGCCTTTCGCTAAGGCTTTTCTTGTGAAATTCGCAAAGGGATATTTGGAAGCTCATAGAGGGCTATGGTGAAAAAGGAAATATCTTCCGTTCAAAACTGGAAAGAAGCTTTCTGAGAAACTGCTCCGTGTTCTGTTAATTCATCTCACAGAGTTACATCTTTCCCTTCAAGAAGCCTTTCGCTAAGGCTGTTCTTGTGGCATTGGCAAAGGGATATTTGGAAGCCCATAGAGGGCTACGGTGAAAAAGGAAATATCTTCCGTTCAAAACTGGAAAGAAGCTTTCTGAGAAACTGCTCTGTGTTCTGTTAATTCATCTCACAGAGTTACATCGTTCCCTTCAAGAAGCCTTTCGCTAAGGCTGTTCTTGTGGAATTGGCAAAGGGATATTTGGAAGCCCATAGAGGGCTATGGTGAAAAAGGAAATATCTTCCGTTCAAAACTGGAAAGAAGCTTTCTGAGAAACTGCTCTGTGTTCTGTTAATTCATCTCACAGAGTTACATCTTTCCCTTCAAGAAGCCTTTCGCTAAGGCTGTTCTTGTGGAATTGGCAAAGGGATATTTGGAAACCCATAGAGGGCTAAGGTGAAAAAGGAAATATCTTCCATTCAAAACTGGAAAGAGGCTTTCTGAGAAACTGCTCTGTGTTCTGTTAATTCATCTCACAGAGTTACATCTTTCCCTTCAAGAAGCCTTTCGCTTAGGCTGTTCTTGTGGAATTGGCAAAGGGATATTTGGAAGCCCATAGAGGGCTATGGTGAAAAAGGAAATATCTTCCGTTCAAAACTGGAAAGAAGCTTTCTGAGAAACTGCTCTGTGTTCTGTTAATTCATCTCACAGAGTTACATCGTTCCCTTCAAGAAGCCTTTCGCTAAGGCTGTTCTTGTGGAATTGGCAAAGGGATATTTGGAAGCCCATAGAGGGCTATGGTGAAAAAGGAAATATCTTCCGTTCAAAACAGGAAAGAAGCTTTCTGAGAAACTGCTCTGTGTTCTGTTAATTCATCTCACAGAGTTACATCGTTCCCTTCAAGAAGCCTTTCGCTAAGGCTGTTCTTGTGGAATTGGCAAAGGGATATTTGGAAGCCCATAGAGGGCTATGGTGAAAAAGGAAATATCTTCCGTTCAAAACTGGAAAGAAGCTTTCTGAGAAACTGCTCTGTGTTCTGTTAATTCATCTCACAGAGTTACATCTTTCCCTTCAAGAAGCCTTTGGCTAAGGCTGTTCTTGTGGAATTGGCAAAGGGATATTTGGAAACCCATAGAGGGCTATGGTGAAAAAGGAAATATCTTCCATTCAAAACTGGAAAGAGGCTTTCTGAGAAACTGCTCTGTGTTCTGTTAATTCATCTCACAGAGTTACATCTTTCCCTTCAAGAAGCCTTTCTCTTAGGCTGTTCTTGTGGAATTGGCAAAGGGATATTTGGAAGCCCATAGAGGGCTATGGTGAAAAAGGAAATACCTTCCGTCAAAACTGGAAAGAAGGTTTCTGAGAAACTGCTCCGTGTTCTGTTAATTCATCTCACAGAGTTACATCTTTCCCTTCTAGAAGCCTTTCGCTAACGCTGTTCTTGTGGAATTGGCAAAGGGATATTTGGAAGCCCATAGAGGGCTATGGTGAAAAAGGAAATATCTTCCGTTCAAAACTGGAGAGAAGCTTTCTGAGAAACTGCTCTGTGTTCTGTTAATTCATCTCACAGAGTTACATCTTTCCCTTCAAGAAGCCTTTCGCTAAGGCTGTTCTTGTGGAATTGGAAAAGGGATATTTGGAAGCCCATAGAGGGCTATGGTGAAAAAGGAAATATCTTCCGTTCAAAACTGGAAAGAAGCTTTCTGAGAAAGTGCTCTGTGTTCTGTTAATTCATCTCACAGAGTTACATCTTTCCCTTCAAGAAGCCTTTCGCTAAATCTGTTCTTGTGGAATTGGCAAAGGGATATTTGGAAGCCCATAGAGGGCTATGGTGAAAAAGGAAATATCTTCCGTTCAAAACTGGAAAGAAGCTTTCTGAGAAACTGCTCTGTGTTCTGTTAATTCATCTCACAGAGTTACATCTTTCCCTTCAAGAAGCCTTTCGCTAAGGCTGTTCTTGTGGAATTGGCAAAGGGATATTTGGAAGCCCATAGAGGGCTATGGTGAAAAAGGAAATATCTTCCGTTCAAAACTGGAAAGAAGCTTTCTGAGAAACTGCTCTGTGTTCTGTTAATTCATCTCACAGATTTACATCTTTCCCTTCAAGAAGCCTTTCGCTAAGGCTGTTCTTGTGGAATTGGCAAAGGGATATTTGGAAGCCCATAGAGGGCTATGGTGAAAAAGGAAATATCTTCCGTTCAAAACTGGAAAGAAGCTTTCTGAGAAACTGCTCTGTGTTCTGTTAATTCATCTCACAGAGTTACATCTTTCCCTTCAAGAAGCCTTTCGCTAAGGCTGTTCTTGTGGAATTGGCAAAGGGATATTTGGAAGCAAATAGAGGGCTATGTTGTAAAAGGAAATATCTTCAGTTCAAAACTGGAAAGAAGCTTTCTGAGAAACTGCTCTGTGTTCTGTTAATTCATCTCACAGAGTTACATCTTTCCCTTCAAGAAGCCTTTCGCTAAGGCTGTTCTTGTGGAATTGGCAAAGGGATATTTGGAAGCCCATAGAGGGCTATGGTGAAAAAGGAAATATCTTCCGTTCAAAACTGGAAAGAAGCTTTCTGAGAAACTGCTCTGTGTTCTGTTAATTCATCTCACAGAGTTACATCTTTCCCTTCAAGAAGCCTTTCGCTAAGGCTGTTCTTGTGGAATTGGCAAAGGAATATTTGGAAGCCCATACAGGGCTATGGTGAAAAAGGAAATATCTTCCGTTCAAAACTGGAAAGAAGCTTTCTGAGAAACTGCTCTGTGTTCTGTTAATTCATCTCACAGAGTTACATCTTTCCCTTCAAGAAGCCTTTCGCTAAATCTGTTCTTGTGGAATTGGCAAAGGGATATTTGGAAGCAAATAGAGGGCTATGTTGTAAAAGGAAATATCTTCCGTTCAAAACTGGAAAGAAGCTTTCTGAGAAACTGCTCTGTGTTCTGTTAATTCATCTCACAGAGTTACATCTTTCCCTTCAAGAAGCCTTTCGCTAAGGCTGTTCTTGTGTAATTGGCAAAGGGATATTTGGAAGCCCATAGAGGTCTATGGTGAAAAAGGAAATATCTTCCGTTCAAAACTGGAAAGAAGCTTTCTGAGAAACTGCTCTGTGTTCTGTTAATTCATCTCACAGAGTTACATGTTTCCCTTCAAGAAGCCTTTCGCTAAGGCTGTTCTTGTGGAATTGGCAAAGGGATATTTGGAAGCCCATAGAGGGCTATGGTGAAAAAGGAAATATCTTCCGTTCAAAACTGGAAAGAAGCTTTCTGAGAAACTGCTCTGTGTTCTGTTAATTCATCTCACAGAGTTACATCGTTCCCTTCAAGAAGCCTTTCGCTAAGGCTGTTCTTGTGGAATTGGCAAAGGGATATTTGGAAGCCCATAGAGTGCTATGGTGAAAAAGGAAATATCTTCCGTTGAAAACTGGAACGATGCTTTCTGAGAAACTGCTCTGGGTTCTGTTAATTCATCTCACAGAGTTACATCTTTCCCTTCAAGAAGCCTTTCGCTAAGGTTGTTCTTGTGGAATTGGCAAAGGGATATTTGGAAGCCCATAGAGGGCTATGGTGAAAAAGGAAATAACTTCCGTGAAAACTGGAAAGAAGGTTTCTGAGAAACTGCTCCGTGTTCTGTTAATTCATCTCACAGAGTTACATCTTTCCCTTCTAGAAGAATTTCGCTAACGCTGTTCTTGTGGAATTGGCAAAGGGATATTTGGAAGCCCATAGAGGGCTATTGTGAAAAAGGAAATATCTTCCGTTCAAAACTGGAAAGAAGCTTTCTGAGAAACTGCTCTGTGTTCTGTTAATTCATCTCACAGAGTTACATCTTTCCCTTCCAGAAGCCTTTCGCTTAGGCTGTTCTTGTGGAATTGGCAAAGGGATATTTGGAATCCCGTAGAGGGCTATGATGAAAAAGGAAATATCTTCCGTTCAAAACTGGAAAGAAGCTTTCTGAGAAACTGCTCTGTGTTCTGTTAATTCATCTCACAGAGTTACATCTTTCCCTTCAAGAAGCCTTTCCCTAAGGCTGTTCTTGTGGAATTGGCAAAGGGATATTTGGAAGCCCATAGAGGGCTATGGTGAAAAAGGAAATATCTTCCGTTCAAAACTGGAAAGAAGCTTTCTGAGAAACTGCTCTGTGTTCTGTTAATTCATCTCACAGAGTTACATCTTTCCCTTCAAGAAGCCTTTCGCTAAGGCTGTTCTTGTGGAATTGGCAAAGGAATATTTGGAAGCCCATAGAGGGCTATGGTGAAAAAGGAAATATCTTCCGTTCAAAACTGGAAAGAAGCTTTCTGAGAAACTGCTCTGTGTTCTGTTAATTCATCTCACAGAGTTACATCTTTCCCTTCAAAAGCCTTTCGCTAAGGCTGTTCTTGAGGAATTGGCAAAGGGATATTTGGAAGCCCATAGAGGGCTATTGTGAAAAAGGAAATATCTTCCGTTCAAAACTGGAAAGAAGCTTTCTGAGAAACTGCTCTGTGTTCTGTTAATTCATCTCACAGAGTTACATCTTTCCCTTCAAGAAGCCTTTCGCTAAGGCTGTTCTTGTGGAATTGGCAAAGGGATATTTGGAAGCCCATAGAGGGCTATGGTGAAAAAGGAAATATCTTCCGTTCAAAACTGGAAAGAAGCTTTCTGAGAAACTGCTCTGTGTTCTGTTAATTCATCTCACAGAGTTACATCTTTCCCTTCAAGAAGCCTTTCGCTAAGGCTGTTCTTGTGGAATTGGCAAAGGGATATTTGGAAGCCCATAGAGGGCTATGGTGAAAAAGGAAATATCTTCCGTTCAAAACTGGAAAGAAGCTTTCTGAGAAACTGCTCTGTGTTCTGTTAATTCATCTCACAGAGTTACATCTTTCCCTTCAAGAAGCCTTTCGCTAAGGCTGTTCTTGTGGAATTGGCAAAGGGATATTTGGAAGCCCATAGAGGGCTATGGTGAAAAAGGAAATATCTTCCGTTCAAAACTGGAAAGAAGCTTTCTGAGAAACTGCTTTGTGTTCTGCTAATTCATCTCACAGAGTTACATCTTTCCCTTCAAGAAGCCTTTCGCTAAGGCTGTTCTTGAGGAATTGGCAAAGGGATATTTGGAAGCCCATAGAGGGCTATGGTGAAAAAGGAAATATCTTCCGTTCAAAACTGGAAAGAAACTTTCTGAGAAACTGCTCTGTGTTCTGTTAATTCATCTCACAGAGTGACATCTTTCCCTTCAAGAAGCCTTTCGCTAAGGCTGTTCTTGTGGAATTGGCAAAGGGATATTTGGAAGCCCATAGAGGGCTATGGTGAAAAAGGAAATATCTTTCGTTCAAAACTGGAAAGAAGCTTTCTGAGAAACTGCTCTGTGTTCTGTTAATTCATCTCACAGAGTTACATCTTTCCCTTCAAAAAGCCTTTCGCTAAGGCTGTTCTTGTGGAATTGGCCAAGGGATATTTGGAAGCCCATAAAGGGCTATGGTGAAAAAGGAAATATCTTCCGTTCAAAACTGGAAAGAAGCTTTCTGAGAAACTGCTCTGTGTTCTGTTAATTCATCTCACAGAGTTACATCTTTCCCTTCAAGAAGCCTTTCGCTAAGGTTGTTCTTGTGGAATTGGCAAAGGGATATTTGGAGGCCCATAGAGGGCTATGGTGAAAAAGGAAATATCTTCCGTTCAAAACTGGAAAGAAGCTTTCTGAGAAACTGCTCTGTGTTCTGGTAATTCATCTCAGAGAGTTACATCTTTCCCTTCAAGAAGCCTTTCGCTAAGGCTGTTCTTGTGGAATTGGCAAGGGGATATTTGGAAGCCCATAGAGGGCTATGGTGAAAAAGGAAATATCTTCCGTTCAAAACTGGAAAGAAGCTTTCTGAGAAACTGCTCTGTGTTCTGTTAATTCATCTCACAGAGTTACATCTTTCCCTTCAAGAAGCCTTTCGCTAAGGCTGTTCTTGTGGAATTGGCAAAGGGATATTTGGAAGCCCATAGAGGGCTATGGTGAAAAAGGAAATATCTTCCGTTCAAAACTGGAAAGAAGCTTTCTGAGAAACTGCTCTGTGTTCTGTTAATTCATCTCACAGAGTTACATCTTTCCCTTCAAGAAGCCTTTCGCTAAGGCTGTTCTTGTGGAATTGGCAAAGGGATATTTGGAAGCCCATAGAGGGCTATGGTGAAAAAGGAAATATCTTCCGTTCAAAATTGGAAAGAAGCTTTCTGAGAAACTGCTCTGTGTTCTGTTAATTCATCTCACAGAGTTACATCTTTCCCTTCAAGAAGCCTTTCGCTAAGGCTGTTCTTGTGGAATTGGCAAAGGGATATTTGGAAGCCCATAGAGGGCTATGGTGAAAAAGGAAATATCTTCCGTTCAAAACTGGAAAGAAGCTTTCTGAGAAACTGCTTTGTGTTCTGCTAATTCATCTCACAGAGTTACATCTTTCCCTTCAAGAAGCCTTTCGCTAAGGCTGTTCTTGAGGAATTGGCAAAGGGATATTTGGAAGCCCATAGAGGGCTATGGTGAAAAAGGAAATATCTTCCGTTCAAAACTGGAAAGAAACTTTCTGAGAAACTGCTCTGTGTTCTGTTAATTCATCTCACAGAGTGACATCTTTCCCTTCAAGAAGCCTTTCGCTAAGGCTGTTCTTGTGGAATAGGCAAAGGGATATTTGGAAGCCCATAGAGGGCTATGGTGAAAAAGGAAATATCTTTCGTTCAAAACTGGAAAGAAGCTTTCTGAGAAACTGCTCTGTGTTCTGTTAATTCATCTCACAGAGTTACATCTTTCCCTTCAAGAAGCCTTTCGCTAAGGCTGTTCTTGTGGAATTGGCAAAGGGATATTTGGAAGCCCATAGAGGGCTATGGTGAAAAAGGAAATATCTTCCGTTCAAAACTGGAAAGAAGCTTTCTGAGAAACTGCTCTGTGTTCTGTTAATTCATCTCACAGAGTTACATCTTTCCCTTCAAGAAGCCTTTCGCTAAGGCTGTTCTTGTGGAATTGGCAAAGGAATATTTGGAAGCCCATACAGGGCTATGGTGAAAAAGGAAATATCTTCCGTTCAAAACTGGAAAGAAGCTTTCTGAGAAACTGCTCTGTGTTCTGTTAATTCATCTCACAGAGTTACATCTTTCCCTTCAAGAAGCCTTTCGCTAAATCTGTTCTTGTGGAATTGGCAAAGGGATATTTGGAAGCAAATAGAGGGCTATGTTGTAAAAGGAAATATCTTCCGTTCAAAACTGGAAAGAAGCTTTCTGAGAAACTGCTCTGTGTTCTGTTAATTCATCTCACAGAGTTACATCTTTCCCTTCAAGAAGCCTTTCGCTAAGGCTGTTCTTGTGTAATTGGCAAAGGGATATTTGGAAGCCCATAGAGGTCTATGGTGAAAAAGGAAATATCTTCCGTTCAAAACTGGAAAGAAGCTTTCTGAGAAACTGCTCTGTGTTCTGTTAATTCATCTCACAGAGTTACATGTTTCCCTTCAAGAAGCCTTTCGCTAAGGCTGTTCTTGTGGAATTGGCAAAGGGATATTTGGAAGCCCATAGAGGGCTATGGTGAAAAAGGAAATATCTTCCGTTCAAAACTGGAAAGAAGCTTTCTGAGAAACTGCTCTGTGTTCTGTTAATTCATCTCACAGAGTTACATCGTTCCCTTCAAGAAGCCTTTCGCTAAGGCTGTTCTTGTGGAATTGGCAAAGGGATATTTGGAAGCCCATAGAGTGCTATGGTGAAAAAGGAAATATCTTCCGTTGAAAACTGGAACGATGCTTTCTGAGAAACTGCTCTGGGTTCTGTTAATTCATCTCACAGAGTTACATCTTTCCCTTCAAGAAGCCTTTCGCTAAGGTTGTTCTTGTGGAATTGGCAAAGGGATATTTGGAAGCCCATAGAGGGCTATGGTGAAAAAGGAAATAACTTCCGTGAAAACTGGAAAGAAGGTTTCTGAGAAACTGCTCCGTGTTCTGTTAATTCATCTCACAGAGTTACATCTTTCCCTTCTAGAAGAATTTCGCTAACGCTGTTCTTGTGGAATTGGCAAAGGGATATTTGGAAGCCCATAGAGGGCTATTGTGAAAAAGGAAATATCTTCCGTTCAAAACTGGAAAGAAGCTTTCTGAGAAACTGCTCTGTGTTCTGTTAATTCATCTCACAGAGTTACATCTTTCCCTTCCAGAAGCCTTTCGCTTAGGCTGTTCTTGTGGAATTGGCAAAGGGATATTTGGAATCCCGTAGAGGGCTATGATGAAAAAGGAAATATCTTCCGTTCAAAACTGGAAAGAAGCTTTCTGAGAAACTGCTCTGTGTTCTGTTAATTCATCTCACAGAGTTACATCTTTCCCTTCAAGAAGCCTTTCCCTAAGGCTGTTCTTGTGGAATTGGCAAAGGGATATTTGGAAGCCCATAGAGGGCTATGGTGAAAAAGGAAATATCTTCCGTTCAAAACTGGAAAGAAGCTTTCTGAGAAACTGCTCTGTGTTCTGTTAATTCATCTCACAGAGTTACATCTTTCCCTTCAAGAAGCCTTTCGCTAAGGCTGTTCTTGTGGAATTGGCAAAGGAATATTTGGAAGCCCATAGAGGGCTATGGTGAAAAAGGAAATATCTTCCGTTCAAAACTGGAAAGAAGCTTTCTGAGAAACTGCTCTGTGTTCTGTTAATTCATCTCACAGAGTTACATCTTTCCCTTCAAAAGCCTTTCGCTAAGGCTGTTCTTGAGGAATTGGCAAAGGGATATTTGGAAGCCCATAGAGGGCTATTGTGAAAAAGGAAATATCTTCCGTTCAAAACTGGAAAGAAGCTTTCTGAGAAACTGCTCTGTGTTCTGTTAATTCATCTCACAGAGTTACATCTTTCCCTTCAAGAAGCCTTTCGCTAAGGCTGTTCTTGTGGAATTGGCAAAGGGATATTTGGAAGCCCATAGAGGGCTATGGTGAAAAAGGAAATATCTTCCGTTCAAAACTGGAAAGAAGCTTTCTGAGAAACTGCTCTGTGTTCTGTTAATTCATCTCACAGAGTTACATCTTTCCCTTCAAGAAGCCTTTCGCTAAGGCTGTTCTTGTGGAATTGGCAAAGGGATATTTGGAAGCCCATAGAGGGCTATGGTGAAAAAGGAAATATCTTCCGTTCAAAACTGGAAAGAAGCTTTCTGAGAAACTGCTCTGTGTTCTGTTAATTCATCTCACAGAGTTACATCTTTCCCTTCAAGAAGCCTTTCGCTAAGGCTGTTCTTGTGGAATTGGCAAAGGGATATTTGGAAGCCCATAGAGGGCTATGGTGAAAAAGGAAATATCTTCCGTTCAAAACTGGAAAGAAGCTTTCTGAGAAACTGCTTTGTGTTCTGCTAATTCATCTCACAGAGTTACATCTTTCCCTTCAAGAAGCCTTTCGCTAAGGCTGTTCTTGAGGAATTGGCAAAGGGATATTTGGAAGCCCATAGAGGGCTATGGTGAAAAAGGAAATATCTTCCGTTCAAAACTGGAAAGAAACTTTCTGAGAAACTGCTCTGTGTTCTGTTAATTCATCTCACAGAGTGACATCTTTCCCTTCAAGAAGCCTTTCGCTAAGGCTGTTCTTGTGGAATTGGCAAAGGGATATTTGGAAGCCCATAGAGGGCTATGGTGAAAAAGGAAATATCTTTCGTTCAAAACTGGAAAGAAGCTTTCTGAGAAACTGCTCTGTGTTCTGTTAATTCATCTCACAGAGTTACATCTTTCCCTTCAAAAAGCCTTTCGCTAAGGCTGTTCTTGTGGAATTGGCCAAGGGATATTTGGAAGCCCATAAAGGGCTATGGTGAAAAAGGAAATATCTTCCGTTCAAAACTGGAAAGAAGCTTTCTGAGAAACTGCTCTGTGTTCTGTTAATTCATCTCACAGAGTTACATCTTTCCCTTCAAGAAGCCTTTCGCTAAGGTTGTTCTTGTGGAATTGGCAAAGGGATATTTGGAGGCCCATAGAGGGCTATGGTGAAAAAGGAAATATCTTCCGTTCAAAACTGGAAAGAAGCTTTCTGAGAAACTGCTCTGTGTTCTGGTAATTCATCTCAGAGAGTTACATCTTTCCCTTCAAGAAGCCTTTCGCTAAGGCTGTTCTTGTGGAATTGGCAAGGGGATATTTGGAAGCCCATAGAGGGCTATGGTGAAAAAGGAAATATCTTCCGTTCAAAACTGGAAAGAAGCTTTCTGAGAAACTGCTCTGTGTTCTGTTAATTCATCTCACAGAGTTACATCTTTCCCTTCAAGAAGCCTTTCGCTAAGGCTGTTCTTGTGGAATTGGCAAAGGGATATTTGGAAGCCCATAGAGGGCTATGGTGAAAAAGGAAATATCTTCCGTTCAAAACTGGAAAGAAGCTTTCTGAGAAACTGCTCTGTGTTCTGTTAATTCATCTCACAGAGTTACATCTTTCCCTTCAAGAAGCCTTTCGCTAAGGCTGTTCTTGTGGAATTGGCAAAGGGATATTTGGAAGCCCATAGAGGGCTATGGTGAAAAAGGAAATATCTTCCGTTCAAAATTGGAAAGAAGCTTTCTGAGAAACTGCTCTGTGTTCTGTTAATTCATCTCACAGAGTTACATCTTTCCCTTCAAGAAGCCTTTCGCTAAGGCTGTTCTTGTGGAATTGGCAAAGGGATATTTGGAAGCCCATAGAGGGCTATGGTGAAAAAGGAAATATCTTCCGTTCAAAACTGGAAAGAAGCTTTCTGAGAAACTGCTTTGTGTTCTGCTAATTCATCTCACAGAGTTACATCTTTCCCTTCAAGAAGCCTTTCGCTAAGGCTGTTCTTGAGGAATTGGCAAAGGGATATTTGGAAGCCCATAGAGGGCTATGGTGAAAAAGGAAATATCTTCCGTTCAAAACTGGAAAGAAACTTTCTGAGAAACTGCTCTGTGTTCTGTTAATTCATCTCACAGAGTGACATCTTTCCCTTCAAGAAGCCTTTCGCTAAGGCTGTTCTTGTGGAATAGGCAAAGGGATATTTGGAAGCCCATAGAGGGCTATGGTGAAAAAGGAAATATCTTTCGTTCAAAACTGGAAAGAAGCTTTCTGAGAAACTGCTCTGTGTTCTGTTAATTTATCTCACAGAGTTACATCTTTCCCTTCAAGAAGCCTTTCGCTAAGGCTGTTCTTGTGGAATTGGCAAAGGGATATTTGGAAGCCCATAGAGGGCTATGGTGAAAAAGGAAATATCTTCCGTTCAAAACTGGAAAGAAGCTTTCTGAGAAACTGCTCTGTGTTCTGTTAATTCATCTCACAGAGTTACATCTTTCCCTTCAAGAAGCCTTTCGCTAAGGCTGTTCTTGTGGAATTGGCAAAGGAATATTTGGAAGCCCATACAGGGCTATGGTGAAAAAGGAAATATCTTCCGTTCAAAACTGGAAAGAAGCTTTCTGAGAAACTGCTCTGTGTTCTGTTAATTCATCTCACAGAGTTACATCTTTCCCTTCAAGAAGCCTTTCGCTAAATCTGTTCTTGTGGAATTGGCAAAGGGATATTTGGAAGCAAATAGAGGGCTATGTTGTAAAAGGAAATATCTTCCGTTCAAAACTGGAAAGAAGCTTTCTGAGAAACTGCTCTGTGTTCTGTTAATTCATCTCACAGAGTTACATCTTTCCCTTCAAGAAGCCTTTCGCTAAGGCTGTTCTTGTGTAATTGGCAAAGGGATATTTGGAAGCCCATAGAGGTCTATGGTGAAAAAGGAAATATCTTCCGTTCAAAACTGGAAAGAAGCTTTCTGAGAAACTGCTCTGTGTTCTGTTAATTCATCTCACAGAGTTACATGTTTCCCTTCAAGAAGCCTTTCGCTAAGGCTGTTCTTGTGGAATTGGCAAAGGGATATTTGGAAGCCCATAGAGGGCTATGGTGAAAAAGGAAATATCTTCCGTTCAAAACTGGAAAGAAGCTTTCTGAGAAACTGCTCTGTGTTCTGTTAATTCATCTCACAGAGTTACATCGTTCCCTTCAAGAAGCCTTTCGCTAAGGCTGTTCTTGTGGAATTGGCAAAGGGATATTTGGAAGCCCATAGAGTGCTATGGTGAAAAAGGAAATATCTTCCGTTGAAAACTGGAACGATGCTTTCTGAGAAACTGCTCTGGGTTCTGTTAATTCATCTCACAGAGTTACATCTTTCCCTTCAAGAAGCCTTTCGCTAAGGTTGTTCTTGTGGAATTGGCAAAGGGATATTTGGAAGCCCATAGAGGGCTATGGTGAAAAAGGAAATAACTTCCGTGAAAACTGGAAAGAAGGTTTCTGAGAAACTGCTCCGTGTTCTGTTAATTCATCTCACAGAGTTACATCTTTCCCTTCTAGAAGAATTTCGCTAACGCTGTTCTTGTGGAATTGGCAAAGGGATATTTGGAAGCCCATAGAGGGCTATTGTGAAAAAGGAAATATCTTCCGTTCAAAACTGGAAAGAAGCTTTCTGAGAAACTGCTCTGTGTTCTGTTAATTCATCTCACAGAGTTACATCTTTCCCTTCCAGAAGCCTTTCGCTTAGGCTGTTCTTGTGGAATTGGCAAAGGGATATTTGGAATCCCGTAGAGGGCTATGATGAAAAAGGAAATATCTTCCGTTCAAAACTGGAAAGAAGCTTTCTGAGAAACTGCTCTGTGTTCTGTTAATTCATCTCACAGAGTTACATCTTTCCCTTCAAGAAGCCTTTCCCTAAGGCTGTTCTTGTGGAATTGGCAAAGGGATATTTGGAAGCCCATAGAGGGCTATGGTGAAAAAGGAAATATCTTCCGTTCAAAACTGGAAAGAAGCTTTCTGAGAAACTGCTCTGTGTTCTGTTAATTCATCTCACAGAGTTACATCTTTCCCTTCAAGAAGCCTTTCGCTAAGGCTGTTCTTGTGGAATTGGCAAAGGAATATTTGGAAGCCCATAGAGGGCTATGGTGAAAAAGGAAATATCTTCCGTTCAAAACTGGAAAGAAGCTTTCTGAGAAACTGCTCTGTGTTCTGTTAATTCATCTCACAGAGTTACATCTTTCCCTTCAAAAGCCTTTCGCTAAGGCTGTTCTTGAGGAATTGGCAAAGGGATATTTGGAAGCCCATAGAGGGCTATTGTGAAAAAGGAAATATCTTCCGTTCAAAACTGGAAAGAAGCTTTCTGAGAAACTGCTCTGTGTTCTGTTAATTCATCTCACAGAGTTACATCTTTCCCTTCAAGAAGCCTTTCGCTAAGGCTGTTCTTGTGGAATTGGCAAAGGGATATTTGGAAGCCCATAGAGGGCTATGGTGAAAAAGGAAATATCTTCCGTTCAAAACTGGAAAGAAGCTTTCTGAGAAACTGCTCTGTGTTCTGTTAATTCATCTCACAGAGTTACATCTTTCCCTTCAAGAAGCCTTTCGCTAAGGCTGTTCTTGTGGAATTGGCAAAGGGATATTTGGAAGCCCATAGAGGGCTATGGTGAAAAAGGAAATATCTTCCGTTCAAAACTGGAAAGAAGCTTTCTGAGAAACTGCTCTGTGTTCTGTTAATTCATCTCACAGAGTTACATCTTTCCCTTCAAGAAGCCTTTCGCTAAGGCTGTTCTTGTGGAATTGGCAAAGGGATATTTGGAAGCCCATAGAGGGCTATGGTGAAAAAGGAAATATCTTCCGTTCAAAACTGGAAAGAAGCTTTCTGAGAAACTGCTTTGTGTTCTGCTAATTCATCTCACAGAGTTACATCTTTCCCTTCAAGAAGCCTTTCGCTAAGGCTGTTCTTGAGGAATTGGCAAAGGGATATTTGGAAGCCCATAGAGGGCTATGGTGAAAAAGGAAATATCTTCCGTTCAAAACTGGAAAGAAACTTTCTGAGAAACTGCTCTGTGTTCTGTTAATTCATCTCACAGAGTGACATCTTTCCCTTCAAGAAGCCTTTCGCTAAGGCTGTTCTTGTGGAATTGGCAAAGGGATATTTGGAAGCCCATAGAGGGCTATGGTGAAAAAGGAAATATCTTTCGTTCAAAACTGGAAAGAAGCTTTCTGAGAAACTGCTCTGTGTTCTGTTAATTCATCTCACAGAGTTACATCTTTCCCTTCAAAAAGCCTTTCGCTAAGGCTGTTCTTGTGGAATTGGCCAAGGGATATTTGGAAGCCCATAAAGGGCTATGGTGAAAAAGGAAATATCTTCCGTTCAAAACTGGAAAGAAGCTTTCTGAGAAACTGCTCTGTGTTCTGTTAATTCATCTCACAGAGTTACATCTTTCCCTTCAAGAAGCCTTTCGCTAAGGTTGTTCTTGTGGAATTGGCAAAGGGATATTTGGAGGCCCATAGAGGGCTATGGTGAAAAAGGAAATATCTTCCGTTCAAAACTGGAAAGAAGCTTTCTGAGAAACTGCTCTGTGTTCTGGTAATTCATCTCAGAGAGTTACATCTTTCCCTTCAAGAAGCCTTTCGCTAAGGCTGTTCTTGTGGAATTGGCAAGGGGATATTTGGAAGCCCATAGAGGGCTATGGTGAAAAAGGAAATATCTTCCGTTCAAAACTGGAAAGAAGCTTTCTGAGAAACTGCTCTGTGTTCTGTTAATTCATCTCACAGAGTTACATCTTTCCCTTCAAGAAGCCTTTCGCTAAGGCTGTTCTTGTGGAATTGGCAAAGGGATATTTGGAAGCCCATAGAGGGCTATGGTGAAAAAGGAAATATCTTCCGTTCAAAACTGGAAAGAAGCTTTCTGAGAAACTGCTCTGTGTTCTGTTAATTCATCTCACAGAGTTACATCTTTCCCTTCAAGAAGCCTTTCGCTAAGGCTGTTCTTGTGGAATTGGCAAAGGGATATTTGGAAGCCCATAGAGGGCTATGGTGAAAAAGGAAATATCTTCCGTTCAAAATTGGAAAGAAGCTTTCTGAGAAACTGCTCTGTGTTCTGTTAATTCATCTCACAGAGTTACATCTTTCCCTTCAAGAAGCCTTTCGCTAAGGCTGTTCTTGTGGAATTGGCAAAGGGATATTTGGAAGCCCATAGAGGGCTATGGTGAAAAAGGAAATATCTTCCGTTCAAAACTGGAAAGAAGCTTTCTGAGAAACTGCTTTGTGTTCTGCTAATTCATCTCACAGAGTTACATCTTTCCCTTCAAGAAGCCTTTCGCTAAGGCTGTTCTTGAGGAATTGGCAAAGGGATATTTGGAAGCCCATAGAGGGCTATGGTGAAAAAGGAAATATCTTCCGTTCAAAACTGGAAAGAAACTTTCTGAGAAACTGCTCTGTGTTCTGTTAATTCATCTCACAGAGTGACATCTTTCCCTTCAAGAAGCCTTTCGCTAAGGCTGTTCTTGTGGAATAGGCAAAGGGATATTTGGAAGCCCATAGAGGGCTATGGTGAAAAAGGAAATATCTTTCGTTCAAAACTGGAAAGAAGCTTTCTGAGAAACTGCTCTGTGTTCTGTTAATTCATCTCACAGAGTTACATCTTTCCCTTCAAGAAGCCTTTCGCTAAGGCTGTTCTTGTGGAATTGGCAAAGGGATATTTGGAAGCCCATAGAGGGCTATGGTGAAAAAGGAAATATCTTCCGTTCAAAACTGGAAAGAAGCTTTCTGAGAAACTGCTCTGTGTTCTGTTAATTCATCTCACAGAGTTACATCTTTCCCTTCAAGAAGCCTTTCGCTAAGGCTGTTCTTGTGGAATTGGCAAAGGGATATTTGGAAGCCCATAGAGTGCTATGGTGAAAAAGGAAATATCTTCCGTTCAAAACTGGAAAGAAGCTTTCTGAGAAACTACTCTGTGTTCTGTTAATTCATCTCACAGAGTTGCATCTTATCCTTCAAGAAGCCTTTCGCTAAGGCTGTTCTTGTGGAATTGGCAAAGGGATATTTGGAAGCCCGTAGAGGGCTATGGTGAAAAAGGAAATATCTTCCGTTCAAAACTGGAAAGAAGCTTTCTGAGAAACTGCTCTGTGTTCTGTTAATTCATCTCACACAGTTACATCTTTCCCTTCAAGAAGCCTTTCGCTAAGGCTGTTCTTGTGGAATTGGCAAAGGGATATTTGGAAGGCCATAGAGGGCTATGGTGAAAAAGGAAATATCTTCCGTTCAAAACTGGAAAGAAGCTTTCTGAGAAACTGCTCAGTGTTCTGTTAATTCATCTCACAGAGTTACATCTTTCCCTTCAAGAAGCCTTTCGCTAAGGCTGTTCTTGTGGAATTGGCAAAGGGATATTTGGAAGCAAATAGAGGGCTATGGTGAAAAAGGAAATATCTTCCGTTCAAAACTGGAAAGAAGCTTTCTGAGAAACTGCTCTGTGTTCTGTTAATGCATCTCACAGAGTTACATCTTTCCCTTCAAGAAGCCTTTCGCTAAGGCTGTTTTGTGGAATTGGCAAAGGGATATTTGGAAGCCCATAGAGAGCTATGGTGAAAAAGGAAATATCTTCCGTTGAAAACTGGAAAGATGCTTTCTGAGAAACTGCTCTGTGTTCTGTTAATTCATCTCACAGAGTTACATCTTTCCTTTCAAGAAGCCTTTCGCTAAGGTTGTTCTTGTGGAATTGGCAAAGGGATATTTGGAAGCCCATAGAGGGCTATGGTGAAAAAGGAAATACCTTCCGTCAAAACTGGAAAGAAGGTTTCTGAGAAACTGCTCCGTGTTCTGTTAATTCATCTCACAGAGTTACATCTTTCCCTTCTAGAAGCCTTTCGCTAACGCTGTTCTTGTGGAATTGGCAAAGGGATATTTGGAAGCCCATAGAGGGCTATGGTGAAAAAGGAAATATCTTCCGTTCAAAACTGGAAAGAAGCTTTCTGAGAAACGGCTCTGTGTTCTGCTCATTCATCTCACAGAGTTACATTTTTCCCTTCAAGAAGCCTTTCGCTAAGGCTGTTCTTGTGGAATTGGCAAAGGGATATTTGGAAGCCCATAGAGGGCTATGGTGAAAAAGGAAATATCTTCCGTTCAAAACTGGAAAGAAGCTTTCTGAGAAACTGCTCTGTGTTCTGTTAATTCATCTCACAGAGTTACATCTTTCCCTTCAAGAAGCCTTTCGCTAAGGCTGTTCTTGTGGAATTGGCAAAGGGATATTTGGAAGCCCATAGAGGGCTATGGTGAAAAAGGAAATATCTTCCGTTCAAAACTGGAAAGAAGCTTTCTGAGAAACTGCTCCGTGTTCTGTTAATTCATCTCACAGAGTTACATTTCCCTTCAAGAAGCCTTTCGATAAGGCTGTTCTTGTGGAATTGGCAAAGGGATATTTGGAAGCCCATAGAGGGCTATGGTGAAAAAGGAAATATCTTCCGTTCAAAACTGGAAAGAAGCTTTCTGAGAAACTGCACTGTGTTCTGTTAATTCATCTCACAGAGTTGCATCTTATCCTTCAAGAAGCCTTTCGCTAAGGCTGTTCTTGTGGAATTGGCAAAGGGATATTTGGAAGCCCATAGAAGGCTATGGTGAAAAAGGAATATCTTCCGTTCAAAACTCTAAAGAAGCTTTCTGAGAAACTGCTCTGTGTTCTGTTAATTCATCTCACACAGTTACATCTTTCCCTTCAGCAATCCTTTCGCTAAGGCTGTTTTTGTAGAATTCGCAAAGGGATATTTGGAAGCCCATAGAGGGCTATGGTGAAAAAGGAAATATCTTCCGTTCAAAACTGGAAAGAAGCTTTCTGAGAAACTGCTCAGTGTTCTGTTAATTCATCTCACAGAGTTACATCTTTCCCTTCAAGAAGCCTTTCGCTAAGGCTGTTCTTGTGGAATTGGCAAAGGGATATTTGGAAGCCCATAGAGGGCTATGGTGAAAAAGGAAATATCTTCCGTTCAAAACTGGAAAGAAGCTTTCTGAGAAACTGCTCTGTGTTCTGGTAATTCATCTCACAGAGTTACATCTTTCCCTTCAAGAAGCCTTTCGCTAAGGCTGTTCTTGTGGAATTGGCAAAGGGATATTTGGAAGCCCATAGAGGGCTATGGTGAAAAAGGAAATATCTTCCGTTCAAAACTGGAAAGAAGCTTTCTGAGAAACTGCTCTGTGTTCTGTTAATTCATCTCACAGAGTTACATCTTTCCCTTCAAGAAGCCTTTCGCTAAGGCTGTTCTTGTGGAATTGGCAAAAGGATATTTGGAAGCCCATAGAGGGCTATGGTGAAAAAGGAAATATCTTCCGTTCAAAACTGGAAAGAAGCTTTCTGAGAAACTGCTCTGTGTTCTGGTAATTCATCTCACAGAGTTACATCTTTCCCTTCAAGAAGCCTTTGGCTAAGGCTGTTCTTGTGGAATTGGCAAAGGGATATTTGGAAACCCATAGAGGGCTATGGTGAAAAAGGAAATATCTTCCGTTCAAAACTGGAAAGAAGCTTTCTGAGAAACTGCTCTGTGTTCTGTTAATTCATCTCACAGAGTTACATCTTTCCCTTCAAGAAGCCTTTCGCTAAGGCTGTTCTTGTGGAATTGGCAAAGGGATATTTGGAAGTCCATAGAGAGCTATGGTGAAAAAGGAAATATCTTCCGTTCAAAACTGGAAAGAAGCTTTCTGAGAAACTGCTCTGTGTTCTGTTAATTCATCTCACACAGTTACATCTTTCCCTTCAACAATCCTTTCCCTAAGGCTGTTCTTGGGGAATTGGCAAAGGGATATTTGGAAGCCCATAGAGGGCTATGTTGAAAAAGGAAATATCTTCCGTTCAAAACTGGAAAGAAGCTTTCTGAGAAACTGCTCTGTGTTCTGTTAATTCATCTCACAGAGTTACATCTTTCCCTTCAAGAAGCCTTTCGCTAAGGCTGTTCTTGTGGAATTGGCAAAGGGATATTTGGAAGCCCATAGAGGGCTATGGTGAAAAAGGAAACATCTTCCGTTCAAAACTGGAAAGAAGCTTTCTGAGAAACTGCTCTGTGTTCTGTTAATTCATCTCACACAGTTACATCTTTCCCTTCAAGAAGCCTTTCGCTAAGGCTGTTCTTGTGGAATTGGCAAAGGGATATTTGGAAGCCCATAGAGGGCTATGGTGAAAAAGGAAATATCTTCCGTTCAAAACTGGAAAGAAGCTTTCTGAGAAACAGCTCTGTGTTCTGTTAATTCATCTCACAGAGTTACATCTTTCCCTTCAAGAAGCCTTTCGCTAAGGCTGTTCTTGTGGAATTGGCAAAGGGATATTTGGAAGCCCATAGAGGGCTATGGTGAAAAAGGAAATATCTTCCGTTCAAAACTGGAAAGAAGCTTTCTGAGAAACTGCTCTGTGTTCTGTTAATTCATCTCACAGAGTTACATCTTTCCCTTCAAGAAGCCTTTCGCTAAGGCTGTTCTTGTGGAATTGGCAAAGGGATATTTGGAAGCCCATAGAGGGCTATGGTGAAAAAGGAAATATCTTCCGTTCAAAACTGGAAAGAAGCTTTCTGAGAAACTGCTCTGTGTTCTGTTAATTCATCTCACAGAGTTACATCTTTCCATTCAAGAAGCTTTTCGCTAAGGCTGTTCTTGTGGAATAGGCAAAGGGATATTTGGAAGCCCATAGAGGGCTATGGTGAAAAGGGAAATATCTTCCGTTCAAAACTGGAAAGAAGCTTTCTGAGAAACTGCTCTGTGTTCTGTTATTTCATCTCACAGAGTTATATCTTTCCCTTCAAGAAGCCTTTCGCTAAGGCTGTTCTTGTGGAATTGGCAAAGGGATATTTGGAAGCGCATAGAGAGCTATGGTGAAAAAGGAAATATCTTCCGTTGAAAACTGGAAAGAAGCTTTCTGAGAAACTGCTCTGTGTTCTGTTAATTCATCTCACAGAGTTACATCTTTCCCTTCAAGAAGCCTTTCGGTAAGGTTGTTCTTGTGGAATTGGCAAAGGGATATTTGGAAGCCCATAGAGGGCTATGGTGAAAAAGGAAATACCTTCCGTCAAAACTGGAAAGAAGCTTTCTGAGAAACTGCTCCGTGTTCTGTTAATTCATCTCACAGAGTTACATCTTTCCCTTCAAGAAGCCTTTCGCTAAGGCTGTTCTTGTGGAATTGGCAAAGGGATATTTGGAAGCTCATAGAGGGCTATGGTGAAAAAGGAAATATCTTCCGTTCAAAACTGGAAAGAAGCTTTCTGAGAAACTGCTCTGTGTTCTGCTCATTCATCTCACAGAGTTACATCTTTCCCTTCAAGAAGCCTTTCGCTAAGGCTGTTCTTGAGGAACTGGCAAAGGGATATTTGGAAGCAAATAGAGGGCTATGTTGTAAAAGGAAATATCTTCCGTTCAAAACTGGAAAGAAGCTTTCTGAGAAACTGCTCTGTGTTCTGTTAATTCATCTCACAGTGTTACATCTTTCCCTTCAAGAAGCCTTTCGCTAAGGGTGTTCTTGTGGAATTGGCAAAGGGATATTTGGAAGCCCATAGAGGGCTATGGTGAAAAAGGAAATATCTTCCGTTCAAAACTGGAAAGAAGCTTTCTGAGAAACTGCTCTGTGTTCTGTTAATTCATCTCACAGAGTTCCATCGTTCCCCTCAAGAAGCCTTTCGCTAAGGCTGTTCTTGTGGAATTGGCAAAGGGATATTTGGAAGCCCATAGAGGGCTATGGTGAAAAAGGAAATATCTTACGTTCAAAACTGGAAAGAAGCTTTCTGAGAAACTGCTCTGTGTTCTGTTAATTCATCTCACAGAGTTACATCTTTCCCTTCAAAAGCCTTTCGCTAAGGCTGTTCTTGAGGAATTGGCAAAGGGATATTTGGAAGCCCATAGAGGGCTATTGTGAAAAAGGAAATATCTTCCGTTCAAAACTGGAAAGAAGCTTTCTGAGAAACTGCTCTGTGTTCTGTTAATTCATCTCACAGAGTTACATCTTTCCCTTCAAGAAGCCTTTCGCTAAGGCTGTTCTTGTGGAATTGGCAAAGGGATATTTGGAAGCCCATAGAGGGCTATGGTGAAAAAGGAAATATCTTCAGTTCAAAACTGGAAAGAAGCTTTCTGAGAAACTGCTCTGTGTTCTGTTAATTCGTCTCACAGAGTTACATCTTTCCCTTCAAGAAGCCTTTCGCTAAGGCTGTTCTTGTGGAATTGGCAAAGGGATATTTGGAAGCCCATAGAGGGCTATGGTGAAAAAGGAAATATCTTCCGTTCAAAACTGGAAAGAAGCTTTCTGAGAAACTGCTCTGTGTTCTGTTAATTCATCTCACAGAGTGACATCTTTCCCTTCAAGAAGCCTTTCGCTAAGGCTGTTCTTGTGGAATTGGCAAAGGGATATTTGGAAGCAAATAGAGGGCTATGTTGTAAAAGGAAATATCTTCCGTTCAAAACTGGAAAGAAGCTTTCTGAGAAACTGCTCTGTGTTCTGTTAATTCATCTCACAGAGTTACATCTTTCCCTTCAAGAAGCCTTTCGCTAAGGCTGTTCTTGTGTAATTGGCAAAGGGATATTTGGAAGCCCATAGAGGTCTATGGTGAAAAAGGAAATATCTTCCGTTCAAAACTGGAAAGAAGCTTTCTGAGAAACTGCTCTGTGTTCTGTTAATTCGTCTCACAGAGTTACATGTTTCCCTTCAAGAAGCCTTTCGCTAAGGCTGTTCTTGTGGAATTGGCAAAGGGATATTTGGAAGCCCATAGAGGGCTATGGTGAAAAAGGAAATATCTTCCGTTCAAAACTGGAAAGAAGCTTTCTGAGAAACTGCTCTGTGTTCTGTTAATTCATCTCACAGAGTTACATCTTTCCCTTCAAGAAGCCTTTCGCTAAGGCTGTTCTTGTGGAATTGGCAAAGGGATATTTGGAAGCCCATAGAGGGCTATGGTGAAAAAGGAAATATCTTCCGTTCAAAACTGGAAAGAAGCTTTCTGAGAAACTGCTCTGTGTTCTGTTAATTCATCTCACAGAGTTACATCTCTCCCTTCAAGAAGGCTTTCGCTAAGGCTGTTCTTGTGGAATTGGCAAAGGGATATTTGGAAGCCCATAGAGAGCTATGGTGAAAAAGGAAATATCTTCCGTTGAAAACTGGAACGATGCTTTCTGAGAAACTGCTCTGGGTTCTGTTAATTCATCTCACAGAGTTACATCTTTCCCTTCAAGAAGCCTTTCGCTAAGGTTGTTCTTGTGGAATTGGCAAAGGGATATTTGGAAGCCCATAGAGGGCTATGGTGAAAAAGGAAATAACTTCCGTCAAAACTGGAAAGAAGGTTTCTGAGAAACTGCTCCGTGTTCTGTTAATTCATCTCACAGAGTTACATCTTTCCCTTCTAGAAGAATTTCGCTAACGCTGTTCTTGTGGAATTGGCAAAGGGATATTTGGAAGCCCAAAGAGGGCTATGGTGAAAAAGGAAATATCTTCCGTTCAAAACTGGAAAGAAGCTTTCTGAGAAACTGCTCTGTGTTCTGTTAATTCATCTCACAGAGTTACATCTTTCCCTTCCAGAAGCCTTTCGCTTAGGCTGTTCTTGTGGAATTGGCAAAGGGATATTTGGAAGCCCATAGAGGGCTATGATGAAAAAGGAAATATCTTCCGTTCAAAACTGGAAAGAAGCTTTCTGAGAAACTGCTCTGTGTTCTGTTAATTCATCTCACAGAGTTACATCTTTCCCTTCAAGAAGCCTTTCGCTAAGGCTGTTCTTGTGGAATTGGCAAAGGGATATTTGGAAGCCCATAGAGGGCTATGGTGAAAAAGGAAATATCTTCCGTTCAAAACTGGAAAGAAGCTTTCTGAGAAACTGCTCTGTGTTCCTTTAATTCATCTCACAGAGTTACATCTTTCCCTTCAAGAAGCCTTTCGCTAAGGCTGTTCTTGTGGAATTGGCAAAGGAATATTTGGAAGCCCATAGAGGGCTATGGTGAAAAAGGAAATATCTTCCGTTCAAAACTGGAAAGAAGCTTTCTGAGAAACTGCTCTGTGTTCTGGCAATTCATCTCACAGAGTTACATCTTTCCCTTCAAGAAGCCTTTCGCTAAGGCTGTTCTTGTGGAATTGGCAAGGGGATATTTGGAAGCCCATAGAGGGCTATGGTGAAAAAGCAAATATCTTCCGTTCAAAACTGGAAAGAAGCTTTCTGAGAAACTGCTCTGTGTTCTGTTAATTCATCTCACAGAGTTACATCTTTCCCTTCAAGAAGCCTTTCGCTAAGGCTGTTCTTGTGGAATTGGCAAAGGGATATTTGGAAGCCCATAGAGGGCTATGGTGAAAAAGGAAATATCTTCCGTTCAAAACTGGAAAGAAGCTTTCTGAGAAACTGCTCTGTGTTCTGTTAATTCATCTCACAGAGTTACATCTTTCCCTTCAAGAAGCCTTTCGCTAAGGCTGTTCTTGTGGAATTGGCAAAGGGATATTTGGAAGCCCATAGAGGGCTATGGTGAAAAAGGAAATATCTTCCGTTCAAAATTGGAAAGAAGCTTTCTGAGAAACTGCTCTGTGTTCTGTTAATTCATCTCACAGAGTTACATTTTTCCCTTCAAGAAGCCTTTCCCTAAGGCTGTTCTTGTGGAATTGGCAAAGGGATATTTGGAAGCCCATAGAGGGCTATGGTGAAAAAGGAAATATCTTCCGTTCAAAACTGGAAAGAAGCTTTCTGAGAAACTGCTCTGTGTTCTGTTAATTCATCTCACAGAGTTACATCTTTCCCTTCAAAAGCCTTTCGCTAAGGCTGTTCTTGAGGAATTGGCAAAGGGATATTTGGAAGCCCATAGAGGGCTATTGTGAAAAAGGAAATATCTTCCGTTCAAAACTGGAAAGAAGCTTTCTGAGAAACTGCTCTGTGTTCTGTTAATTCATCTCACAGAGTTACATCTTTCCCTTCAAGAAGCCTTTCGCTAAGGCTGTTCTTGTGGAATTGGCAAAGGGATATTTGGAAGTCCATAGAGAGCTATGGTGAAAAAGGAAATATCTTCCGTTCAAAACTGGAAAGAAGCTTTCTGAGAAACTGCTCTGTGTTCTGTTAATTCATCTCACAAGTGACATCTTTCCCTTCAACAATCCTTTCCCTAAGGCTGTTCTTGGGGAATTGGCAAAGGGATATTTGGAAGCCCATAGAGGGCTATGTTGAAAAAGGAAATATCTTCCGTTCAAAACTGGAAAGAAGCTTTCTGAGAAACTGCTCTGTGTTCTGTTAATTCATCTCACAGAGTTACATCTTTCCCTTCAAGAAGCCTTTCGCTAAGGCTGTTCTTGTGGAATTGGCAAAGGGATATTTGGAAGCCCATAGAGGGCTATGGTGAAAAAGGAAACATCTTCCGTTCAAAACTGGAAAGAAGCTTTCTGAGAAACTGCTCTGTGTTCTGTTAATTCATCTCACACAGTTACATCTTTCCCTTCAAGAAGCCTTTCGCTAAGGCTGTTCTTGTGGAATTGGCAAAGGGATATTTGGAAGCCCATAGAGGGCTATGGTGAAAAAGGAAATATCTTCCGTTCAAAACTGGAAAGAAGCTTTCTGAGAAACTGCTCTGTGTTCTGTTAATTCATCTCACAGAGTTACATCTTTCCCTTCAAGAAGCCTTTCGCTAAGGCTGTTCTTGTGGAATTGGCAAAGGGATATTTGGAAGCCCGTAGAGGGCTATGGTGAAAAAGGAAATATCTTCCGTTCAAAACTGGAAAGAAGCTTTCTGAGAAACTGCTCTGTGTTCTGTTAATTCATCTCACAGAGTTACATCTTTCCCTTCAAGAAGCCTTTCGCTAAGGCTGTTCTTGTGGAATTGGCAAAGGGATATTTGGAAGCCCATAGAGGGCTATGGTGAAAAAGGAAATATCTTCCGTTCAAAACTGGAAAGAAGCTTTCTGAGAAACTGCTCTGTGTTCCGTTAATTCATCTCACAGAGTTACATCTTTCCATTCAAGAAGCTTTTCGCTAAGGCTGTTCTTGTGGAATAGGCAAAGGGATATTTGGAAGCCCATAGAGGGCTATGGTGAAAAAGGAAATATCTTCCGTTCAAAACTGGAAAGAAGCTTTCTGAGAAACTGCTCTGTGTTCTGTTATTTCATCTCACAGAGTTATATCTTTCCCTTCAAGAAGCCTTTCGCTAAGGCTGTTCTTGTGGAATTGGCAAAGGGATATTTGGAAGCGCATAGAGAGCTATGGTGAAAAAGGAAATATCTTCCGTTGAAAACTGGAAAGAAGCTTTCTGAGAAACTGCTCTGTGTTCTGTTAATTCATCTCACAGAGTTATATCTTTCCCTTCAAGAAGCCTTTCGCTAAGGCTGTTCTTGTGGAATTGGCAAAGGGATATTTGGAAGCCCATAGAGGGCTATGGTGAAAAAGGAAATATCTTCCGTTCAAAACTGGAAAGAAGCTTTCTGAGAAACTGCTCTGTGTTCTGTTATTTCATCTCACAGAGTTATATCTTTCCCTTCAAGAAGCCTTTCGCTAAGGCTGTTCTTGTGGAATTGGCAAAGGGATATTTGGAAGCGCATAGAGAGCTATGGTGAAAAAGGAAATATCTTCCGTTGAAAACTGGAAAGAAGCTTTCTGAGAAACTGCTCTGTGTTCTGTTAATTCATCTCACAGAGTTATATCTTTCCCTTCAAGAAGCCTTTCGCTAAGGCTGTTCTTGTGGAATTGGCAAAGGGATATTTGGAAGCCCATAGAGGGCTACGGTGAAAAAGGAAATATCTTCCGTTCAAAACTGGAAAGAAGCTTTCTGAGAAACTGCTCTGTGTTCTGTTAATTCATCTCACAGAGTTACATCTTTCCCTTCAAGAAGCCTTTCGCTAAGGCTGTTCTTGTGGAATTGGCAAAGGGATATTTGGAAGTCCATAGAGAGCTATGGTGAAAAAGGAAATATCTTCCGTTCAAAACTGGAAAGAAGCTTTCTGAGAAACTGCTCTGTGTTCTGTTAATTCATCTCACACAGTTACATCTTTCCCTTCAACAATCCTTTCCCTAAGGCTGTTCTTGGGGAATTGGCAAAGGGATATTTGGAAGCCCATAGAGGGCTATGTTGAAAAAGGAAATATCTTCCGTTCAAAACTGGAAAGAAGCTTTCTGAGAAACTGCTCTGTGTTCTGTTAATTCATCTCACAGAGTTACATCTTTCCCTTCAAGAAGCCTTTCGCTAAGGCTGTTCTTGTGGAATTGGCAAAGGAATATTTGGAAGCCCATACAGGGCTATGGTGAAAAAGGAAATATCTTCCGTTCAAAACTGGAAAGAAGCTTTCTGAGAAACTGCTCTGTGTTCTGTTAATTCATCTCACAGAGTTACATCTTTCCCTTCAAGAAGCCTTTCGCTAAATCTGTTCTTGTGGAATTGGCAAAGGGATATTTGGAAGCAAATAGAGGGCTATGTTGTAAAAGGAAATATCTTCCGTTCAAAACTGGAAAGAAGCTTTCTGAGAAACTGCTCTGTGTTCTGTTAATTCATCTCACAGAGTTACATCTTTCCCTTCAAGAAGCCTTTCGCTAAGGCTGTTCTTGTGTAATTGGCAAAGGGATATTTGGAAGCCCATAGAGGTCTATGGTGAAAAAGGAAATATCTTCCGTTCAAAACTGGAAAGAAGCTTTCTGAGAAACTGCTCTGTGTTCTGTTAATTCATCTCACAGAGTTACATGTTTCCCTTCAAGAAGCCTTTCGCTAAGGCTGTTCTTGTGGAATTGGCAAAGGGATATTTGGAAGCCCATAGAGGGCTATGGTGAAAAAGGAAATATCTTCCGTTCAAAACTGGAAAGAAGCTTTCTGAGAAACTGCTCTGTGTTCTGTTAATTCATCTCACAGAGTTACATCGTTCCCTTCAAGAAGCCTTTCGCTAAGGCTGTTCTTGTGGAATTGGCAAAGGGATATTTGGAAGCCCATAGAGTGCTATGGTGAAAAAGGAAATATCTTCCGTTGAAAACTGGAACGATGCTTTCTGAGAAACTGCTCTGGGTTCTGTTAATTCATCTCACAGAGTTACATCTTTCCCTTCAAGAAGCCTTTCGCTAAGGTTGTTCTTGTGGAATTGGCAAAGGGATATTTGGAAGCCCATAGAGGGCTATGGTGAAAAAGGAAATAACTTCCGTGAAAACTGGAAAGAAGGTTTCTGAGAAACTGCTCCGTGTTCTGTTAATTCATCTCACAGAGTTACATCTTTCCCTTCTAGAAGAATTTCGCTAACGCTGTTCTTGTGGAATTGGCAAAGGGATATTTGGAAGCCCATAGAGGGCTATTGTGAAAAAGGAAATATCTTCCGTTCAAAACTGGAAAGAAGCTTTCTGAGAAACTGCTCTGTGTTCTGTTAATTCATCTCACAGAGTTACATCTTTCCCTTCCAGAAGCCTTTCGCTTAGGCTGTTCTTGTGGAATTGGCAAAGGGATATTTGGAATCCCGTAGAGGGCTATGATGAAAAAGGAAATATCTTCCGTTCAAAACTGGAAAGAAGCTTTCTGAGAAACTGCTCTGTGTTCTGTTAATTCATCTCACAGAGTTACATCTTTCCCTTCAAGAAGCCTTTCCCTAAGGCTGTTCTTGTGGAATTGGCAAAGGGATATTTGGAAGCCCATAGAGGGCTATGGTGAAAAAGGAAATATCTTCCGTTCAAAACTGGAAAGAAGCTTTGTGAGAAACTGCTCTGTGTTCTGTTAATTCATCTCACAGAGTTACATCTTTCCCTTCAAGAAGCCTTTCGCTAAGGCTGTTCTTGTGGAATTGGCAAAGGAATATTTGGAAGCCCATAGAGGGCTATGGTGAAAAAGGAAATATCTTCCGTTCAAAACTGGAAAGAAGCTTTCTGAGAAACTGCTCTGTGTTCTGTTAATTCATCTCACAGAGTTACATCTTTCCCTTCAAAAGCCTTTCGCTAAGGCTGTTCTTGAGGAATTGGCAAAGGGATATTTGGAAGCCCATAGAGGGCTATTGTGAAAAAGGAAATATCTTCCGTTCAAAACTGGAAAGAAGCTTTCTGAGAAACTGCTCTGTGTTCTGTTAATTCATCTCACAGAGTTACATCTTTCCCTTCAAGAAGCCTTTCGCTAAGGCTGTTCTTGTGGAATTGGCAAAGGGATATTTGGAAGCCCATAGAGGGCTATGGTGAAAAAGGAAATATCTTCCGTTCAAAACTGGAAAGAAGCTTTCTGAGAAACTGCTCTGTGTTCTGTTAATTCATCTCACAGAGTTACATCTTTCCCTTCAAGAAGCCTTTCGCTAAGGCTGTTCTTGTGGAATTGGCAAAGGGATATTTGGAAGCCCATAGAGGGCTATGGTGAAAAAGGAAATATCTTCCGTTCAAAACTGGAAAGAAGCTTTCTGAGAAACTGCTCTGTGTTCTGTTAATTCATCTCACAGAGTTACATCTTTCCCTTCAAGAAGCCTTTCGCTAAGGCTGTTCTTGTGGAATTGGCAAAGGGATATTTGGAAGCCCATAGAGGGCTATGGTGAAAAAGGAAATATCTTCCGTTCAAAACTGGAAAGAAGCTTTCTGAGAAACTGCTTTGTGTTCTGCTAATTCATCTCACAGAGTTACATCTTTCCCTTCAAGAAGCCTTTCGCTAAGGCTGTTCTTGAGGAATTGGCAAAGGGATATTTGGAAGCCCATAGAGGGCTATGGTGAAAAAGGAAATATCTTCCGTTCAAAACTGGAAAGAAACTTTCTGAGAAACTGCTCTGTGTTCTGTTAATTCATCTCACAGAGTGACATCTTTCCCTTCAAGAAGCCTTTCGCTAAGGCTGTTCTTGTGGAATTGGCAAAGGGATATTTGGAAGCCCATAGAGGGCTATGGTGAAAAAGGAAATATCTTTCGTTCAAAACTGGAAAGAAGCTTTCTGAGAAACTGCTCTGTGTTCTGTTAATTCATCTCACAGAGTTACATCTTTCCCTTCAAAAAGCCTTTCGCTAAGGCTGTTCTTGTGGAATTGGCCAAGGGATATTTGGAAGCCCATAAAGGGCTATGGTGAAAAAGGAAATATCTTCCGTTCAAAACTGGAAAGAAGCTTTCTGAGAAACTGCTCTGTGTTCTGTTAATTCATCTCACAGAGTTACATCTTTCCCTTCAAGAAGCCTTTCGCTAAGGTTGTTCTTGTGGAATTGGCAAAGGGATATTTGGAGGCCCATAGAGGGCTATGGTGAAAAAGGAAATATCTTCCGTTCAAAACTGGAAAGAAGCTTTCTGAGAAACTGCTCTGTGTTCTGGTAATTCATCTCAGAGAGTTACATCTTTCCCTTCAAGAAGCCTTTCGCTAAGGCTGTTCTTGTGGAATTGGCAAGGGGATATTTGGAAGCCCATAGAGGGCTATGGTGAAAAAGGAAATATCTTCCGTTCAAAACTGGAAAGAAGCTTTCTGAGAAACTGCTCTGTGTTCTGTTAATTCATCTCACAGAGTTACATCTTTCCCTTCAAGAAGCCTTTCGCTAAGGCTGTTCTTGTGGAATTGGCAAAGGGATATTTGGAAGCCCATAGAGGGCTATGGTGAAAAAGGAAATATCTTCCGTTCAAAACTGGAAAGAAGCTTTCTGAGAAACTGCTCTGTGTTCTGTTAATTCATCTCACAGAGTTACATCTTTCCCTTCAAGAAGCCTTTCGCTAAGGCTGTTCTTGTGGAATTGGCAAAGGGATATTTGGAAGCCCATAGAGGGCTATGGTGAAAAAGGAAATATCTTCCGTTCAAAATTGGAAAGAAGCTTTCTGAGAAACTGCTCTGTGTTCTGTTAATTCATCTCACAGAGTTACATCTTTCCCTTCAAGAAGCCTTTCGCTAAGGCTGTTCTTGTGGAATTGGCAAAGGGATATTTGGAAGCCCATAGAGGGCTATGGTGAAAAAGGAAATATCTTCCGTTCAAAACTGGAAAGAAGCTTTCTGAGAAACTGCTTTGTGTTCTGCTAATTCATCTCACAGAGTTACATCTTTCCCTTCAAGAAGCCTTTCGCTAAGGCTGTTCTTGAGGAATTGGCAAAGGGATATTTGGAAGCCCATAGAGGGCTATGGTGAAAAAGGAAATATCTTCCGTTCAAAACTGGAAAGAAACTTTCTGAGAAACTGCTCTGTGTTCTGTTAATTCATCTCACAGAGTGACATCTTTCCCTTCAAGAAGCCTTTCGCTAAGGCTGTTCTTGTGGAATAGGCAAAGGGATATTTGGAAGCCCATAGAGGGCTATGGTGAAAAAGGAAATATCTTTCGTTCAAAACTGGAAAGAAGCTTTCTGAGAAACTGCTCTGTGTTCTGTTAATTCATCTCACAGAGTTACATCTTTCCCTTCAAGAAGCCTTTCGCTAAGGCTGTTCTTGTGGAATTGGCAAAGGGATATTTGGAAGCCCATAGAGGGCTATGGTGAAAAAGGAAATATCTTCCGTTCAAAACTGGAAAGAAGCTTTCTGAGAAACTGCTCTGTGTTCTGTTAATTCATCTCACAGAGTTACATCTTTCCCTTCAAGAAGCCTTTCGCTAAGGCTGTTCTTGTGGAATTGGCAAAGGGATATTTGGAAGCCCATAGAGTGCTATGGTGAAAAAGGAAATATCTTCCGTTCAAAACTGGAAAGAAGCTTTCTGAGAAACTACTCTGTGTTCTGTTAATTCATCTCACAGAGTTGCATCTTATCCTTCAAGAAGCCTTTCGCTAAGGCTGTTCTTGTGGAATTGGCAAAGGGATATTTGGAAGCCCGTAGAGGGCTATGGTGAAAAAGGAAATATCTTCCGTTCAAAACTGGAAAGAAGCTTTCTGAGAAACTGCTCTGTGTTCTGTTAATTCATCTCACACAGTTACATCTTTCCCTTCAAGAAGCCTTTCGCTAAGGCTGTTCTTGTGGAATTGGCAAAGGGATATTTGGAAGGCCATAGAGGGCTATGGTGAAAAAGGAAATATCTTCCGTTCAAAACTGGAAAGAAGCTTTCTGAGAAACTGCTCAGTGTTCTGTTAATTCATCTCACAGAGTTACATCTTTCCCTTCAAGAAGCCTTTCGCTAAGGCTGTTCTTGTGGAATTGGCAAAGGGATATTTGGAAGCAAATAGAGGGCTATGGTGAAAAAGGAAATATCTTCCGTTCAAAACTGGAAAGAAGCTTTCTGAGAAACTGCTCTGTGTTCTGTTAATGCATCTCACAGAGTTACATCTTTCCCTTCAAGAAGCCTTTCGCTAAGGCTGTTTTGTGGAATTGGCAAAGGGATATTTGGAAGCCCATAGAGAGCTATGGTGAAAAAGGAACTATCTTCCGTTGAAAACTGGAAAGATGCTTTCTGAGAAACTGCTCTGTGTTCTGTTAATTCATCTCACAGAGTTACATCTTTCCTTTCAAGAAGCCTTTCGCTAAGGTTGTTCTTGTGGAATTGGCAAAGGGATATTTGGAAGCCCATAGAGGGCTATGGTGAAAAAGGAAATACCTTCCGTCAAAACTGGAAAGAAGGTTTCTGAGAAACTGCTCCGTGTTCTGTTAATTCATCTCACAGAGTTACATCTTTCCCTTCTAGAAGCCTTTCGCTAACGCTGTTCTTGTGGAATTGGCAAAGGGATATTTGGAAGCCCATAGAGGGCTATGGTGAAAAAGGAAATATCTTCCGTTCAAAACTGGAAAGAAGCTTTCTGAGAAACGGCTCTGTGTTCTGCTCATTCATCTCACAGAGTTACATTTTTCCCTTCAAGAAGCCTTTCGCTAAGGCTGTTCTTGTGGAATTGGCAAAGGGATATTTGGAAGCCCATAGAGGGCTATGGTGAAAAAGGAAATATCTTCCGTTCAAAACTGGAAAGAAGCTTTCTGAGAAACTGCTCTGTGTTCTGTTAATTCATCTCACAGAGTTACATCTTTCCCTTCAAGAAGCCTTTCGCTAAGGCTGTTCTTGTGGAATTGGCAAAGGGATATTTGGAAGCCCATAGAGGGCTATGGTGAAAAAGGAAATATCTTCCGTTCAAAACTGGAAAGAAGCTTTCTGAGAAACTGCTCCGTGTTCTGTTAATTCATCTCACAGAGTTACATTTCCCTTCAAGAAGCCTTTCGATAAGGCTGTTCTTGTGGAATTGGCAAAGGGATATTTGGAAGCCCATAGAGGGCTATGGTGAAAAAGGAAATATCTTCCGTTCAAAACTGGAAAGAAGCTTTCTGAGAAACTGCACTGTGTTCTGTTAATTCATCTCACAGAGTTGCATCTTATCCTTCAAGAAGCCTTTCGCTAAGGCTGTTCTTGTGGAATTGGCAAAGGGATATTTGGAAGCCCATAGAAGGCTATGGTGAAAAAGGAATATCTTCCGTTCAAAACTCTAAAGAAGCTTTCTGAGAAACTGCTCTGTGTTCTGTTAATTCATCTCACACAGTTACATCTTTCCCTTCAGCAATCCTTTCGCTAAGGCTGTTTTTGTAGAATTCGCAAAGGGATATTTGGAAGCCCATAGAGGGCTATGGTGAAAAAGGAAATATCTTCCGTTCAAAACTGGAAAGAAGCTTTCTGAGAAACTGCTCAGTGTTCTGTTAATTCATCTCACAGAGTTACATCTTTCCCTTCAAGAAGCCTTTCGCTAAGGCTGTTCTTGTGGAATTGGCAAAGGGATATTTGGAAGCCCATAGAGGGCTATGGTGAAAAAGGAAATATCTTCCGTTCAAAACTGGAAAGAAGCTTTCTGAGAAACTGCTCTGTGTTCTGGTAATTCATCTCACAGAGTTACATCTTTCCCTTCAAGAAGCCTTTCGCTAAGGCTGTTCTTGTGGAATTGGCAAAGGGATATTTGGAAGCCCATAGAGGGCTATGGTGAAAAAGGAAATATCTTCCGTTCAAAACTGGAAAGAAGCTTTCTGAGAAACTGCTCTGTGTTCTGTTAATTCATCTCACAGAGTTACATCTTTCCCTTCAAGAAGCCTTTCGCTAAGGCTGTTCTTGTGGAATTGGCAAAAGGATATTTGGAAGCCCATAGAGGGCTATGGTGAAAAAGGAAATATCTTCCGTTCAAAACTGGAAAGAAGCTTTCTGAGAAACTGCTCTGTGTTCTGGTAATTCATCTCACAGAGTTACATCTTTCCCTTCAAGAAGCCTTTCGCTAAGGCTGTTCTTGTGGAATTGGCAAAGGGATATTTGGAAGCCCATAGAGGGCTATGGTGAAAAAGGAAATATCTTCCGTTCAAAACTGGAAAGAAGCTTTCTGAGAAACTGCTCTGTGTTCTGTTAATTCATCTCACAGAGTTACATCTTTCCCTTCAAGAAGCCTTTCGCTAAGGCTGTTCTTGTGGAATTGGCAAAGGGATATTTGGAAGTCCTTAGAGAGCTATGGTGAAAAAGGAAATATCTTCCGTTCAAAACTGGAAAGAAGCTTTCTGAGAAACTGCTCTGTGTTCTGTTAATTCATCTCACACAGTTACATCTTTCCCTTCAACAATCCTTTCCCTAAGGCTGTTCTTGGGGAATTGGCAAAGGGATATTTGGAAGCCCATAGAGGGCTATGTTGAAAAAGGAAATATCTTCCGTTCAAAACTGGAAAGAAGCTTTCTGAGAAACTGCTCTGTGTTCTGTTAATTCATCTCACAGAGTTACATCTTTCCCTTCAAGAAGCCTTTCGCTAAGGCTGTTCTTGTGGAATTGGCAAAGGGATATTTGGAAGCCCATAGAGGGCTATGGTGAAAAAGGAAACATCTTCCGTTCAAAACTGGAAAGAAGCTTTCTGAGAAACTGCTCTGTGTTCTGTTAATTCATCTCACACAGTTACATCTTTCCCTTCAAGAAGCCTTTCGCTAAGGCTGTTCTTGTGGAATTGGCAAAGGGATATTTGGAAGCCCATAGAGGGCTATGGTGAAAAAGGAAATATCTTCCGTTCAAAACTGGAAAGAAGCTTTCTGAGAAACAGCTCTGTGTTCTGTTAATTCATCTCACAGAGTTACATCTTTCCCTTCAAGAAGCCTTTCGCTAAGGCTGTTCTTGTGGAATTGGCAAAGGGATATTTGGAAGCCCATAGAGGGCTATGGTGAAAAAGGAAATATCTTCCGTTCAAAACTGGAAAGAAGCTTTCTGAGAAACTGCTCTGTGTTCTGTTAATTCATCTCACAGAGTTACATCTTTCCCTTCAAGAAGCCTTTCGCTAAGGCTGTTCTTGTGGAATTGGCAAAGGGATATTTGGAAGCCCATAGAGGGCTATGGTGAAAAAGGAAATATCTTCCGTTCAAAACTGGAAAGAAGCTTTCTGAGAAACTGCTCTGTGTTCTGTTAATTCATCTCACAGAGTTACATCTTTCCATTCAAGAAGCTTTTCGCTAAGGCTGTTCTTGTGGAATAGGCAAAGGGATATTTGGAAGCCCATAGAGGGCTATGGTGAAAAGGGAAATATCTTCCGTTCAAAACTGGAAAGAAGCTTTCTGAGAAACTGCTCTGTGTTCTGTTATTTCATCTCACAGAGTTATATCTTTCCCTTCAAGAAGCCTTTCGCTAAGGCTGTTCTTGTGGAATTGGCAAAGGGATATTTGGAAGCGCATAGAGAGCTATGGTGAAAAAGGAAATATCTTCCGTTGAAAACTGGAAAGAAGCTTTCTGAGAAACTGCTCTGTGTTCTGTTAATTCATCTCACAGAGTTACATCTTTCCCTTCAAGAAGCCTTTCGGTAAGGTTGTTCTTGTGGAATTGGCAAAGGGATATTTGGAAGCCCATAGAGGGCTATGGTGAAAAAGGAAATACCTTCCGTCAAAACTGGAAAGAAGCTTTCTGAGAAACTGCTCCGTGTTCTGTTAATTCATCTCACAGAGTTACATCTTTCCCTTCAAGAAGCCTTTCGCTAAGGCTGTTCTTGTGGAATTGGCAAAGGGATATTTGGAAGCTCATAGAGGGCTATGGTGAAAAAGGAAATATCTTCCGTTCAAAACTGGAAAGAAGCTTTCTGAGAAACTGCTCTGTGTTCTGCTCATTCATCTCACAGAGTTACATCTTTCCCTTCAAGAAGCCTTTCGCTAAGGCTGTTCTTGAGGAACTGGCAAAGGGATATTTGGAAGCAAATAGAGGGCTATGTTGTAAAAGGAAATATCTTCCGTTCAAAACTGGAAAGAAGCTTTCTGCGAAACTGCTCTGTGTTCTGTTAATTCATCTCACAGTGTTACATCTTTCCCTTCAAGAAGCCTTTCGCTAAGGGTGTTCTTGTGGAATTGGCAAAGGGATATTTGGAAGCCCATAGAGGGCTATGGTGAAAAAGGAAATATCTTCCGTTCAAAACTGGAAAGAAGCTTTCTGAGAAACTGCTCTGTGTTCTGTTAATTCATCTCACAGAGTTCCATCGTTCCCTTCAAGAAGCCTTTCGCTAAGGCTGTTCTTGTGGAATTGGCAAAGGGATATTTGGAAGCCCATAGAGGGCTATGGTGAAAAAGGAAATATCTTACGTTCAAAACTGGAAAGAAGCTTTCTGAGAAACTGCTCTGTGTTCTGTTAATTCATCTCACAGAGTTACATCTTTCCCTTCAAAAGCCTTTCGCTAAGGCTGTTCTTGAGGAATTGGCAAAGGGATATTTGGAAGCCCATAGAGGGCTATTGTGAAAAAGGAAATATCTTCCGTTCAAAACTGGAAAGAAGCTTTCTGAGAAACTGCTCTGTGTTCTGTTAATTCATCTCACAGAGTTACATCTTTCCCTTCAAGAAGCCTTTCGCTAAGGCTGTTCTTGTGGAATTGGCAAAGGGATATTTGGAAGCCCATAGAGGGCTATGGTGAAAAAGGAAATATCTTCAGTTCAAAACTGGAAAGAAGCTTTCTGAGAAACTGCTCTGTGTTCTGTTAATTCGTCTCACAGAGTTACATCTTTCCCTTCAAGAAGCCTTTCGCTAAGGCTGTTCTTGTGGAATTGGCAAAGGGATATTTGGAAGCCCATAGAGGGCTATGATGAAAAAGGAAATATCTTCCGTTCAAAACTGGAAAGAAGCTTTCTGAGAAACTGCTCTGTGTTCTGTTAATTCATCTCACAGAGTGACATCTTTCCCTTCAAGAAGCCTTTCGCTAAGGCTGTTCTTGTGGAATTGGCAAAGGGATATTTGGAAGCAAATAGAGGGCTATGTTGTAAAAGGAAATATCTTCCGTTCAAAACTGGAAAGAAGCTTTCTGAGAAACTGCTCTGTGTTCTGTTAATTCATCTCACAGAGTTACATCTTTCCCTTCAAGAAGCCTTTCGCTAAGGCTGTTCTTGTGTAATTGGCAAAGGGATATTTGGAAGCCCATAGAGGTCTATGGTGAAAAAGGAAATATCTTCCGTTCAAAACTGGAAAGAAGCTTTCTGAGAAACTGCTCTGTGTTCTGTTAATTCGTCTCACAGAGTTACATGTTTCCCTTCAAGAAGCCTTTCGCTAAGGCTGTTCTTGTGGAATTGGCAAAGGGATATTTGGAAGCCCATAGAGGGCTATGGTGAAAAAGGAAATATCTTCCGTTCAAAACTGGAAAGAAGCTTTCTGAGAAACTGCTCTGTGTTCTGTTAATTCATCTCACAGAGTTACATCTTTCCCTTCAAGAAGCCTTTCGCTAAGGCTGTTCTTGTGGAATTGGCAAAGGGATATTTGGAAGCCCATAGAGGGCTATGGTGAAAAAGGAAATATCTTCCGTTCAAAACTGGAAAGAAGCTTTCTGAGAAACTGCTCTGTGTTCTGTTAATTCATCTCACAGAGTTACATCTCTCCCTTCAAGAAGGCTTTCGCTAAGGCTGTTCTTGTGGAATTGGCAAAGGGATATTTGGAAGCCCATAGAGAGCTATGGTGAAAAAGGAAATATCTTCCGTTGAAAACTGGAACGATGCTTTCTGAGAAACTGCTCTGGGTTCTGTTAATTCATCTCACAGAGTTACATCTTTCCCTTCAAGAAGCCTTTCGCTAAGGTTGTTCTTGTGGAATTGGCAAAGGGATATTTGGAAGCCCATAGAGGGCTATGGTGAAAAAGGAAATAACTTCCGTCAAAACTGGAAAGAAGGTTTCTGAGAAACTGCTCCGTGTTCTGTTAATTCATCTCACAGAGTTACATCTTTCCCTTCTAGAAGAATTTCGCTAACGCTGTTCTTGTGGAATTGGCAAAGGGATATTTGGAAGCCCAAAGAGGGCTATGGTGAAAAAGGAAATATCTTCCGTTCAAAACTGGAAAGAAGCTTTCTGAGAAACTGCTCTGTGTTCTGTTAATTCATCTCACAGAGTTACATCTTTCCCTTCCAGAAGCCTTTCGCTTAGGCTGTTCTTGTGGAATTGGCAAAGGGATATTTGGAAGCCCATAGAGGGCTATGATGAAAAAGGAAATATCTTCCGTTCAAAACTGGAAAGAAGCTTTCTGAGAAACTGCTCTGTGTTCTGTTAATTCATCTCACAGAGTTACATCTTTCCCTTCAAGAAGCCTTTCGCTAAGGCTGTTCTTGTGGAATTGGCAAAGGGATATTTGGAAGCCCATAGAGGGCTATGGTGAAAAAGGAAATATCTTCCGTTCAAAACTGGAAAGAAGCTTTCTGAGAAACTGCTCTGTGTTCCTTTAATTCATCTCACAGAGTTACATCTTTCCCTTCAAGAAGCCTTTCGCTAAGGCTGTTCTTGTGGAATTGGCAAAGGAATATTTGGAAGCCCATAGAGGGCTATGGTGAAAAAGGAAATATCTTCCGTTCAAAACTGGAAAGAAGCTTTCTGAGAAACTGCTCTGTGTTCTGGCAATTCATCTCACAGAGTTACATCTTTCCCTTCAAGAAGCCTTTCGCTAAGGCTGTTCTTGTGGAATTGGCAAGGGGATATTTGGAAGCCCATAGAGGGCTATGGTGAAAAAGCAAATATCTTCCGTTCAAAACTGGAAAGAAGCTTTCTGAGAAACTGCTCTGTGTTCTGTTAATTCATCTCACAGAGTTACATCTTTCCCTTCAAGAAGCCTTTCGCTAAGGCTGTTCTTGTGGAATTGGCAAAGGGATATTTGGAAGCCCATAGAGGGCTATGGTGAAAAAGGAAATATCTTCCGTTCAAAACTGGAAAGAAGCTTTCTGAGAAACTGCTCTGTGTTCTGTTAATTCATCTCACAGAGTTACATCTTTCCCTTCAAGAAGCCTTTCGCTAAGGCTGTTCTTGTGGAATTGGCAAAGGGATATTTGGAAGCCCATAGAGGGCTATGGTGAAAAAGGAAATATCTTCCGTTCAAAATTGGAAAGAAGCTTTCTGAGAAACTGCTCTGTGTTCTGTTAATTCATCTCACAGAGTTACATTTTTCCCTTCAAGAAGCCTTTCCCTAAGGCTGTTCTTGTGGAATTGGCAAAGGGATATTTGGAAGCCCATAGAGGGCTATGGTGAAAAAGGAAATATCTTCCGTTCAAAACTGGAAAGAAGCTTTCTGAGAAACTGCTCTGTGTTCTGTTAATTCATCTCACAGAGTTACATCTTTCCCTTCAAAAGCCTTTCGCTAAGGCTGTTCTTGAGGAATTGGCAAAGGGATATTTGGAAGCCCATAGAGGGCTATTGTGAAAAAGGAAATATCTTCCGTTCAAAACTGGAAAGAAGCTTTCTGAGAAACTGCTCTGTGTTCTGTTAATTCATCTCACAGAGTTACATCTTTCCCTTCAAGAAGCCTTTCGCTAAGGCTGTTCTTGTGGAATTGGCAAAGGGATATTTGGAAGTCCATAGAGAGCTATGGTGAAAAAGGAAATATCTTCCGTTCAAAACTGGAAAGAAGCTTTCTGAGAAACTGCTCTGTGTTCTGTTAATTCATCTCACACAGTTACATCTTTCCCTTCAACAATCCTTTCCCTAAGGCTGTTCTTGGGGAATTGGCAAAGGGATATTTGGAAGCCCATAGAGGGCTATGTTGAAAAAGGAAATATCTTCCGTTCAAAACTGGAAAGAAGCTTTCTGAGAAACTGCTCTGTGTTCTGTTAATTCATCTCACAGAGTTACATCTTTCCCTTCAAGAAGCCTTTCGCTAAGGCTGTTCTTGTGGAATTGGCAAAGGGATATTTGGAAGCCCATAGAGGGCTATGGTGAAAAAGGAAACATCTTCCGTTCAAAACTGGAAAGAAGCTTTCTGAGAAACTGCTCTGTGTTCTGTTAATTCATCTCACACAGTTACATCTTTCCCTTCAAGAAGCCTTTCGCTAAGGCTGTTCTTGTGGAATTGGCAAAGGGATATTTGGAAGCCCATAGAGGGCTATGGTGAAAAAGGAAATATCTTCCGTTCAAAACTGGAAAGAAGCTTTCTGAGAAACTGCTCTGTGTTCTGTTAATTCATCTCACAGAGTTACATCTTTCCCTTCAAGAAGCCTTTCGCTAAGGCTGTTCTTGTGGAATTGGCAAAGGGATATTTGGAAGCCCGTAGAGGGCTATGGTGAAAAAGGAAATATCTTCCGTTCAAAACTGGAAAGAAGCTTTCTGAGAAACTGCTCTGTGTTCTGTTAATTCATCTCACAGAGTTACATCTTTCCCTTCAAGAAGCCTTTCGCTAAGGCTGTTCTTGTGGAATTGGCAAAGGGATATTTGGAAGCCCATAGAGGGCTATGGTGAAAAAGGAAATATCTTCCGTTCAAAACTGGAAAGAAGCTTTCTGAGAAACTGCTCTGTGTTCCGTTAATTCATCTCACAGAGTTACATCTTTCCATTCAAGAAGCTTTTCGCTAAGGCTGTTCTTGTGGAATAGGCAAAGGGATATTTGGAAGCCCATAGAGGGCTATGGTGAAAAAGGAAATATCTTCCGTTCAAAACTGGAAAGAAGCTTTCTGAGAAACTGCTCTGTGTTCTGTTATTTCATCTCACAGAGTTATATCTTTCCCTTCAAGAAGCCTTTCGCTAAGGCTGTTCTTGTGGAATTGGCAAAGGGATATTTGGAAGCGCATAGAGAGCTATGGTGAAAAAGGAAATATCTTCCGTTGAAAACTGGAAAGAAGCTTTCTGAGAAACTGCTCTGTGTTCTGTTAATTCATCTCACAGAGTTATATCTTTCCCTTCAAGAAGCCTTTCGCTAAGGCTGTTCTTGTGGAATTGGCAAAGGGATATTTGGAAGCCCATAGAGGGCTATGGTGAAAAAGGAAATATCTTCCGTTCAAAACTGGAAAGAAGCTTTCTGAGAAACTGCTCTGTGTTCTGTTATTTCATCTCACAGAGTTATATCTTTCCCTTCAAGAAGCCTTTCGCTAAGGCTGTTCTTGTGGAATTGGCAAAGGGATATTTGGAAGCGCATAGAGAGCTATGGTGAAAAAGGAAATATCTTCCGTTGAAAACTGGAAAGAAGCTTTCTGAGAAACTGCTCTGTGTTCTGTTAATTCATCTCACAGAGTTATATCTTTCCCTTCAAGAAGCCTTTCGCTAAGGCTGTTCTTGTGGAATTGGCAAAGGGATATTTGGAAGCCCATAGAGGGCTACGGTGAAAAAGGAAATATCTTCCGTTCAAAACTGGAAAGAAGCTTTCTGAGAAACTGCTCTGTGTTCTGTTAATTCATCTCACAGAGTTACATCTTTCCCTTCAAGAAGCCTTTCGCTAAGGCTGTTCTTGTGGAATTGGCAAAGGGATATTTGGAAGTCCATAGAGAGCTATGGTGAAAAAGGAAATATCTTCCGTTCAAAACTGGAAAGAAGCTTTCTGAGAAACTGCTCTGTGTTCTGTTAATTCATCTCACACAGTTACATCTTTCCCTTCAACAATCCTTTCCCTAAGGCTGTTCTTGGGGAATTGGCAAAGGGATATTTGGAAGCCCATAGAGGGCTATGTTGAAAAAGGAAATATCTTCCGTTCAAAACTGGAAAGAAGCTTTCTGAGAAACTGCTCTGTGTTCTGTTAATTCATCTCACAGAGTTACATCTTTCCCTTCAAGAAGCCTTTCGCTAAGGCTGTTCTTGTGGAATTGGCAAAGGGATATTTGGAAGCCCATAGAGGGCTATGGTGAAAAAGGAAACATCTTCCGTTCAAAACTGGAAAGAAGCTTTCTGAGAAACTGCTCTGTGTTCTGTTAATTCATCTCACACAGTTACATCTTTTCCTTCAAGAAGCCTTTCGCTAAGGCTGTTCTTGTGGAATTGGCAAAGGGATATTTGGAAGCCCATAGAGGGCTATGGTGAAAAAGGAAATATCTTCCGTTCAAAACTGGAAAGAAGCTTTCTGAGAAACTGCTCTATGTTCTGTTAATTCATCTCACAGAGTTACATCTTTCCCTTCAAGAAGCCTTTCGCTAAGGCTGTTCTTGTGGAATTGGCAAAGGGATATTTGGAAGCCCATAGAGGGCTATGGTGAAAAAGGAAATATCTTCCGTTCAAAACTGGAAAGAAGCTTTCTGAGAAACTGCTCTGTGTTCTGTTAATTCATCTCACAGAGTTACATCTTTCCCTTCAAGAAGCCTTTCGCTAAGGCTGTTCTTGTGGAATTGGCAAAGGGATATTTGGAAGCCCATAGAGGGCTATGGTGAAAAAGGAAATATCTTCCGTTCAAAACTGGAAAGAAGCTTTCTGAGAAACTGCTCTGTGTTCTGTTAATTCATCTCACTGAGTTACATCTTTCCATTCAAGAAGCTTTTCGCTAAGGCTGTTCTTGTGGAATAGGCAAAGGGATATTTGGAAGCCCATAGAGGGCTATGGTGAAAAAGGAAATATCTTCCGTTCAAAACTGGAAAGAAGCTTTCTGAGAAACTGCTCTGTGTTCTGTTATTTCATCTCACAGAGTTATATCTTTCCCTTCAAGAAGCCTTTCGCTAAGGCTGTTCTTGTGGAATTGGCAAAGGGATATTTGGAAGCGCATAGAGAGCTATGGTGAAAAAGGAAATATCTTCCGTTGAAAACTGGAAAGAAGCTTTCTGAGAAACTGCTCTGTGTTCTTTTAATTCATCTCACAGAGTTATATCTTTCCCTTCAAGAAGCCTTTCGCTAAGGCTGTTCTTGTGGAATTGGCAAAGGGATATTTGGAAGCCCATAGAGGGCTACGGTGAAAAAGGAAATATCTTCCGTTCAAAACTGGAAAGAAGCTTTCTGAGAAACTGCTCTGTGTTCTGTTAATTCATCTCACAGAGTTACATCTTTCCCTTCAAGAAGCCTTTCGCTAAGGCTGTTCTTGTGGAATTGGCAAAGGGATATTTGGAAGCCCATAGAGGGCTATGGTGAAAAAGGAAATATCTTCCGTTCAAAACTGGAAAGAAGCTTTCGGAGAAACTGCTCTGTGTTCTGTTAATTCATCTCACAGAGTTACATCTTTCCCTTCAAGAAGCCTTTCGCTAAGGCTGTTCTTGTGGAATTGGCAAAGGGATATTTGGAAGCCCATAGAGGGCTATGGTGAAAAAGGAAATATCTTCCGTTCAAAACTGGAAAGAAGCTTTCTGAGAAACTGCTTTGTGTTCTGCTAATTCATCTCACAGAGTTACATCTTTCCCTTCAAGAAGCCTTTCGCTAAGGCTGTTCTTGTGGAATTGGCAAAGGGATATTTGGAAGCCCATAGAGGGCTATGGTGAAAAAGGAAATATCTTCCGTTCAAAACTGGAAAGAAACTTTCTGAGAAACTGCTCTGTGTTCTGTTAATTCATCTCACAGAGTGACATCTTTCCCTTCAAGAAGCCTTTCGCTAAGGCTGTTCTTGTGGAATAGGCAAAGGGATATTTGGAAGCCCATAGAGGGCTATGGTGAAAAAGGAAATATCTTCCGTTCAAAACTGGAAAGAAGCTTTCTGAGAAACTGCTCTGTGTTCTGTTAATTCATCTCACTGAGTTACATCTTTCCCTTCAAAAAGCCTTTCGCTAAGGCTGTTCTTGTGGAATTGGCCAAGGGATATTTGGAAGCCCATAGAGGGCTATGGTGAAAAAGGAAATATCTTCCGTTCAAAACTGGAAAGAAGCTTTCTGAGAAACTGCTCTGTGTTCTGTTAATTCATCTCACAGAGTTACATCTTTCCCTTCAAGAAGCCTTTCGCTAAGGTTGTTCTTGTGGAATTGGCAAAGGGATATTTGGAGGCCCATAGAGGGCTATGGTGAAAAAGGAAATATCTTCCGTTCAAAACTGGAAAGAAGCTTTCTGAGAAACTGCTCTGTGTTCTGGTAATTCATCTCACAGAGTTACATCTTTCCCTTCAAGAAGCCTTTCGCTAAGGCTGTTCTTGTGGAATTGGCAAGGGGATATTTGGAAGCCCATAGAGGGCTATGGTGAAAAAGCAAATATCTTCCGTTCAAAACTGGAAAGAAGCTTTCTGAGAAACTGCTCTGTGTTCTGTTAATTCATCTCACAGAGTTACATCTTTCCCTTCAAGAAGCCTTTCGCTAAGGCTGTTCTTGTGGAATTGGCAAAGGGATATTTGGAAGCCCATAGAGGGCTATGGTGAAAAAGGAAATATCTTCCGTTCAAAACTGGAAAGAAGCTTTCTGAGAAACTGCTCTGTGTTCTGTTAATTCATCTCACAGAGTTACATCTTTCCCTTCAAGAAGCCTTTCGCTAAGGCTGTTCTTGTGGAATTGGCAAAGGGATATTTGGAAGCCCATAGAGGGCTATGGTGAAAAAGGAAATATCTTCCGTTCAAAACTGGAAAGAAGCTTTCTGAGAAACTGCTCTGTGTTCTGTTAATTCATCTCACAGAGTTACATCTTTCCCTTCAAGAAGCCTTTCGCTAAGGCTGTTCTTGTGGAATTGGCAAAGGGATATTTGGAAGCCCATAGAGGGCTATGGTGAAAAAGGAAATATCTTCCGTTCAAAACTGGAAAGAAGCTTTCGGAGAAACTGCTCTGTGTTCTGTTAATTCATCTCACAGAGTTACATCTTTCCCTTCAAGAAGCCTTTCGCTAAGGCTGTTCTTGTGGAATTGGCAAAGGGATATTTGGAAGCCCATAGAGGGCTATGGTGAAAAAGGAAATATCTTCCGTTCAAAACTGGAAAGAAGCTTTCGGAGAAACTGCTCTGTGTTCTGTTAATTCATCTCACAGAGTTACATCTTTCCCTTCAAGAAGCCTTTCGCAAAGGCTGTTCTTGTGGAATTGGCAAAGGGATATTTGGAAGCCCATAGAGGGCTATGGTGAAAAAGAAAATATCTTCCGTTCAAAACTGGAAAGAAGCTTTCTGAGAAACTGCTTTGTGTTCTGCTAATTCATCTCACAGAGTTACATCTTTCCCTTCAAGAAGCCTTTCGCTAAGGCTGTTCTTGTGGAATTGGCAAAGGGATATTTGGAAGCCCATAGAGGGCTATGGTGAAAAAGGAAATATCTTCCGTTCAAAACTGGAAAGAAACTTTCTGAGAAACTGCTCTGTGTTCTGTTAATTCATCTCACAGAGTGACATCTTTCCCTTCAAGAAGCCTTTCGCTAAGGCTGTTCTTGTGGAATAGGCAAAGGGATATTTGGAAGCCCATAGAGGGCTATGGTGAAAAAGGAAATATCTTCCGTTCAAAACTGGAAAGAAGCTTTCTGAGAAACTGCTCTGTGTTCTGTTAATTCATCTCACTGAGTTACATCTTTCCCTTCAAGAAGCCTTTCGCTAAGGCTGTTCTTGTGGAATTGGCAAAGGGATATTTGGAAGCCCATAGAGGGCTATGGTGAAAAAGGAAATATCTTCAGTTCAAAACTGGAAAGAAGCTTTCTGAGAAACTGCTCTGTGTTCTGTTAATTCATCTCACAGAGTTACATCTTTCCCTTCAAGAAGCCTTTCGCTAAGGCTGTTCTTGTGGAATTGGCAAAGGGATATTTGGAAGCCCATAGAGGGCTATGGTGAAAAAGGAAATATCTTCCGTTCAAAACTGGAAAGAAGCTTTCTGAGAAACTGCTCTGTGTTCTGTTAATTCATCTCACAGAGTTACATCTTTCCCTTCAAGAAGCCTTTCGCTAAGGCTGTTCTTGTGGAATTGGCAAAGGGATATTTGGAAGCAAATAGAGGGCTATGTTGTAAAAGGAAATATCTTCCGTTCAAAACTGGAAAGAAGCTTTCTGAGAAACTGCTCTGTGTTCTGTTAATTCATCTCACAGAGTTACATCTTTCCCTTCAAGAAGCCTTTCGCTAAGGCTGTTCTTGTGTAATTGGCAAAGGGATATTTGGAAGCCCATAGAGGTCTATGGTGAAAAAGGAAATATCTTCCGTTCAAAACTGGAAAGAAGCTTTCTGAGAAACTGCTCTGTGTTCTGTTAATTCATCTCACAGAGTTACATGTTTCCCTTCAAGAAGCCTTTCGGTAAGGCTGTTCTTGTGGAATTGGCAAAGGGATATTTGGAAGCCCATAGAGGGCTATGGTGAAAAAGGAAATATCTTCCGTTCAAAACTGGAAAGAAGCTTTCTGAGAAACTGCTCTGTGTTCTGTTAATTCATCTCACAGAGTTACATCGTTCCCTTCAAGAAGCCTTTCGCTAAGGCTGTTCTTGTGGAATTGGCAAAGGGATATTTGGAAGCCCATAGAGGGCTATGGTGAAAAAGGAAATATCTTCCGTTCAAAACTGGAAAGAAGCTTTCTGAGAAACTGCTCTGTGTTCTGTTAATTCATCTCACAGAGTTACATCTTTCCCTTCAAGAAGCCTTTCGCTAAGGCTGTTCTTGTGGAATTGGCAAAGGGATATTTGGAAGCCCATAGAGAGCTATGGTGAAAAAGGAAATATCTTCCGTTGAAAACTGGAACGATGCTTTCTGAGAAACTGCTCTGGGTTCTGTTAATTCATCTCACAGAGTTACATCTTTCCCTTCAAGAAGCCTTTCGCTAAGGTTGTTCTTGTGGAATTGGCAAAGGGATATTTGGAAGCCCATAGAGGGCTATGGTGAAAAAGGAAATAACTTCCGTCAAAACTGGAAAGAAGGTTTCTGAGAAACTGCTCCGTGTTCTGTTAATTCATCTCACAGAGTTACATCTTTCCCTTCTAGAAGAATTTCGTTAACGCTGTTCTTGTGGAATTGGCAAAGGGATATTTGGAAGCCCAAAGAGGGCTATGGTGAAAAAGGAAATATCTTCCGTTCAAAACTGGAAAGAAGCTTTCTGAGAAACTGCTCTGTGTTCTGTTAATTCATCTCACAGAGTTACATCTTTCCCTTCCAGAAGCCTTTCGCTTAGGCTGTTCTTGTGGAATTGGCAAAGGGATATTTGGAAGCCCATAGAGGGCTATGATGAAAAAGGAAATATCTTCCGTTCAAAACTGGAAAGAAGCTTTCTGAGAAACTGCTCTGTGTTCTGTTAATTCATCTCACAGAGTTACATCTTTCCCTTTAAGAAGCCTTTCGCTAAGGCTGTTCTTGTGGAATTGGCAAAGGGATATTTGGAAGCCCATAGAGGGCTATGGTGAAAAAGGAAATATCTTCCGTTCAAAACTGGAAAGAAGCTTTCTGAGAAACTGCTCTGTGTTCTTTTAATTCATCTCACAGAGTTACATCTTTCCCTTCAAGAAGCCTTTCGCTAAGGCTGTTCTTGTGGAATTGGCAAAGGAATATTTGGAAGCCCATAGAGGGCTATGGTGAAAAAGGAAATATCTTCCGTTCAAAACTGGAAAGAAGCTTTCTGAGAAACTGCTCTGTGTTCTGTTAATTCATCTCACAGAGTTACATCTTTCCCTTCAAAAGCCTTTCGCTAAGGCTGTTCTTGAGGAATTGGCAAAGGGATATTTGGAAGCCCATAGAGGGCTATTGTGAAAAAGGAAATATCTTCCGTTCAAAACTGGAAAGAAGCTTTCTGAGAAACTGCTCTGTGTTCTGTTAATTCATCTCACAGAGTTACATCTTTCCCTTCAAGAAGCCTTTCGCTAAGGCTGTTCTTGTGGAATTGGCAAAGGGATATTTGGAAGCCCATAGAGGGCTACGGTGAAAAAGGAAATATCTTCCGTTCAAAACTGGAAAGAAGCTTTCTGAGAAACTGCTCTGTGTTCTGTTAATTCATCTCACAGAGTTACATCTTTCCCTTAAAGAAGCCTTTCGCTAAGGCTGTTCTTGTGGAATTGGCAAAGGGATATTTGGAAGCCCATAGAGGGCTATGGTGAAAAAGGAAATATCTTCCGTTCAAAACTGGAAAGAAGCTTTCGGAGAAACTGCTCTGTGTTCTGTTAATTCATCTCACAGAGTTACATCTTTCCCTTCAAGAAGCCTTTCGCTAAGGCTGTTCTTGTGGAATTGGCAAAGGGATATTTGGAAGCCCATAGAGGGCTATGGTGAAAAAGGAAATATCTTCCGTTCAAAACTGGAAAGAAGCTTTCTGAGAAACTGCTTTGTGTTCTGCTAATTCATCTCACAGAGTTACATCTTTCCCTTCAAGAAGCCTTTCGCTAAGGCTGTTCTTGTGGAATTGGCAAAGGGATATTTGGAAGCCCATAGAGTGCTATGGTGAAAAAGGAAATATCTTCCGTTCAAAACTGGAAAGAAACTTTCTGAGAAACTGCTCTGTGTTCTGTTAATTCATCTCACAGAGTGACATCTTTCCCTTCAAGAAGCCTTTCGCTAAGGCTGTTCTTGTGGAATAGGCAAAGGGATATTTGGAAGCCCATAGAGGGCTATGGTGAAAAAGGAAATATCTTCCGTTCAAAACTGGAAAGAAGCTTTCTGAGAAACTGCTCTGTGTTCTGTTAATTCATCTCACTGAGTTACATCTTTCCCTTCAAAAAGCCTTTCGCTAAGGCTGTTCTTGTGGAATTGGCCAAGGGATATTTGGAAGCCCATAGAGGGCTATGGTGAAAAAGGAAATATCTTCCGTTCAAAACTGGAAAGAAGCTTTCTGAGAAACTGCTCTGTGTTCTGTTAATTCATCTCACAGAGTTACATCTTTCCCTTCAAGAAGCCTTTCGCTAAGGTTGTTCTTGTGGAATTGGCAAAGGGATATTTGGAGGCCCATAGAGGGCTATGGTGAAAAAGGAAATATCTTCCGTTCAAAACTGGAAAGAAGCTTTCTGAGAAACTGCTCTGTGTTCTGGTAATTCATCTCACAGAGTTACATCTTTCCCTTCAAGAAGCCTTTCGCTAAGGCTGTTCTTGTGGAATTGGCAAGGGGATATTTGGAAGCCCATAGAGGGCTATGGTGAAAAAGCAAATATCTTCCGTTCAAAACTGGAAAGAAGCTTTCTGAGAAACTGCTCTGTGTTCTGTTAATTCATCTCACAGAGTTACATCTTTCCCTTCAAGAAGCCTTTCGCTAAGGCTGTTCTTGTGGAATTGGCAAAGGGATATTTGGAATCCCATAGAGGGCTATGGTGAAAAAGGAAATATCTTCCGTTCAAAACTGGAAAGAAGCTTTCTGAGAAACTGCTCTGTGTTCTGTTAATTCATCTCACAGAGTTACATCTTTCCCTTCAAGAAGCCTTTCGCTAAGGCTGTTCTTGTGGAATTGGCAAAGGGATATTTGGAAGCCCATAGAGGGCTATGGTGAAAAAGGAAATATCTTCCGTTCAAAATTGGAAAGAAGCTTTCTGAGAAACTGCTCTGTGTTCTGTTAATTCATCTCACAGAGTTACATCTTTCCCTTCAAGAAGCCTTTCCCTAAGGCTGTTCTTGTGGAATTGGCAAAGGGATATTTGGAAGCCCATAGAGGGCTATGGTGAAAAAGGAAATATCTTCTGTTCAAAACTGGAAAGAAGCTTTCTGAGAAACTGCTCTGTGTTCTGTTAATTCACCTCACAGAGTTACATCTTTCCCTTCAAAAGCCTTTCGCTAAGGCTGTTCTTGAGGAATTGGCAAAGGGATATTTGGAAGCCCATAGAGGGCTATGGTGAAAAAGGAAATATCTTCCGTTCAAAACTGGAAAGAAGCTTTCTGAGAAACTGCTCTGTGTTCTGGTAATTCATCTCACAGAGTTACATCTTTCCCTTCAAGAAGCCTTTCGCTAAGTCTGTTCTTGTGGAATTGGCAAGGGGATATTTGGAAGCCCATAGAGGGCTATGGTGAAAAAGCAAATATCTTCCGTTCAAAACTGGAAAGAAGCTTTCTGAGAAACTGCTCTGTGTTCTGTTAATTCATCTCACAGAGTTACATCTTTCCCTTCAAGAAGCCTTTCGCTAAGGCTGTTCTTGTGGAATTGGCAAAGGGATATTTGGAAGCCCATAGAGGGCTATGGTGAAAAAGGAAATATCTTCCGTTCAAAACTGGAAAGAAGCTTTCTGAGAAACTGCTCTGTGTTCTGTTAATTCATCTCACAGAGTTACATCTTTCCCTTCAAGAAGCCTTTCGCTAAGGCTGTTCTTGTGGAATTGGCAAAGGGATATTTGGAAGCCCATAGAGGGCTATGGTGAAAAAGGAAATATCTTCCGTTCAAAATTGGAAAGAAGCTTTCTGAGAAACTGCTCTGTGTTCTGTTAATTCATCTCACAGAGTTACATCTTTCCCTTCAAGAAGCCTTTCCCTAAGGCTGTTCTTGTGGAATTGGCAAAGGGATATTTGGAAGCCCATAGAGGGCTATGGTGAAAAAGGAAATATCTTCCGTTCAAAACTGGAAAGAAGCTTTCTGAGAAACTGCTCTGTGTTCTGTTAATTCATCTCACAGAGTTACATCTTTCCCTTCAAAAGCCTTTCGCTAAGGCTGTTCTTGAGGAATTGGCAAAGGGATATTTGGAAGCCCATAGAGGGCTATTGTGAAAAAGGAAATATCTTCCGTTCAAAACTGGAAAGAAGCTTTCTGAGAAACTGCTCTGTGTTCTGTTAATTCATCTCACAGAGTTACATCTTTCCCTTCAAGAAGCCTTTCGCTAAGGCTGTTCTTGTGGAATTGGCAAAGGGATATTTGGAAGCCCATAGAGGGCTATGGTGAAAAAGGAAATATCTTCCGTTCAAAACTGGAAAGAAGCTTTCTGAGAAACTGCTCTGTGTTCTGTTAATTCATCTCACAGAGTTACATCTTTCCCTTCAAGAAGCCTTTCGCTAAGGCTGTTCTTGTGGAATTGGCAAAGGGATATTTGGAAGCCCATAGAGGGCTATGGTGAAAAAGGAAATATCTTCCGTTCAAAACTGGAAAGAAGCTTTCTGAGAAACTGCTCTGTGTTCTGTTAATTCATCTCACAGAGTTACATCTTTCCCTTCAAGAAGCCTTTCGCTAAGGCTGTTCTTGTGGAATTGGCAAAGGGATATTTGGAAGCCCATAGAGGGCTATGGTGAAAAAGGAAATATCTTCCGTTCAAAACTGGAAAGAAGCTTTCTGAGAAACTGCTTTGTGTTCTGCTAATTCATCTCAAAGAGTTACATCTTTCCCTTCAAGAAGCCTTTCGCTAAGGCTGTTCTTGTGGAATTGGCAAAGGGATATTTGGAAGCCCATAGAGGGCTATGGTGAAAAAGGAAATATCTTCCGTTCAAAACTGGAAAGAAACTTTCTGAGAAACTGCTCTGTGTTCTGTTAATTCATCTCACAGAGTGACATCTTTCCCTTCAAGAAGCCTTTCGCTAAGGCTGTTCTTGTGGAATAGGCAAAGGGATATTTGGAAGCCCATAGAGGGCTATGGTGAAAAAGGAAATATCTTCCGTTCAAAACTGGAAAGAAGCTTTCTGAGAAACTGCTCTGTGTTCTGTTAATTCATCTCACAGAGTTACATCTTTCCCTTCAAAAAGCCTTTCGCTAAGGCTGTTCTTGTGGAATTGGCCAAGGGATATTTGGAAGCCCATAGAGGGCTATGGTGAAAAAGGAAATATCTTCCGTTCAAAACTGGAAAGAAGCTTTCTGAGAAACTGCTCTGTGTTCTGTTAATTCATCTCACAGAGTTACATCTTTCCCTTCAAGAAGCCTTTCGCTAAGGTTGTTCTTGTGGAATTGGCAAAGGGATATTTGGAGGCCCATAGAGGGCTATGGTGAAAAAGGAAATATCTTCCGTTCAAAACTGGAAAGAAGCTTTCTGAGAAACTGCTCTGTGTTCTGGTAATTCATCTCACAGAGTTACATCTTTCCCTTCAAGAAGCCTTTCGCTAAGGCTGTTCTTGTGGAATTGGCAAGGGGATATTTGGAAGCCCATAGAGGGCTATGGTGAAAAAGGAAATATCTTCCGTTCAAAACTGGAAAGAAGCTTTCTGAGAAACTGCTCTGTGTTCTGTTAATTCATCTCACAGAGTTACATCTTTCCCTTCAAGAAGCCTTTCGCTAAGGCTGTTCTTGTGGAATTGGCAAAGGGATATTTGGAAGCCCATAGAGGGCTATGGTGAAAAAGGAAATATCTTCCGTTCAAAATTGGAAAGAAGCTTTCTGAGAAACTGCTCTGTGTTCTGTTAATTCATCTCACAGAGTTACATCTTTCCCTTCAAGAAGCCTTTCCCTAAGGCTGTTCTTGTGGAATTGGCAAAGGGATATTTGGAAGCCCATAGAGGGCTATGGTGAAAAAGGAAATATCTTCCGTTCAAAACTGGAAAGAAGCTTTCTGAGAAACTGCTCTGTGTTCTGTTAATTCATATCACAGAGTTACATCTTTCCCTTCAACAATCCTTTCGCTAAGGCTGTTCTTGTAGAATTCGCAAAGGGATATTTGGAAGGCCATAGAGGGCTATGGTGAAAAAGGAAATATCTTCCGTTCAAAACTGGAAAGAAGCTTTCTGAGAAACTGCTCAGTGTTCTGTTAATTCATCTCACAGAGTTACATCTTTCCCTTCAAGAAGCCTTTCGCTAAGGCTGTTCTTGTGGAATTGGCAAAGGGATATTTGGAAGCAAATAGAGGGCTATGGTGAAAAAGGAATTATCTTCCGTTCAAAACTGGAAAGAAGCTTTCTGAGAAACTGCTCTGTGTTCTGTTAATTCATCTCACAGAGTTACATCTTTCCCTTCAAGAAGCCTTTCGCTAAGGCTGTTCTTGTGGAATTGGCAAAGGGATATTTGGAAGCCCATAGAGAGCTATGGTGAAAAAGGAAATATCTTCCGTTCAAAACTGGAAAGAAGCTTTCTGAGAAACTGCTCTGTGTTCTGTTAATTCATCTCACAGAGTTACATCTTTCCCTTCAAGAAGCCTTTCGCTAAGGCTGTTCTTGTGGAATTGGCAAAGGGATATTTGGAAGCCCATAGAGGGCTATGGTGAAAAAGGAAATATCTTCCGTTCAAAATTGGAAAGAAGCTTTCTGAGAAACTGCTCTGTGTTCTGTTAATTCATCTCACAGAGTTACATCTTTCCCTTCAAGAAGCCTTTCCCTAAGGCTGTTCTTGTGGAATTGGCAAAGGGATATTTGGAAGCCCATAGAGGGCTATGGTGAAAAAGGAAATATCTTCCGTTCAAAACTGGAAAGAAGCTTTCTGAGAAACTGCTCTGTGTTCTGTTAATTCATCTCACAGAGTTACATCTTTCCCTTCAAAAGCCTTTCGCTAAGGCTGTTCTTGAGGAATTGGCAAAGGGATATTTGGAAGCCCATAGAGGGCTATTGTGAAAAAGGAAATATCTTCCGTTCAAAACTGGAAAGAAGCTTTCTGAGAAACTGCTCTGTGTTCTGTTAATTCATCTCACAGAGTTACATCTTTCCCTTCAAGAAGCCTTTCGCTAAGGCTGTTCTTGTGGAATTGGCAAAGGGATATTTGGAAGCCCATAGAGGGCTATGGTGAAAAAGGAAATATCTTCCGTTCAAAACTGGAAAGAAGCTTTCTGAGAAACTGCTCTGTGTTCTGTTCATTCATCTCACAGAGTTACATCTTTCCCTTCAAGAAGCCTTTCGCTAAGGCTGTTCTTGTGGAATTGGCAAAGGGATATTTGGAAGCCCATAGAGGGCTATGGTGAAAAAGGAAATATCTTCCGTTCAAAACTGGAAAGAAGCTTTCTGAGAAACTGCTCTGTGTTCTGTTAATTCATCTCACAGAGTTACATCTTTCCCTTCAAGAAGCCTTTCGCTAAGGCTGTTCTTGTGGAATTGGCAAAGTGATATTTGGAAGCCCATAGAGGGCTATGGTGAAAAAGGAAATATCTTCCGTTCAAAACTGGAAAGAAGCTTTCTGAGAAACTGCTTTGTGTTCTGCTAATTCATCTCACAGAGTTACATCTTTCCCTTCAAGAAGCCTTTCGCTAAGGCTGTTCTTGTGGAATTGGCAAAGGGATATTTGGAAGCCCATAGAGGGCTATGGTGAAAAAGGAAATATCTTCCGTTCAAAACTGGAAAGAAACTTTCTGAGAAACTGCTCTGTGTTCTGTTAATTCATCTCACAGAGTGACATCTTTCCCTTCAAGAAGCCTTTCGCTAAGGCTGTTCTTGTGGAATAGGCAAAGGGATATTTGGAAGCCCATAGAGGGCTATGGTGAAAAAGGAAATATCTTCCGTTCAAAACTGGAAAGAAGCTTTCTGAGAAACTGCTCTGTGTTCTGTTAATTCATCTCACAGAGTTACATCTTTCCCTTCAAAAAGCCTTTCGCTAAGGGTGTTCTTGTGGAATTGGCCAAGGGATATTTGGAAGCCCATAGAGGGCTATGGTGAAAAAGGAAATATCTTCCGTTCAAAACTGGAAAGAAGCTTTCTGAGAAACTGCTCTGTGTTCTGTTAATTCATCTCACAGAGTTACATCTTTCCCTTCAAGAAGCCTTTCGCTAAGGTTGTTCTTGTGGAATTGGCAAAGGGATATTTGGAGGCCCATAGAGGGCTATGGTGAAAAAGGAAATATCTTCCGTTCAAAACTGGAAAGAAGCTTTCTGAGAAACTGCTCTGTGTTCTGGTAATTCATCTCACAGAGTTACATCTTTCCCTTCAAGAAGCCTTTCGCTAAGACTGTTCTTGTGGAATTGGCAAGGGGATATTTGGAAGCCCATAGAGGGCTATGGTGAAAAAGGAAATATCTTCCGTTCAAAACTGGAAAGAAGCTTTCTGAGAAACTGCTCTGTGTTCTGTTAATTCATCTCACAGAGTTACATCTTTCCCTTCAAGAAGCCTTTCGCTAAGGCTGTTCTTGTGGAATTGGCAAAGGGATATTTGGAAGCCCATAGAGGGCTATGGTGAAAAAGGAAATATCTTCCGTTCAAAACTGGAAAGAAGCTTTCTGAGAAACTGCTCTGTGTTCTGTTAATTCATCTCACAGAGTTACATCTTTCCCTTCAAGAAGCCTTTCGCTAAGGCTGTTCTTGTGGAATTGGCAAAGGGATATTTGGAAGCCCATAGAGGGCTATGGTGAAAAAGGAAATATCTTCCGTTCAAAATTGGAAAGAAGCTTTCTGAGAAACTGCTCTGTGTTCTGTTAATTCATCTCACAGAGTTACATCTTTCCCTTCAAGAAGCCTTTCCCTAAGGCTGTTCTTGTGGAATTGGCAAAGGGATATTTGGAAGCCCATAGAGGGCTATGGTGAAAAAGGAAATATCTTCCGTTCAAAACTGGAAAGAAGCTTTCTGAGAAACTGCTCTGTGTTCTGTTAATTCATCTCACAGAGTTACATCTTTCCCTTCAAGAAGCCTTTCGCTAAGGCTGTTCTTGTGGAATTGGCAAAGGGATATTTGGAAGCCCATAGAGGGCTATGGTGAAAAAGGAAATATCTTCCGTTCAAAACTGGAAAGAAGCTTTCTGAGAAACTGCTCTGTGTTCTGTTAATTCATCTCACAGAGTTGCATCTTATCCTTCAAGAAGCCTTTCGCTAAGGCTGTTCTTGTGGAATTGGCAAAGGGATATTTGGAAGCCCGTAGAGGGCTATGGTGAAAAAGGAAATATCTTCCGTTCAAAACTGGAAAGAAGCTTTCTGAGAAACTGCTCTGTGTTCTGTTAATTCATCTCACACAGTTACATCTTTCCCTTCAACAATCCTTTCGCTAAGGCTGTTCTTGTAGAATTCGCAAAGGGATATTTGGAAGGCCATAGAGGGCTATGGTGAAAAAGGAAATATCTTCCGTTCAAAACTGGAAAGAAGCTTTCTTAGAAACTGCTCAGTGTTCTGTTAATTCATCTCACTGAGTTACATCTTTCCCTTCAAGAAGCCTTTCGCTAAGGCTGTTCTTGTGGAATTGGCAAAGGGATATTTGGAAGCAAATAGAGGGCTATGGTGAAAAAGGAATTATCTTCCGTTCAAAACTGGAAAGAAGCTTTCTGAGAAACTGCTCTGTGTTCTGTTAATTCATCTCACAGATTTACATCTTTCCCTTCAAGAAGCCTTTCGCTAAGGCTGTTCTTGTGGAATTGGCAAAGGGATATTTGGAAGCCCATAGAGAGCTATGGTGAAAAAGGAAATATCTTCCGTTGAAAACTGGAAAGATGCTTTCTGAGAAACTGCTCTGTGTTCTGTTAATTCATCTCACAGAGTTACATCTTTAATTTCAAGAAGCCTTTCGCTAAGGTTGTTCTTGTGGAATTGGCAAAGGGATATTTGGAAGCCCATAGAGGGCTATGGTGAAAAAGGAAATACCTTCCGTCAAAACTGGAAAGAAGGTTTCTGAGAAACTGCTCCGTGTTCTGTTAATTCATCTCACAGAGTTACATCTTTCCCTTCTAGAAGCCTTTCGCTAACGCTGTTCTTGTGGAATTGGCAAAGGGATATTTGGAAGCCCATAGAGGGCTATGGTGAAAAAGGAAATATCTTCCGTTCAAAACTGGAAAGAAGCTTTCTGAGAAACGGCTCTGTGTTCTGCTCATTCATCTCACAGAGTTACATTTTTCCCTTCAAGAAGCCTTTCGCTAAGGCTGTTCTTGTGGAATTGGCAAAGGGATATTTGGAAGCCCATAGAGGGCTATGGTGAAAAAGGAAATATCTTCCGTTCAAAACTGGAAAGAAGCTTTCTGAGAAACTGCTCTGTGTTCTGGTAATTCATCTCACAGAGTTACATCTCTCCCTTCAAGCAGCCTTTCGCTAAGGCTGTTCTTGTGGAATTGGCAAAGGGATATTTGGAAGCCCATAGAGGGCTATGGTGAAAAAGGAACTATCTTCGGTTCAAAACTGGAAATAAGCTTTCTGAGAAACTGCTCTGTGTTCTGTTAATTCATCTCACAGTGTTACATCTTTCCCTTCAAGAAGCCTTTCGCTAAGGCTGTTCTTGTGGAATTGGCAAAGGGATATTTGGAAGCCCATAGAGGGCTATGGTGAAAAAGGAAATATCTTCCGTTCAAAACTGGAAAGAAGCTTTCTGAGAAACTGCTCTGTGTTCTGTTAATTCATCTCACAGAGTTACATCGTTCCCTTCAAGAAGCCTTTCGCTAAAGCTGTTCTTGTGGAATTGGCAAAGGGATATTTGGAAGCCCATAGAGGGCTATGGTGAAAAAGGAAATATCTTCCGTTCAAAACTGGAAAGAAGCTTTCTGAGAAACTGCTCTGTGTTCTGTTAATTCATCTCACAGAGTTACATCGTTCCCTTCAAGAAGCCTTTCGCTAAGGCTGTTCTTGTGGAATTGGCAAAGGGATATTTGGAAGCCCATAGAGGGCTATGATGAAAAAGGAAATATTTTCCGTTCAAAACTGGATAGAAGCTTTCTGAGAAACTGCTCTGTGTTCTGTTAATTCATCTCACAGAGTTACATCTTTCCCTTCAAGAAGCCTTTCGCTAAGGCTGTTCTTGTGGAATTGGCAAAGGGATATTTGGAAGCCCATAGAGGGGTATGGTGAAAAAGGAAATATCTTCCGTTCAAAACTGGAAAGAAGCTTTCTGAGAAACTGCTCTGTGTTCTGTTAATTCATCTCACAGAGTTACATCTTTCCCTTCAAGAAGCCTTTCGCTAAGGCTGTTCTTGTGGAATTGGCAAAGAGATATTTGGAAGCCCATAGAGGGCTATGGTGAAAAAGGAAATATCTTCCGTTCAAAACTGGAAAGAAGCTTTCTGAGAAACTGCTCTGTGTTCTGTTAATTCATCTCACAGAGTTACATCTTTCCCTTCAAGAAGCCTTTCGCTAAGGCTGTTCTTGTGGAATTGGCAAAGGGATATTTGGAAGCCCATAGAGGGCTATGGTGAAAAAGGAAATATCTTCCGTTCAAAACTGGAAAGAAGCTTTCTGAGAAACTGCTCCGTGTTCTGTTAATTCATCTCACAGAGTTACATTTCCCTTCAAGAAGCCTTTCGCTAAGGCTGTTCTTGTGGAATTGGCAAAGGGATATTTGGAAGCCCATAGAGGGCTATGGTGAAAAAGGAAATATCTTCCGTTCAAAACTGGAAAGAAGCTTTCTGAGAAACTGCACTGTGTTCTGTTAATTCATCTCACAGAGTTGCATCTTATCCTTCAAGAAGCCTTTCGCTAAGGCTGTTCTTGTGGTATTGGCAAAGGGATATTTGGAAGCCCATAGAGGGCTATGGTGAAAAAGGAATATCTTCCGTTCAAAACTCTAAAGAAGCTTTCTGAGAAACTGCTCTGTGTTCTGTTAATTCATCTCACACAGTTACATCTTTCCCTTCAGCAATCCTTTCGCTAAGGCTGTTCTTGTAGAATTCGCAAAGGGATATTTGGAAGCCCATAGAGGGCTATGGTGAAAAAGGAAATATCTTCCGTTCAAAACTGGAAAGAAGCTTTCTGAGAAACTGCTCAGTGTTCTGTTAATTCATCTCACAGAGTTACATCTTTCCCTTCAAGAAGCCTTTCGCTAAGGCTGTTCTTGTGGAATTGGCAAAGGGATATTTGGAAGCCCATAGAGGGCTATGGTGAAAAAGGAAATATCTTCCGTTCAAAACTGGAAAGAAGCTTTCTGAGAAACTGCTCTGTGTTCTCGTAATTCATCTCACAGAGTTACATCTTTCCCTTCAAGAAGCCTTTCGCTAAGGCTGTTCTTGTGGAATTGGCAAAGGGATATTTGGAAGCCCATAGAGGGCTATGGTGAAAAAGGAAATATCTTCCGTTCAAAACTGGAAAGAAGCTTTCTGAGAAACTGCTCTGTGTTCTGTTAATTCATCTCACAGAGTTACATCTTTCCCTTCAAGAAGCCTTTCGCTAAGGCTGTTCTTGTGGAATTGGCAAAGGGATATTTGGAAGCCCATAGAGGGCTATGGTGAAAAAGGAAATATCTTCCGTTCAAAACTGGAAAGAAACTTTCTGAGAAACTGCTCTGTGTTCTGTTAATTCATCTCACAGAGTGACATCTTTCCCTTCAAGAAGCCTTTCGCTAAGGCTGTTCTTGTGGAATAGGCAAAGGGATATTTGGAAGCCCATAGAGGGCTATGGTGAAAAAGGAAATATCTTCCGTTCAAAACTGGAAAGAAGCTTTCTGAGAAACTGCTCTGTGTTCTGTTAATTCATCTCACAGAGTTACATCTTTCCCTTCAAAAAGCCTTTCGCTAAGGCTGTTCTTGTGGAATTGGCCAAGGGATATTTGGAAGCCCATAGAGGGCTATGGTGAAAAAGGAAATATCTTCCGTTCAAAACTGGAAAGAAGCTTTCTGAGAAACTGCTCTGTGTTCTGTTAATTCATCTCACAGAGTTACATCTTTCCCTTCAAGAAGCCTTTCGCTAAGGTTGTTCTTGTGGAATTGGCAAAGGGATATTTGGAGGCCCATAGAGGGCTATGGTGAAAAAGGAAATATCTTCCGTTCAAAACTGGAAAGAAGCTTTCTGAGAAACTGCTCTGTGTTCTGGTAATTCATCTCACAGAGTTACATCTTTCCCTTCAAGGAGCCTTTCGCTAAGACTGTTCTTGTGGAATTGGCAAGGGGATATTTGGAAGCCCATAGAGGGCTATGGTGAAAAAGGAAATATCTTCCGTTCAAAACTGGAAAGAAGCTTTCTGAGAAACTGCTCTGTGTTCTGTTAATTCATCTCACAGAGTTACATCTTTCCCTTCAAGAAGCCTTTCGCTAAGGCTGTTCTTGTGGAATTGGCAAAGGGATATTTGGAAGCCCATAGAGGGCTATGGTGAAAAAGGAAATATCTTCCGTTCAAAACTGGAAAGAAGCTTTCTGAGAAACTGCTCTGTGTTCTGTTAATTCATCTCACAGAGTTACATCTTTCCCTTCAAGAAGCCTTTCGCTAAGGCTGTTCTTGTGGAATTGGCAAAGGGATATTTGGAAGCCCATAGAGGGCTATGGTGAAAAAGGAAATATCTTCCGTTCAAAATTGGAAAGAAGCTTTCTGAGAAACTGCTCTGTGTTCTGTTAATTCATCTCACAGAGTTACATCTTTCCCTTCAAGAAGCCTTTCCCTAAGGCTGTTCTTGTGGAATTGGCAAAGGGATATTTGGAAGCCCATAGAGGGCTATGGTGAAAAAGGAAATATCTTCCGTTCAAAACTGGAAAGAAGCTTTCTGAGAAACTGCTCTGTGTTCTGTTAATTCATCTCACAGAGTTACATCTTTCCCTTCAAGAAGCCTTTCGCTAAGGCTGTTCTTGTGGAATTGGCAAAGGGATATTTGGAAGCCCATAGAGGGCTACGGTGAAAAAGGAAATATCTTCCGTTCAAAACTGGAAAGAAGCTTTCTGAGAAACTGCTCTGTGTTCTGTTAATTCATCTCACAGAGTTGCATCTTATCCTTCAAGAAGCCTTTCGCTAAGGCTGTTCTTGTGGAATTGGCAAAGGGATATTTGGAAGCCCGTAGAGGGCTATGGTGAAAAAGGAAATATCTTCCGTTCAAAACTGGAAAGAAGCTTTCTGAGAAACTGCTCTGTGTTCTGTTAATTCATCTCACACAGTTACATCTTTCCCTTCAACAATCCTTTCGCTAAGGCTGTTCTTGTAGAATTCGCAAAGGGATATTTGGAAGGCCATAGAGGGCTATGGTGAAAAAGGAAATATCTTCCGTTCAAAACTGGAAAGAAGCTTTCTGAGAAACTGCTCAGTGTTCTGTTAATTCATCTCACAGAGTTACATCTTTCCCTTCAAGAAGCCTTTCGCTAAGGCTGTTCTTGTGGAATTGGCAAAGGGATATTTGGAAGCAAATAGAGGGCTATGGTGAAAAAGGAATTATCTTCCGTTCAAAACTGGAAAGAAGCTTTCTGAGAAACTGCTCTGTGTTCTGTTAATTCATCTCACAGATTTACATCTTTCCCTTCAAGAAGCCTTTCGCTAAGGCTGTTCTTGTGGAATTGGCAAAGGGATATTTGGAAGCCCATAGAGAGCTATGGTGAAAAAGGAAATATCTTCCGTTGAAAACTGGAAAGATGCTTTCTGAGAAACTGCTCTGTGTTCTGTTAATTCATCTCACAGAGTTACATCTTTAATTTCAAGAAGCCTTTCGCTAAGGTTGTTCTTGTGGAATTGGCAAAGGGATATTTGGAAGCCCATAGAGGGCTATGGTGAAAAAGGAAATACCTTCCGTCAAAACTGGAAAGAAGGTTTCTGAGAAACTGCTCCGTGTTCTGTTAATTCATCTCACAGAGTTACATCTTTCCCTTCTAGAAGCCTTTCGCTAACGCTGTTCTTGTGGAATTGGCAAAGGGATATTTGGAAGCCCATAGAGGGCTATGGTGAAAAAGGAAATATCTTCCGTTCAAAACTGGAAAGAAGCTTTCTGAGAAACGGCTCTGTGTTCTGCTCATTCATCTCACAGAGTTACATTTTTCCCTTCAAGAAGCCTTTCGCTAAGGCTGTTCTTGTGGAATTGGCAAAGGGATATTTGGAAGCCCATAGAGGGCTATGGTGAAAAAGGAAATATCTTCCGTTCAAAACTGGAAAGAAGCTTTCTGAGAAACTGCTCTGTGTTCTGTTAATTCATCTCACAGAGTTACATCTCTCCCTTCAAGCAGCCTTTCGCTAAGGCTGTTCTTGTGGAATTGGCAAAGGGATATTTGGAAGCCCATAGAGGGCTATGGTGAAAAAGGAACTATCTTCGGTTCAAAACTGGAAATAAGCTTTCTGAGAAACTGCTCTGTGTTCTGTTAATTCATCTCACAGTGTTACATCTTTCCCTTCAAGAAGCCTTTCGCTAAGGCTGTTCTTGTGGAATTGGCAAAGGGATATTTGGAAGCCCATAGAGGGCTATGGTGAAAAAGGAAATATCTTCCGTTCAAAACTGGAAAGAAGCTTTCTGAGAAACTGCTCTGTGTTCTGTTAATTCATCTCACAGAGTTACATCGTTCCCTTCAAGAAGCCTTTCGCTAAGGCTGTTCTTGTGGAATTGGCAAAGGGATATTTGGAAGCCCATAGAGGGCTATGGTGAAAAAGGAATATCTTCCGTTCAAAACTCTAAAGAAGCTTTCTGAGAAACTGCTCTGTGTTCTGTTAATTCATCTCACACAGTTACATCTTTCCCTTCAGCAATCCTTTCGCTAAGGCTGTTCTTGTAGAATTCGCAAAGGGATATTTGGAAGCCCATAGAGGGCTATGGTGAAAAAGGAAATATCTTCCGTTCAAAACTGGAAAGAAGCTTTCTGAGAAACTGCTCAGTGTTCTGTTAATTCATCTCACAGAGTTACATCTTTCCCTTCAAGAAGCCTTTCGCTAAGGCTGTTCTTGTGGAATTGGCAAAGGGATATTTGGAAGCCCATAGAGGGCTATGGTGAAAAAGGAAATATCTTCCGTTCAAAACTGGAAAGAAGCTTTCTGAGAAACTGCTCTGTGTTCTCGTAATTCATCTCACAGAGTTACATCTTTCCCTTCAAGAAGCCTTTCGCTAATGCTGTTCTTGTGGAATTGGCAAAGGGATATTTGGAAGCCCATAGAGGGCTATGGTGAAAAAGGAAATATCTTCCGTTCAAAACTGGAAAGAAGCTTTCTGAGAAACTGCTCTGTGTTCTGTTAATTCATCTCACAGAGTTACATCTTTCCCTTCAAGAAGCCTTTCGCTAAGGCTGTTCTTGTGGAATTGGCAAAGGGATATTTGGAAGCCCATAGAGTGCTATGGTGAAAAAGGAAATATCTTCCGTTCAAAACTGGAAAGAAGCTTTCTGAGAAACTGCTCTGTGTTCTGTTAATTCATCTCACAGAGTTACATCTTTCCATTCAAGAAGCTTTTCGCTAAGGCTGTTCTTGTGGAATAGGCAATGGGATATTTGGAAGCCCATAGAGGGCTATGGTGAAAAAGGAAATATCTTCCGTTCAAAACTGGAAAGAAGCTTTCTGAGAAACTGCTCTGTGTTCTGTTATTTCATCTCACAGAGTTATATCTTTCCCTTCAAGAAGCCTTTCGCTAAGGCTGTTCTTGTGGAATTGGCAAAGGGATATTTGGAAGCCCATAGAGAGCTATGGTGAAAAAGGAAATATCTTCCGTTGAAAACTGGAAAGAAGCTTTCTGAGAAACTGCTCTGTGTTCTGTTAATTCATCTCACAGAGTTACATCTTTCCCTTCAAGAAGCCTTTCGGTAAGGTTGTTCTTGTGGAATTGGCAAAGGGATATTTGGAAGCCCATAGAGGGCTATGGTGAAAAAGGAAATACCTTCCGTCAAAACTGGAAAGAAGCTTTCTGAGAAATTGCTCCGTGTTCTGTTAATTCATCTCACAGAGTTACATCTTTCCCTTCAAGAAGCCTTTCGCTAAGGCTGTTCTTGTGGAATTGGCAAAGGGTTATTTGGAAGCCCATAGAGGGCTATGGTGAAAAAGGAAATATCTTCCGTTCAAAACTGGAAAGAAGCTTTCTGAGAAACTGCTCTGTGTTCTGCTCATTCATCTCACAGAGTTACATCTTTCCTTTCAAGAAGCCTTTCGCTAAGGCTGTTCTTGAGGAATTGGCAAAGGGATATTTGGAAGCAAATAGAGGGCTATGTTGTAAAAGGAAATATCTTCCGTTCAAAACTGGAAAGAAGCTTTCTGAGAAACTGCTCTGTGTTCTGTTAATTCATCTCACAGAGTTACATCTTTCCCTTCAAGAAGCCTTTCGCTAAGGCTGTTCTTGTGGAATTGGCAAAGGGATATTTGGAAGCCCATAGAGGGCTATGGTGAAAAAGGAAATATCTTCCGTTCAAAACTGGAAAGAAGCTTTCTGAGAAACTGCTCTGTGTTCTGTTAATTCATCTCACAGAGTTCCATCGTTCCCTTCAAGAAGCCTTTCGCTAAGGCTGTTCTTGTGGAATTGGCAAAGGGATATTTGGAAGCCCATAGAGGGCTATGGTGAAAAAGGAAATATCTTCCGTTGAAAACTGGAAAGATGCTTTCTGAGAAACTGCTCTGTGTTCTGTTAATTCATCTCACAGAGTTACATCTTTCCCTTCAAGAAGCCTTTCGCTAAGGTTGTTCTTGTGGAATTGGCAAAGGGATATTTGGAAGCCCATAGAGGGCTCTGGTGAAAAAGGAAATACCTTCCGTCAAAACTGGAAAGAAGCTTTCTGAGAAACTGCTCCGTGTTCTGTTAATTCATCTCACAGAGTTACATCTTTCCCTTCAAGAAGACTTTCGCTAAGGCTGTTCTTGTGGAATTGGCAAAGGGATATTGGGAATCCCATAGAGGGCTATGGTGAAAAAGGAAATATCTTCCGTTCAAAACTGGAAAGAAGCTTTCTGAGAAACTGCTCTGTGTTCTGTTAATTCACCTCACAGAGTTACATCTTTCCCTTCAAGAAGCCTTTCGCTAAGGCTGTTCTTGTGGAATTGGCAAAGGGATATTTGGAAGCCCATAGAGGGCTATGGTGAAAAAGGAAATATCTTCCGTTCAAAACTGGAAAGAAGATTTCTGAGAAACTGCTCTGTGTTCTGTTAATTCATCTCACAGAGTTACATCTTTCCCTTCAAGAAGCCTTTCGCTAAGGCTGTTCTTGTGGAATTGGCAAAGGGATATTTGGAAGCCCATAGAGGGCTATGGTGAAAAAGGAAATATCTTCCGTTCAAAACTGGAAAGAAGCTTTCTGAGAAACTGCTCTGTGTTCTGTTAATTCATCTCACAGAGTTACATCTTTCCCTTCAGCAATCCTTTCGCTAAGGCTGTTCTTGTAGAATTCGCAAAGGGATATTTGGAAGGCCATAGAAGGCTATGGTGAAAAAGGAAATAACTTCCGTTCAAAACTGGAAAGAAGCTTTCTGAGAAACTGCTCAGTGTTCTGTTAATTCATCTCACAGAGTTACATCTTTCCCTTCAAGAAGCCTTTCGCTAAGGCTGTTCTTGTGGAATTGGCAAAGGGATATTTGGAAGCCCATAGAGGGCTATGGTGAAAAAGGAAATATCTTCCGTTCAAAACTGGAAAGAAGCTTTCTGAGAAACTGCTCTGTGTTCTGTTAATTCATCTCACAGAGTTACATGTTTCCCTTCAAGAAGCCTTTCGCTAAGGCTGTTCTTGTGGAATTGGCAAAGAGATATTTGGAAGCCCATAGAGAGCTATGGTGAAAAAGGAAATATCTTCCGTTGAAAACTGGAAAGATGCTTTCTGAGAAACTGCTCTGTGTTCTGTTAATTCATCTCACAGAGTTACATCTTTCCTTTCAAGAAGCCTTTCGCTAAGGTTGTTCTTGTGGAATTGGCAAAGGGATATTTGGAAGCCCATAGAGGGCTATGGTGAAAAAGGAAATACCTTCCGCCAAAACTGGAAAGAAGGTTTCTGAGAAACTGCTCCGTGTTCTGTTAATTCATCTCACAGAGTTACATCTTTCCCTTCTAGAAGCCTTTCGCTAACGCTGTTCTTGTGGAATTGGCAAAGGGATATTTGGAAGCCCATAGAGGGCTATGGTGAAAAAGGAAATATCTTCCGTTCAAAACTGGAAAGAAGCTTTCTGAGAAACGGCTCTGTGTTCTGCTCATTCATCTCACAGAGTTACATTTTTCCCTTCAAGAAGCCTTTCGCTAAGGCTGTTCTTGTGGAATTGGCAAAGGGATATTTGGAAGCCCATAGAGGGCTATGGTGAAAAAGGAAATATCTTCCGTTCAAAACTGGAAAGAAGCTTTCTGAGAAACTGCTCTGTGTTCTGTTAATTCATCTCACAGAGTTACATCTTTCCCTTCAAGAAGCCTTTCGCTAAGGCTGTTCTTGTGGAATTGGCAAAGGGATATTTGGAAGCCCATAGAGGGCTATGGTGAAAAAGGAAGTATCTTCGGTTCAAAACTGGAAAGAAGCTTTCTGAGAAACTGCTCTGTGTTCTGTTAATTCATCTCACAGTGTTACATCTTTCCCTTCAAGAAGCCTTTCGCTAAGGCTGTTCTTGTGGAATTGGCAAAGGGATATTTGGAAGCCCATAGAGGGCTATGGTGAAAAAGGAAATATCTTCCGTTCAAAACTGGAAAGAAGCTTTCTGAGAAACTGCTCTGTGTTCTGTTAATTCATCTCACAGAGTTACATCGTTCCCTTCAAGAAGCCTTTCGCTAAGGCTGTTCTTGTGGAATTGGCAAAGGGATATTTGGAAGCCCATAGAGGGCTATGATGAAAAAGGAAATATTTTCCGTTCAAAACTGGAAAGAAGCTTTCTGAGAAACTGCTCTGTGTTCTGTTAATTTATCTCACAGAGTTACATCTTTCCCTTCAAGAAGCCTTTCGCTAAGGCTGTTCTTGTGGAATTGGCAAAGGGATATTTGGAAGCCCATAGAGGGGTATGGTGAAAAAGGAAATATCTTCCGTTCAAAACGGGAAAGAAGCTTTCTGAGAAACTGCTCTGTGTTCTGTTAATTCATCTCACAGAGTTACATCTTTCCCTTCAAGAAGCCTTTCGCTAAGGCTGTTCTTGTGGAATTGGCAAAGGGATATTTGGAAGCCCATAGAGGGCTATGGTGAAAAAGGAAATATCTTCCGTTCAAAACTGGAAAGAAGCTTTCTGAGAAACTGCTCTGTGTTCTGTTAATTCATCTCACAGAGTTACATCTTTCCCTTCAAGAAGCCTTTCGCTAAGGCTGTTCTTGTGTATTGGCAAAGGGATATTTGGAAGCCCATAGAGGGCTATGGTGAAAAAGGAAATATCTTCCCTTCAAAACTGGAAAGAAGCTTTCTGAGAAACTTTTCCGTGTTCTGTTAATTCATCTCACAGAGTTACATTTCCCTTCAAGAAGCCTTTCGCTAAGGCTGTTCTTGTGGAATTGGCAAAGGGATATTTGGAAGCCCATAGAGGGCTATGGTGAAAAAGGAAATATCTTCCGTTCAAAACTGGAAAGAAGCTTTCTGAGAAACTGCTCTGTGTTCTGTTAATTCATCTCACAGAGTTGCATCTTATCCTTCAAGAAGCCTTTCGCTAAGGCTGTTCTTGTGGAATTGGCAAAGGGATATTTGGAAGCCCATAGAGGGCTATGGTGAAAAAGGAATATCTTCCGTTCAAAACTCTAAAGAAGCTTTCTGAGAAACTGCTCTGTGTTCTGTTAATTCATCTCACACAGTTACATCTTTCCCTTCAGCAATCCTTTCGGTAAGGCTGTTCTTGTGGAATTGGCAAAGGGATATTTGGAAGCCCATAGAGGGGTATGGTGAAAAAGGAAATATCTTCCGTTCAAAACTGGAAAGAAGCTTTCTGAGAAACTGCTCTGTGTTCTGTTAATTCATCTCACAGAGTTACATCTTTCCCTTCAAGAAGCCTTTCGCTAACGCTGTTCTTGTGGAATTGGCAAAGGGATATTTGGAAGCCCATAGAGGGCTATGGTGAAAAAGGAAATATCTTCCGTTCAAAACTGGAAAGAAGCTTTCTGAGAAACTGCTCTGTGTTCTGTTAATTCATCTCACAGAGTTACATCTTTCCCTTCAAGAAGCCTTTCGCTAAGGCTGTTCTTGTGGAATTGGCAAAGGGTTATTTGGAAGCCCATAGAGGGCTATGGTGAAAAAGGAAATATCTTCCGTTCAAAACTGGAAAGAAGCTTTCTGAGAAACTGCTCCGTGTTCTGTTAATTCACCTCACAGAGTTACATTTCCCTTCAAGAAGCCTTTCGCTAAGGCTGTTCTTGTGGAATTGGCAAAGGGATATTTGGAAGCCCATAGAGGGCTATGGTGAAAAAGGAAATATCTTCCGTTCAAAACTGGAAAGAAGCTTTCTGAGAAACTGCTCTGTGTTCTGTTAATTCATCTCACAGAGTTGCATCTTATCCTTCAAGAAGCCTTTCGCTAAGGCTGTTCTTGTGGAATTGGCAAAGGGATATTTGGAAGCCCATAGAGGGCTATGGTGAAAAAGGAATATCTTCCGTTCAAAACTGGAAAGAAGCTTTCTGAGAAACTGCTCTGTGTTCTGTTAATTCATCTCACACAGTTACATCTTTCCCTTCAGCAATCCTTTCGCTAAGGCTGTTCTTGTAGAATTCGCAAAGGGATATTTGGAAGCCCATAGAGGGCTATGGTGAAAAAGGAAATATCTTCCGTTCAAAACTGGAAAGAAGCTTTCTGAGAAACTGCTCAGTGTTCTGTTAATTCATCTCACAGAGTTACATCTTTCCCTTCAAGAAGCCTTTCGCTTAGGATGTTCTTGTGGAATTGGCAAAGGGATATTTGGAAGCCCATAGAGGGCTATGGTGAAAAAGGAAATATCTTCCGTTCAAAACTGGAAAGAAGCTTTCTGAGAAACTGCTCTGTGTTCTGGTAATTCATCTCACAGAGTTACATCTTTCCCTTCAAGAAGCCTTTCGCTAAGGCTGTTCTTGTGGAATTGGCAAAGGGATATTTGGAAGCCCATAGAGGGCTATGGTGAAAAAGGAAATATCTTCCGTTCAAAACTGGAAAGAAGCTTTCTGAGAAACTGCTCTGTGTTCTGTTAATTCATCTCACAGAGTTACATCTTTCCCTTCAAGAAGCCTTTCGCTAAGGCTGTTCTTGTGGAATTGGCAAAGGGATATTTGGAAGTCCATAGAGGGCTATGGTGAAAAAGGAAATATCTTCCGTTCAAAACTGGAAAGAAGCTTTCTGAGAAACTGCTCTGTGTTCTGTTAATTCATCTCACACAGTTACATCTTTCCCTTCAACAATCCTTTCCCTAAGGCTGTTCTTGGGGAATTGGCAAAGGGATATTTGGAAGCCCATAGAGGGCTATGTTGAAAAAGGAAATATCTTCCGTTCAAAACTGGAAAGAAGCTTTCTGAGAAACTGCTCTGTGTTCTGTTAATTCATCTCACAGAGTTGCATCTTATCCTTCAAGAAGCCTTTCGCTAAGGCTGTTCTTGTGGAATTGGCAAAGGGATATTTTGAAGCCCATAGAGGGCTATGGTGAAAAAGGAATATCTTCCGTTCAAAACTGGAAAGAAGCTTTCTGAGAAACTGCTCTGTGTTCTGTTAATTCATCTCACACAGTTACATCTTTCCCTTCAGCAATCCTTTCGCTAAGGCTGTTCTTGTAGAATTCGCAAAGGGATATTTGGAAGCCCATAGAGGGCTATGGTGAAAAAGGAAATATCTTCCCTTCAAAACTGGAAAGAAGCTTTCTGAGAAACTGCTCAGTGTTCTGTTAATTCATCTCACAGAGTTACATCTTTCCCTTCAAGAAGCCTTTCGCTAAGGCTGTTCTTGTGGAATTGGCAAAGGGATATTTGGAAGCCCATAGAGGGCTATGGTGAAAAAGGAAATATCTTCCGTTCAAAACTGGAAAGAAGCTTTCTGAGAAACTGCTCTGTGTTCTGTTAATTCATCTCACAGAGTTACATCTTTCCCTTCAAGAAGCCTTTCGCTAAGGCTGTTCTTGTGGAATTGGCAAAGGGATATTTGGAAGCCCATAGAGGGCTATGGTGAAAAAGGAAATATCTCCCGTTCAAAACTGGAAAGAAGCTTTCTGAGAAACTGCTCTGTGTTCTGGTAATTCATCTCACAGAGTTACATCTTTCCCTTCAAGAAGCCTTTCGCTAAGGCTGTTCTTGTGGAATTGGCAAAGGGATATTTGGAAGCCCATAGAGGGCTATGGTGAAAAAGGAAATATCTTCCGTTCAAAACTGGAAAGAAGCTTTCTGAGAAACTGCTCTGTGTTCTGTTAATTCATCTCACAGAGTTACATCTTTCCCTTCAAGAAGCCTTTCGCTAAGGCTGTTCTTGTGGAATTGGCAAAGGGATATTTGGAAGCCCATAGAGGGCTATGGTGAAAAAGGAAATATCTTCCGTTCAAAATTGGAAAGAAGCTTTCTGAGAAACTGCTCTGTGTTCTGTTAATTCATCTCACAGAGTTACATCTTTCCCTTCAAGAAGCCTTTCCCTAAGGCTGTTCTTGTGGAATTGGCAAAGGGATATTTGGAAGCCCATAGAGGGCTATGGTGAAAAAGGAAATATCTTCCGTTCAAAACTGGAAAGAAGCTTTCTGAGAAACTGCTCTGTGTTCTGTTAATTCATCTCACAGAGTTACATCTTTCCCTTCAAGAAGCCTTTCGCTAAGGCTGTTCTTGTGGAATTGGCAAAGGGATATTTGGAAGCCCATAGAGGGCTATGGTGAAAAAGGAAATATCTTCCGTTCAAAACTGGAAAGAAGCTTTCTGAGAAACTGCTCTGTGTTCTGTTAATTCATCTCACAGAGTTGCATCTTATCCTTCAAGAAGCCTTTCGCTAAGGCTGTTCTTGTGGAATTGGCAAAGGGATATTTGGAAGCCCGTAGAGGGCTATGGTGAAAAAGGAAATATCTTCCGTTCAAAACTGGAAAGAAGCTTTCTGAGAAACTGCTCTGTGTTCTGTTAATTCATCTCACACAGTTACATCTTTCCCTTCAACAATCCTTTCGCTAAGGCTGTTCTTGTAGAATTCGCAAAGGGATATTTGGAAGGCCATAGAGGGCTATGGTGAAAAAGGAAATATCTTCCGTTCAAAACTGGAAAGAAGCTTTCTGAGAAACTGCTCAGTGTTCTGTTAATTCATCTCACAGAGTTACATCTTTCCCTTCAAGAAGCCTTTCGCTAAGGCTGTTCTTGTGGAATTGGCAAAGGGATATTTGGAAGCAAATAGAGGGCTATGGTGAAAAAGGAATTATCTTCCGTTCAAAACTGGAAAGAAGCTTTCTGAGAAACTGCTCTGTGTTCTGTTAATTCATCTCACAGATTTACATCTTTCCCTTCAAGAAGCCTTTCGCTAAGGCTGTTCTTGTGGAATTGGCAAAGGGATATTTGGAAGCCCATAGAGAGCTATGGTGAAAAAGGAAATATCTTCCGTTGAAAACTGGAAAGATGCTTTCTGAGAAACTGCTCTGTGTTCTGTTAATTCATCTCACAGAGTTACATCTTTAATTTCAAGAAGCCTTTCGCTAAGGTTGTTCTTGTGGAATTGGCAAAGGGATATTTGGAAGCCCATAGAGGGCTATGGTGAAAAAGGAAATACCTTCCGTCAAAACTGGAAAGAAGGTTTCTGAGAAACTGCTCCGTGTTCTGTTAATTCATCTCACAGAGTTACATCTTTCCCTTCTAGAAGCCTTTCGCTAACGCTGTTCTTGTGGAATTGGCAAAGGGATATTTGGAAGCCCATAGAGGGCTATGGTGAAAAAGGAAATATCTTCCGTTCAAAACTGGAAAGAAGCTTTCTGAGAAACGGCTCTGTGTTCTGCTCATTCATCTCACAGAGTTACATTTTTCCCTTCAAGAAGCCTTTCGCTAAGGCTGTTCTTGTGGAATTGGCAAAGGGATATTTGGAAGCCCATAGAGGGCTATGGTGAAAAAGGAAATATCTTCCGTTCAAAACTGGAAAGAAGCTTTCTGAGAAACTGCTCTGTGTTCTGTTAATTCATCTCACAGAGTTACATCTCTCCCTTCAAGCAGCCTTTCGCTAAGGCTGTTCTTGTGGAATTGGCAAAGGGATATTTGGAAGCCCATAGAGGGCTATGGTGAAAAAGGAACTATCTTCGGTTCAAAACTGGAAATAAGCTTTCTGAGAAACTGCTCTGTGTTCTGTTAATTCATCTCACAGTGTTACATCTTTCCCTTCAAGAAGCCTTTCGCTAAGGCTGTTCTTGTGGAATTGGCAAAGGGATATTTGGAAGCCCATAGAGGGCTATGGTGAAAAAGGAAATATCTTCCGTTCAAAACTGGAAAGAAGCTTTCTGAGAAACTGCTCTGTGTTCTGTTAATTCATCTCACAGAGTTACATCGTTCCCTTCAAGAAGCCTTTCGCTAAGGCTGTTCTTGTGGAATTGGCAAAGGGATATTTGGAAGCCCATAGAGGGCTATGGTGAAAAAGGAATATCTTCCGTTCAAAACTCTAAAGAAGCTTTCTGAGAAACTGCTCTGTGTTCTGTTAATTCATCTCACACAGTTACATCTTTCCCTTCAGCAATCCTTTCGCTAAGGCTGTTCTTGTAGAATTCGCAAAGGGATATTTGGAAGCCCATAGAGGGCTATGGTGAAAAAGGAAATATCTTCCGTTCAAAACTGGAAAGAAGCTTTCTGAGAAACTGCTCAGTGTTCTGTTAATTCATCTCACAGAGTTACATCTTTCCCTTCAAGAAGCCTTTCGCTAAGGCTGTTCTTGTGGAATTGGCAAAGGGATATTTGGAAGCCCATAGAGGGCTATGGTGAAAAAGGAAATATCTTCCGTTCAAAACTGGAAAGAAGCTTTCTGAGAAACTGCTCTGTGTTCTCGTAATTCATCTCACAGAGTTACATCTTTCCCTTCAAGAAGCCTTTCGCTAATGCTGTTCTTGTGGAATTGGCAAAGGGATATTTGGAAGCCCATAGAGGGCTATGGTGAAAAAGGAAATATCTTCCGTTCAAAACTGGAAAGAAGCTTTCTGAGAAACTGCTCTGTGTTCTGTTAATTCATCTCACAGAGTTACATCTTTCCCTTCAAGAAGCCTTTCGCTAAGGCTGTTCTTGTGGAATTGGCAAAGGGATATTTGGAAGCCCATAGAGTGCTATGGTGAAAAAGGAAATATCTTCCGTTCAAAACTGGAAAGAAGCTTTCTGAGAAACTGCTCTGTGTTCTGTTAATTCATCTCACAGAGTTACATCTTTCCATTCAAGAAGCTTTTCGCTAAGGCTGTTCTTGTGGAATAGGCAATGGGATATTTGGAAGCCCATAGAGGGCTATGGTGAAAAAGGAAATATCTTCCGTTCAAAACTGGAAAGAAGCTTTCTGAGAAACTGCTCTGTGTTCTGTTATTTCATCTCACAGAGTTATATCTTTCCCTTCAAGAAGCCTTTCGCTAAGGCTGTTCTTGTGGAATTGGCAAAGGGATATTTGGAAGCCCATAGAGAGCTATGGTGAAAAAGGAAATATCTTCCGTTGAAAACTGGAAAGAAGCTTTCTGAGAAACTGCTCTGTGTTCTGTTAATTCATCTCACAGAGTTACATCTTTCCCTTCAAGAAGCCTTTCGGTAAGGTTGTTCTTGTGGAATTGGCAAAGGGATATTTGGAAGCCCATAGAGGGCTATGGTGAAAAAGGAAATACCTTCCGTCAAAACTGGAAAGAAGCTTTCTGAGAAATTGCTCCGTGTTCTGTTAATTCATCTCACAGAGTTACATCTTTCCCTTCAAGAAGCCTTTCGCTAAGGCTGTTCTTGTGGAATTGGCAAAGGGATATTTGGAAGCCCATAGAGGGCTATGGTGAAAAAGGCAATATCTTCCGTTCAAAACTGGAAAGAAGCTTTCTGAGAAACTGCTCTGTGTTCTGCTCATTCATCTCACAGAGTTACATCTTTCCCTTCAAGAAGCCTTTCGCTAAGGCTGTTCTTGAGGAATTGGCAAAGGGATATTTGGAAGCAAATAGAGGGCTATGTTGTAAAAGGAAATATCTTCCGTTCAAAACTGGAAAGAAGCTTTCTGAGAAACTGCTCTGTGTTCTGTTAATTCATCTCACAGAGTTACATCTTTCCCTTCAAGAAGCCTTTCGCTAAGGCTGTTCTTGTGGAATTGGCAAAGGGATATTTGGAAGCCCATAGAGGGCTATGGTGAAAAAGGAAATATCTTCCGTTCAAAACTGGAAAGAAGCTTTCTGAGAAACTGCTCTGTGTTCTGTTAATTCATCTCACAGAGTTCCATCGTTCCCTTCAAGAAGCCTTTCGCTAAGGCTGTTCTTGTGGAATTGGCAAAGGGATATTTGGAAGCCCATAGAGGGCTATGGTGAAAAAGGAAATATCTTCCGTTGAAAACTGGAAAGATGCTTTCTGAGAAACTGCTCTGTGTTCTGTTAATTCATCTCACAGAGTTACATCTTTCCCTTCAAGAAGCCTTTCGCTAAGGTTGTTCTTGTGGAATTGGCAAAGGGATATTTGGAAGCCCATAGAGGGCTCTGGTGAAAAAGGAAATACCTTCCGTCAAAACTGGAAAGAAGCTTTCTGAGAAACTGCTCCGTGTTCTGTTAATTCATCTCACAGAGTTACATCTTTCCCTTCAAGAAGACTTTCGCTAAGGCTGTTCTTGTGGAATTGGCAAAGGGATATTGGGAATCCCATAGAGGGCTATGGTGAAAAAGGAAATATCTTCCGTTCAAAACTGGAAAGAAGCTTTCTGAGAAACTGCTCTGTGTTCTGTTAATTCACCTCACAGAGTTACATCTTTCCCTTCAAGAAGCCTTTCGCTAAGGCTGTTCTTGTGGAATTGGCAAAGGGATATTTGGAAGCCCATAGAGGGCTATGGTGAAAAAGGAAATATCTTCCGTTCAAAACTGGAAAGAAGATTTCTGAGAAACTGCTCTGTGTTCTGTTAATTCATCTCACAGAGTTACATCTTTCCCTTCAAGAAGCCTTTCGCTAAGGCTGTTCTTGTGGAATTGGCAAAGGGATATTTGGAAGCCCATAGAGGGCTATGGTGAAAAAGGAAATATCTTCCGTTCAAAACTGGAAAGAAGCTTTCTGAGAAACTGCTCTGTGTTCTGTTAATTCATCTCACAGAGTTACATCTTTCCCTTCAGCAATCCTTTCGCTAAGGCTGTTCTTGTAGAATTCGCAAAGGGATATTTGGAAGCCCATAGAGGGCTATGATGAAAAAGGAAATATTTTCCGTTCAAAACTGGAAAGAAGCTTTCTGAGAAACTGCTCTGTGTTCTGTTAATTTATCTCACAGAGTGACATCTTTCCCTTCAAGAAGCCTTTCGCTAAGGCTGTTCTTGTGGAATTGGCAAAGGGATATTTGGAAGCCCATAGAGGGGTATGGTGAAAAAGGAAATATCTTCCGTTCAAAACGGGAAAGAAGCTTTCTGAGAAACTGCTCTGTGTTCTGTTAATTCATCTCACAGAGTTACATCTTTCCCTTCAAGAAGCCTTTCGCTAAGGCTGTTCTTGTGGAATTGGCAAAGGGATATTTGGAAGCCCATAGAGGGCTATGGTGAAAAAGGAAATATCTTCCGTTCAAAACTGGAAAGAAGCTTTCTGAGAAACTGCTCTGTGTTCTGTTAATTCATCTCACAGAGTTACATCTTTCCCTTCAAGAAGCCTTTCGCTAAGGCTGTTCTTGTGTATTGGCAAAGGGATATTTGGAAGCCCATAGAGGGCTATGGTGAAAAAGGAAATATCTTCCCTTCAAAACTGGAAAGAAGCTTTCTGAGAAACTTTTCCGTGTTCTGTTAATTCATCTCACAGAGTTACATTTCCCTTCAAGAAGCCTTTCGCTAAGGCTGTTCTTGTGGAATTGGCAAAGGGATATTTGGAAGCCCATAGAGGGCTATGGTGAAAAAGGAAATATCTTCCGTTCAAAACTGGAAAGAAGCTTTCTGAGAAACTGCTCTGTGTTCTGTTAATTCATCTCACAGAGTTGCATCTTATCCTTCAAGAAGCCTTTCGCTAAGGCTGTTCTTGTGGAATTGGCAAAGGGATATTTGGAAGCCCATAGAGGGCTATGGTGAAAAAGGAATATCTTCCGTTCAAAACTCTAAAGAAGCTTTCTGAGAAACTGCTCTGTGTTCTGTTAATTCATCTCACACAGTTACATCTTTCCCTTCAGCAATCCTTTCGGTAAGGCTGTTCTTGTGGAATTGGCAAAGGGATATTTGGAAGCCCATAGAGGGGTATGGTGAAAAAGGAAATATCTTCCGTTCAAAACTGGAAAGAAGCTTTCTGAGAAACTGCTCTGTGTTCTGTTAATTCATCTCACAGAGTTACATCTTTCCCTTCAAGAAGCCTTTCGCTAACGCTGTTCTTGTGGAATTGGCAAAGGGATATTTGGAAGCCCATAGAGGGCTATGGTGAAAAAGGAAATATCTTCCGTTCAAAACTGGAAAGAAGCTTTCTGAGAAACTGCTCTGTGTTCTGTTAATTCATCTCACAGAGTTACATCTTTCCCTTCAAGAAGCCTTTCGCTAAGGCTGTTCTTGTGGAATTGGCAAAGGGTTATTTGGAAGCCCATAGAGGGCTATGGTGAAAAAGGAAATATCTTCCGTTCAAAACTGGAAAGAAGCTTTCTGAGAAACTGCTCCGTGTTCTGTTAATTCACCTCACAGAGTTACATTTCCCTTCAAGAAGCCTTTCGCTAAGGCTGTTCTTGTGGAATTGGCAAAGGGATATTTGGAAGCCCATAGAGGGCTATGGTGAAAAAGGAAATATCTTCCGTTCAAAACTGGAAAGAAGCTTTCTGAGAAACTGCTCTGTGTTCTGTTAATTCATCTCACAGAGTTGCATCTTATCCTTCAAGAAGCCTTTCGCTAAGGCTGTTCTTGTGGAATTGGCAAAGGGATATTTGGAAGCCCATAGAGGGCTATGGTGAAAAAGGAATATCTTCCGTTCAAAACTGGAAAGAAGCTTTCTGAGAAACTGCTCTGTGTTCTGTTAATTCATCTCACAGAGTTACATCTTTCCCTTCAAGAAGCCTTTCGCTAAGGCTGTTCTTGTGGAATTGGCAAAGGGATATTTGGAAGTCCATAGAGGGCTATGGTGAAAAAGGAAATATCTTCCGTTCAAAACTGGAAAGAAGCTTTCTGAGAAACTGCTCTGTGTTCTGTTAATTCATCTCACACAGTTACATCTTTCCCTTCAACAATCCTTTCCCTAAGGCTGTTCTTGGGGAATTGGCAAAGGGATATTTGGAAGCCCATAGAGGGCTATGTTGAAAAAGGAAATATCTTCCGTTCAAAACTGGAAAGAAGCTTTCTGAGAAACTGCTCTGTGTTCTGTTAATTCATCTCACAGAGTTGCATCTTATCCTTCAAGAAGCCTTTCGCTAAGGCTGTTCTTGTGGAATTGGCAAAGGGATATTTGGAAGCCCATAGAGGGCTATGGTGAAAAAGGAATATCTTCCGTTCAAAACTGGAAAGAAGCTTTCTGAGAAACTGCTCTGTGTTCTGTTAATTCATCTCACACAGTTACATCTTTCCCTTCAGCAATCCTTTCGCTAAGGCTGTTCTTGTAGAATTCGCAAAGGGATATTTGGAAGCCCATAGAGGGCTATGGTGAAAAAGGAAATATCTTCCCTTCAAAACTGGAAAGAAGCTTTCTGAGAAACTGCTCAGTGTTCTGTTAATTCATCTCACAGAGTTACATCTTTCCCTTCAAGAAGGCTTTCGCTAAGGCTGTTCTTGTGGAATTGGCAAAGGGATATTTGGAAGCCCATAGAGGGCTATGGTGAAAAAGGAAATATCTTCCGTTCAAAACTGGAAAGAAGCTTTCTGAGAAACTGCTCTGTGTTCTGTTAATTCATCTCACAGAGTTACATCTTTCCCTTCAAGAAGCCTTTCGCTAAGGCTGTTCTTGTGGAATTGGCAAAGGGATATTTGGAAGCCCATAGAGGGCTATGGTGAAAAAGGAAATATCTCCCGTTCAAAACTGGAAAGAAGCTTTCTGAGAAACTGCTCTGTGTTCTGGTAATTCATCTCACAGAGTTACATCTTTCCCTTCAAGAAGCCTTTCGCTAAGGCTGTTCTTGTGGAATTGGCAAAGGGATATTTGGAAGCCCATAGAGGGCTATGGTGAAAAAGGAAATATCTTCCGTTCAAAACTGGAAAGAAGCTTTCTGAGAAACTGCTCTGTGTTCTGTTAATTCATCTCACAGAGTTACATCTTTCCCTTCAAGAAGCCTTTCGCTAAGGCTGTTCTTGTGGAATTGGCAAAGGGATATTTGGAAGTCCATAGAGGGCTATGGTGAAAAAGGAAATAACTTCCGTTCAAAACTGGAAAGAAGCTTTCTGAGAAACTGCTCTGTGTTCTGTTAATTCATCTCACACAGTTACATCTTTCCCTTCAACAATCCTTTCCCTAAGGCTGTTCTTGGGGAATTGGCAAAGGGATATTTGGAAGCCCATAGAGGGGTATGTTGAAAAAGGAAATATCTTCCGTTCAAAACTGGAAAGAAGCTTTCTGAGAAACTGCTCTGTGTTCTGTTAATTCATCTGACAGAGTTGCATCTTATCCTTCAAGAAGCCTTTCGCTAAGGCTGTTCTTGTGATATTGGCAAAGGGATATTTGGAAGGCCATAGAGGGCTATGGTGAAAAAGGAATATCTTCCGTTCAAAACTGGAAAGAAGCTTTCTGAGAAACTGCTCTGTGTTCTGTTAATTCATCTCACACAGTTACATCTTTCCCTTCAGCAATCCTTTCGCTAAGGCTGTTCTTGTAGAATTCGCAAAGGGATATTTGGAAGCCCATAGAGGGCTATGGTGAAAAAGGAAATATCTTCCGTTCAAAACTGGAAAGAAGCTTTCTGAGAAACTGCTCAGTGTTCTGTTAATTCATCTCACAGAGTTACATCTTTCCCTTCAAGAAGCCGTTCGCTAAGGCTGTTCTTGTGGAATTGGCAAAGGGATATTTGGAAGCCCATAGAGGGCTATGGTGAAAAAGGAAATATCTTCCGTTCAAAACTGGAAAGAAGCTTTCTGAGAAACTGCTCTGTGTTCTGGTAATTCATCTCACAGAGTTACATCTTTCCCTTCAAGAAGCCTTTCGCTAAGGCTGTTCTTGTGGAATTGGCAAAGGGATATTTGGAAGTCCATAGAGGGCTATGGTGAAAAAGGAAATATCTTCCGTTCAAAACTGGAAAGAAGCTTTCTGAGAAACTGCTCTGTGTTCTGTTAATTCATCTCACACAGTTACATCTTTCCCTTCAACAATCCTTTCCCTAAGGCTGTTCTTGGGGAATTGGCAAAGGGATATTTGGAAGCCCTTAGAGAGGTATGGTGAAAAAGGAAATATCTTCCGTTGAAAACTGGAAAGAAGCTTTCTGAGAAACTGCTCTGTGTTCTGTTAATTCATCTCACAGAGTTACATCTTTCCCTTCAAAAAGCCTTTCGGTAAGGTTGTTCTTGTGGAATTGGCAAAGGGATATTTGGAAGCCCATAGAGGGCTATGGTGAAAAAGGAAATATCTTCCGTTCAAAACTGGAAAGAAGCTTTCTGAGAAACTGCTCTGTGTTCTGTTAATTCATCTCACAGAGTTACATCTTTCCTTTCAGCAATCCTTTCGCTAAGGCTGTTCTTGTAGAATTGCAAAGGGATATTTGGAAGGCCATAGAAGGCTATTGTGAAAAAGGAAATATCTTCCGTTCAAAACTGGAAAGAAGCTTTCTGAGAAACTGCTCAGTGTTCTGTTAATTCATCTCACAGAGTTACATCTTTCCCTTCAAGAAGCCTTTCGCTAAGGCTGTTCTTGTGGAATTGGCAAAGGGATATTTGGAAGCCCATAGAGGGCTATGGTGAAAAAGGAAATATCTTCCGTTCAAAACTGGAAAGAAGCTTTCTGAGAAACTGCTCTGTGTTCTGTTAATTCATCTCACAGAGTTACATGTTTCCCTTCAAGAAGCCTTTCGCTAAGGCTGTTCTTGTGGAATTGGCAAAGAGATATTTGGAAGCCCATAGAGAGCTATGGTGAAAAAGGAAATATCTTCCGTTGAAAACTGGAAAGATGCTTTCTGAGAAACTGCTCTGTGTTCTGTTAATTCATCTCACAGAGTTACATCTTTCCTTTCAAGAAGCCTTTCGCTAAGGTTGTTCTTGTGGAATTGGCAAAGGGATATTTGGAAGCCCATAGAGGGCTATGGTGAAAAAGGAAATACCTTCCGTCAAACCTGGAAAGAAGGTTTCTGAGAAACTGCTCCGTGTTCTGTTAATTCATCTCACAGAGTTACATCTTTCCCTTCTAGAAGCCTTTCGCTAACGCTGTTCTTGTGGAATTGGCAAAGGGATATTTGGAAGCCCATAGAGGGCTATGGTGAAAAAGGAAATATCTTCCGTTCAAAACTGGAAAGAAGCTTTCTGAGAAACGGCTCTGTGTTCTGCTCATTCATCTCACAGAGTTACATTTTTCCCTTCAAGAAGCCTTTCGCTAAGGCTTTTCTTGTGGAATTGGCAAAGGGATATTTGGAAGCCCATAGAGGGCTATGGTGAAAAAGGAAATATCTTCCGTTCAAAACTGGAAAGAAGCTTTCTGAGAAACTGCTCTGTGTTCTGTTAATTCATCTCACAGAGTTACATCTTTCCCTTCAAGAAGCCTTTCGCTAAGGCTGTTCTTGTGGAATTGGCAAAGGGATATTTGGAAGCCCATAGAGGGCTATGCTGAAAAAGGAAGTATCTTCGGTTCAAAACTGGAAATAAGCTTTCTGAGAAACTGCTCTGTGTTCTGTTAATTCATCTCACAGTGTTACATCTTTCCCTTCAAGAAGCCTTTCGCTAAGGCTGTTCTTGTGGAATTGGCAAAGGGATATTTGGAAGCCCATAGAGGGCTATGGTGAAAAAGGAAATATCTTCCGTTCAAAACTGGAAAGAAGCTTTCTGAGAAACTGCTCTGTGTTCTGTTAATTCATCTCACAGAGTTACATCTTTCCCTTCAAGAAGCCTTTCGCTAAGGCTGTTCTTGTGGAATTGGCAAAGGGATATTTGGAAGCCCATAGAGGGCTATGATGAAAAAGGAAATATCTTCCGTTCAAAACTGGAAAGAAGCTTTCTGAGAAACTGCTCTGTGTTCTGTTAATTCATCTCACAGAGTTACATCTTTCCCTTCAAGAAGCCTTTCGCTAAGGCTGTTCTTGTGTATTGGCAAAGGGATATTTGGAAGCCCATAGAGGGCTATGGTGAAAAAGGAAATATCTTCCCTTCAAAACTGGAAAGAAGCTTTCTGAGAAACTGCTCCGTGTTCTGTTAATTCATCTCACAGAGTTACATTTCCCTTCAAGAAGCCTTTCGCTAAGGCTGTTCTTGTGGAATTGGCAAAGGGATATTTGGAAGCCCATAGAGGGCTATGGTGAAAAAGGAAATATCTTCCGTTCAAAACTGGAAAGAAGCTTTCTGAGAAACTGCTCTGTGTTCTGTTAATTCATCTCACAGAGTTGCATCTTATCCTTCAAGAAGCCTTTCGCTAAGGCTGTCCTTGTGGAATTGGCAAAGGGATATTTGGAAGCCCATAGAGGGCTATGGTGAAAAAGGAATATCTTCCGTTCAAAACTCTAAAGAAGCTTTCTGAGAAACTGCTCTGTGTTCTGTTAATTCATCTCACACAGTTACATCTTTCCCTTCAGCAATCCTTTCGCTAAGGCTGTTCTTGTAGAATTCGCAAAGGGATATTTGGAAGCCCATAGAGGGCTATGGTGAAAAAGGAAATATCTTCCGTTCAAAACTGGAAAGAAGCTTTCTGAGAAACTGCTCAGTGTTCTGTTAATTCATCTCACAGAGTTACATCTTTCCCTTCAAGAAGCCTTTCGCTAAGGCTGTTCTTGTGGAATTGGCAAAGGGATATTTGGAAGCCCATAGAGGGCTATGGTGAAAAAGGAAATATCTTCCGTTCAAAACTGGAAAGAAGCTTTCTGAGAAACTGCTCTGTGTTCTGTTAATTCATCTCACAGAGTTACATCTTTCCCTTCAAGAAGCCTTTCGCTAAGGCTGTTCTTGTGGAATTGGCAAAGGGTTATTTGGAAGCCCATAGAGTGCTATGGTGAAAAAGGAAATATCTTCCGTTCAAAACTGGAAAGAAGCTTTCTGAGAAACTGCTCCGTGTTCTGTTAATTCATCTCACAGAGTTACATTTCCCTTCAAGAAGCCTTTCGCTAAGGCTGTTCTTGTGGAATTGGCAAAGGGATATTTGGAAGCCCATAGAGGGCTATGGTGAAAAAGGAAATATCTTCCGTTCAAAACTGGAAAGAATCTTTCTGAGAAACTGCTCTGTGTTCTGTTAATTCATCTCACAGAGTTGCATCTTATCCTTCAAGAAGCCTTTCGCTAAGGCTGTTCTTGTGGAATTGGCAAAGGGATATTTGGAAGCCCATAGAGGGCTATGGTGAAAAAGGAATATCTTCCGTTCAAAACTGGAAAGAAGCTTTCTGAGAAACTGCTCTGTGTTCTGTTAATTCATCTCACACAGTTACATCTTTCCCTTCAGCAATCCTTTCGCTAAGGCTGTTCTTGTAGAATTGGCAAAGGGATATTTGGAAGCCCATAGAGGGCTATGGTGAAAAAGGAAATATCTTCCGTTCAAAACTGGAAAGAAGCTTTCTGAGAAACTGCTCAGTGTTCTGTTAATTCATCTCACAGAGTTACATCTTTCCCTTCAAGAAGCCTTTCGCTTAGGATGTTCTTGTGGAATTGGCAAAGGGATATTTGGAAGCCCATAGAGGGCTATGGTGAAAAAGGAAATATCTTCCGTTCAAAACTGGAAAGAAGCTTTCTGAGAAACTGCTCTGTGTTCTGGTAATTCATCTCACAGAGTTACATCTTTCCCTTCAAGAAGCCTTTCGCTAAGGCTGTTCTTGTGGAATTGGCAAAGGGATATTTGGAAGCCCATAGAGGGCTATGGTGAAAAAGGAAATATCTTCCGTTCAAAACTGGAAAGAAGCTTTCTGAGAAACTGCTCTGTGTTCTGTTAATTCATCTCACAGAGTTACATCTTTCCCTTCAAGAAGCCTTTCGCTAAAGCTGTTCTTGTGGAATTGGCAAAGGGATATTTGGAAGTCCATAGAGGGCTATGGTGAAAAAGGAAATATCTTCCGTTCAAAACTGGAAAGAAGCTTTCTGAGAAACTGCTCTGTGTTCTGTTAATTCATCTCACACAGTTACATCTTTCCCTTCAACAATCCTTTCCCTAAGGCTGTTCTTGGGGAATTGGCAAAGGGATATTTGGAAGCCCATAGAGGGCTATGTTGAAAAAGGAAATATCTTCCGTTCAAAACTGGAAAGAAGCTTTCTGAGAAACTGCTCTGTGTTCTGTTAATTCATCTCACAGAGTTACATCTTTCCCTTCAAGAAGCCTTTCGCTAAGGCTGTTCTTGTGGAATTGGCAAAGGGATATTTGGAAGCCCATAGAGGGCTATGGTGAAAAAGGAATATCTTCCGTTCAAAACTGGAAAGAAGCTTTCTGAGAAACTGCTCTGTGTTCTGTTAATTCATCTCACACAGTTACATCTTTCCCTTCAGCAATCCTTTCGCTAAGGCTGTTCTTTTAGAATTCGCAAAGGGATATTTGGAAGCCCATAGAGGGCTATGGTGAAAAAGGAAATATCTTCCGTTCAAAACTGGAAAGAAGCTTTCTGAGAAACTGCTCAGTGTTCTGTTAATTCATCTCACAGAGTTACATCTTTCCCTTCAAGAAGCCTTTCGCTAAGGCTGTTCTTGTGGAATTGGCAAAGGGATATTTGGAAGCCCATAGAGGGCTATGGTGAAAAAGGAAATATCTTCCGTTCAAAACTGGAAAGAAGCTTTCTGAGAAACTGCTCTGTGTTCTGGTAATTCATCTCACAGAGTTACATCTTTCCCTTCAAGAAGCCTTTCGCTAAGGCTGTTCTTGTGGAATTGGCAAAGGGATATTTGGAAGCCCATAGAGGGCTATGGTGAAAAAGGAAATATCTTCCGTTCAAAACTGGAAAGAAGCTTTCTGAGAAACTGCTCTGTGTTCTGGTAATTCATCTCACAGAGTTACATCTTTCCCTTCAAGAAGCCTTTCGCTAAGGCTGTTCTTGTGGAATTGGCAAAGGGATATTTGGAAGCCCATAGAGGGCTATGGTGAAAAAGGAAATATCTTCCGTTCAAAACTGGAAAGAAGCTTTCTGAGAAACTGCTCTGTGTTCTGTTAATTCATCTCACAGAGTTACATCTTTCCCTTCAAGAAGCCTTTCGCTAAGGCTGTTCTTGTGGAATTGGCAAAGGGATATTTGGAAGTCCATAGAGGGCTATGGTGAAAAAGGAAATATCCTCCGTTCAAAACTGGAAAGAAGCTTTCTGAGAAACTGCTCTGTGTTCTGTTAATTCATCTCACACAGTTACATCTTTCCCTTCAACAATCCTTTCCCTAAGGCTGTTCTTGGGGAATTGGCAAAGGGATATTTGGAAGCCCATAGAGGGGTATGTTGAAAAAGGAAATATCTTCCGTTCAAAACTGGAAAGAAGCTTTCTGAGAAACTGCTCTGTGTTCTGTTAATTCATCTGACAGAGTTGCATCTTATCCTTCAAGAAGCCTTTCGCTAAGGCTGTTCTTGTGGAATTGGCAAAGGGATATTTGGAAGGCCATAGAGGGCTATGGTGAAAAAGGAATATCTTCCGTTCAAAACTGGAAAGAAGCTTTCTGAGAAACTGCTCTGTGTTCTGTTAATTCATCTCACACAGTTACATCTTTCCCTTCAGCAATCCTTTCGCTAAGGCTGTTCTTGTAGAATTGGCAAAGGGATATTTGGAAGCCCATAGAGGGCTATGGTGAAAAAGGAAATATCTTCCGTTCAAAACTGGAAAGAAGCTTTCTGAGAAACTGCTCTGTGTTCTGTTAATTCATCTCACAGAGTTACATCTTTCCCTTCAAGAAGCCTTTCGCTAAGGCTGTTCTTGTGGAATTGGCAAAGGGATATTTGGAAGCCCATAGAGGGCTATGGTGAAAAAGGAAATATCTTCCGTTCAAAACTGGAAAGAAGCTTTCTGAGAAACTGCTCTGTGTTCTGGTAATTCATCTCACAGAGTTACATCTTTCCCTTCAAGAAGCCTTTCGCTAAGGCTGTTCTTGTGGAATTGGCAAAGGGATATTTATAAGCCCATAGAGGGCTATGGTGAAAAAGGAAATATCTTCCGTTCAAAACTGGAAAGAAGCTTTCTGAGAAACTGCTCTGTGTTCTGTTAATTCATCTCACAGAGTTACATCTTTCCCTTCAAGAAGCCTTTCGCTAAGGCTGTTCTTGTGGAATTGGCAAAGGGATATTTGGAAGTCCATAGAGGGCTATGGTGAAAAAGGAAATATCTTCCGTTCAAAACTGGAAAGAAGCTTTCTGAGAAACTGCTCTGTGTTCTGTTAATTCATCTCACACAGTTACATCTTTCCCTTCAACAATCCTTTCCCTAAGGCTGTTCTTGGGGAATTGGCAAAGGGATATTTGGAAGCCCTTAGAGAGGTATGGTGAAAAAGGAAATATCTTCCGTTGAAAACTGGAAAGAAGAATTCTGAGAAACTGCTCTGTGTTCTGTTAATTCATCTCACAGAGTTACATCTTTCCCTTCAAAAAGCCTTTCGGTAAGGTTGTTCTTGTGGAATTGGCAAAGGGATATTTGGAAGCCCATAGAGGGCTATGGTGAAAAAGGAAATACCTTCCGTCAAAACTGGAAAGAAGCTTTCTGAGAAACTGCTCCGTGTTCTGTTAATTCATCTGACAGAGTTACATCTTTCCCTTCAAGAAGCCTTTCGCTAAGGCTGTTCTTGTGGAATTGGCAAAGGGATATTTGGAAGCCCATAGAGGGCTATGGTGAAAAAGGAAATATCTTCCGTTCAAAACTGGAAAGAAGCTTTCTGAGAAACTGCTCTGTGTTCTGCTCATTCATCTCACAGAGTTACATCTTTCCCTTCAAGAAGCCTTTCGCTAAGGCTGTTCTTGAGGAATTGGCAAAGGGATATTTGGAAGCAAATAGAGGGCTATGTTGTAAAAGGAAATATCTTCCGTTCAAAACTGGAAAGAAGCTTTCTGAGAAACTGCTCTGTGTTCTGTTAATTCATCTCACAGAGTTACATCTTTCCCTTCAAGAAGCCTTTCGCTAAGGCTGTTCTTGTGGAATTGGCAAAGGGATATTTGGAAGCCCATAGAGGGCTATGGTGAAAAAGGAAATATCTTCCGTTCAAAACTGGAAAGAAGCTTTCTGAGAAACTGCTCTGTGTTCTGTTAATTCATCTCACAGAGTTACATGTTTCCCTTCAAGAAGCCTTTCGCTAAGGCTGTTCTTGTGGAATTGGCAAAGGGATATTTGGAAGCCCATAGAGGGCTATGGTGAAAAAGGAAATATCTTCCGTTCAAAACTGGAAAGAAGCTTTCTGAGAAACTGCTCTGTGTTCTGTTAATTCATCTCACAGAGTTCCATCGTTCCCTTCAAGAAGCCTTTCGCTAAGGCTGTTCTTGTGGAATTGGCAAAGGGATATTTGGAAGCCCATAGAGGGCTATGGTGAAAAAGGAAATATCTTCCGTTCAAAACTGGAAAGAAGCTTTCTGAGAAACTGCTCTGTGTTCTGTTAATTCATCTCACAGAGTTACATCTTTCCCTTCAAGAAGCCTTTCGCTACGGCTGTTCTTGTGGAATTGGCAAAGGGATATTTGGAAGCCCATAGAGAGCTATGGTGAAAAAGGAAATATCTTCCGTTGAAAACTGGAAAGATGCTTTCTGAGAAACTGCTCTGTGTTCTGTTAATTAATCTCACAGAGTTACATCTTTCCCTTCAAGAAGCCTTTCGCTAAGGTTGTTCTTGTGGAATTGGCAAAGGGATATTTGGAAGCCTATAGAGGGCTCTGGTGAAAAAGGAAATACCTTCCGTCAAAACTGGAAAGAAGCTTTCTGAGAAACTGCTCCGTGTTCTGTTAATTCATCTCACAGAGTTACATCTTTCCCTTCAAGAAGCCTTTCGCTAAGGCTGTTCTTGAGGAATTGGCAAAGGGATATTGGGAATCCCATAGAGGGCTATGGTGAAAAAGGAAATATCTTCCGTTCAAAACTGGAAAGAAGCTTTCTGAGAAACTGCTCTGTGTTCTGTTAATTCACCTCACAGAGTTACATCTTTCCCTTCAAGAAGCCTTTCGCTAAGGCTGTTCTTGTGGAATTGGCAAAGGGATATTTGGAAGCCCATAGAGGGTTATGGTGAAAAAGGAAATACCTTCCGTTCAAAACTGGAAGGAAGATTTCTGAGAAACTGCTCTGTGTTCTGTTAATTCATCTCACAGAGTTACATCTTTCCCTTCAAGAAGCCTTTCGCTAAGGCTGTTCTTGTGGAATTGGCAAAGGGATATTTGGAAACCCATAGAGGGCTATGGTGAAAAAGGAAATATCTTCCGTTCAAAACTGGAAAGAAGCTTTCTGAGAAACTGCTCTGTGTTCTGTTAATTCATCTCACAGAGTTACATCGTTCCCTTCAAGAAGCCTTTCGCTAAGGCTGTTCTTGTGGAATTGGCAAAGGGATATTTGGAAGCCCATAGAGGGCTATGATGAAAAAGGAAATATTTTCCGTTCAAAACTGGAAAGAAGCTTTCTGAGAAACTGCTCTGTGTTCTGTTAATTCATCTCACAGAGTTACATCTTTCCCTTCAAGAAGCCTTTCGCTAAGGCTGTTCTTGTGGAATTGGCAAAGGGATATTTGGAAGCCCATAGAGGGGTATGGTGAAAAAGGAAATATCTTCCGTTCAAAACTGGAAAGAAGCTTTCTGAGAAACTGCTCTGTGTTCTGTTAATTCATCTCACAGAGTTACATCTTTCCCTTCAAGAAGCCTTTCGCTAACGCTGTTCTTGTGGAATTGGCAAAGGGATATTTGGAAGCCCATAGAGGGCTATGGTGAAAAAGGAAATATCTTCCGTTCAAAACTGGAAAGAAGCTTTCTGAGAAACTGCTCTGTGTTCTGTTAATTCATCTCACAGAGTTACATCTTTCCCTTCAAGAAGCCTTTCGCTAAGGCTGTTCTTGTGGAATTGGCAAAGGGATATTTGGAAGCCCATAGAGGGCTATGGTGAAAAAGGAAATATCTTCCGTTCAAAACTGGAAAGAAGCTTTCTGAGAAACTGCTCCGTGTTCTGTTAATTCATCTCACAGAGTTACATTTCCCTTCAAGAAGCCTTTCGCTAAGGCTGTTCTTGTGGAATTGGCAAAGGGATATTTGGAAGCCCATAGAGGGCTATGGTGAAAAAGGAAATATCTTCCGTTCAAAACTGGAAAGAAGCTTTCTGAGAAACTGCTCTGTGTTCTGTTAATTCATCTCACAGAGTTGCATCTTATCCTTCAAGAAGCCTTTCGCTAAGGCTGTTCTTGTGGAATTGGCAAAGGGATATTTGGAAGCCCATAGAGGGCTATGGTGAAAAAGGAATATCTTCCGTTCAAAACTCTAAAGAAGCTTTCTGAGAAACTGCTCTGTGTTCTGTTAATTCATCTCACACAGTTACATCTTTCCCTTCAGCAATCCTTTCGCTAAGGCTGTTCTTGTGGAATTGGCAAAGGGATATTTGGAAGCCCATAGAGGGCTATGGTGAAAAAGGAAATATCTTCCGTTCAAAACTGGAAAGAAGCTTTCTGAGAAACTGCTCTGTGTTCTGTTAATTCATCTCACAGAGTTGCATCTTATCCTTCAAGAAGCCTTTCGCTAAGGCTGTTCTTGTGGAATTGGCAAAGGGATATTTGGAAGCCCATAGAGGGCTATGGTGAAAAAGGAATATCTTCCGTTCAAAACTGGAAAGAAGCTTTCTGAGAAACTGCTCTGTGTTCTGTTAATTCATCTCACACAATTACATCTTTCCCTTCAGCAATCCTTTCGCTAAGGCTGTTCTTGTAGAATTCGCAAAGGGATATTTGGAAGCCCATAGAGGGCTATGGTGAAAAAGGAAATATCTTCCGTTCAAAACTGGAAAGAAGCTTTCTGAGAAACTGCTCTGTGTTCTGTTAATTCATCTCACAGAGTTACATCTTTCCCTTCAAGAAGCCTTTCGCTAAGGCTGTTCTTGTGGAATTGGCAAAGGGATATTTGGAAGTCCATAGAGGGCTATGGTGAAAAAGAAAATATCTTCCGTTCAAAACTGGAAAGAAGCTTTCTGAGAAACTGCTCTGTGTCCTGTTAATTCATCTCACACAGTTACATCTTTCCCTTCAACAATCCTTTCCCTAAGGCTGTTCTTGGGGAATTGGCAAAGGGATATTTGGAAGCCCATAGAGGGCTATGTTGAAAAAGGAAATATCTTCCGTTCAAAACTGGAAAGAAGCTTTCTGAGAAACTGCTCTGTGTTCTGTTAATTCATCTCACAGAGTTACATCTTTCCCTTCAAGAAGCCTTTCGCTAAGGCTGTTCTTGTGGAATTGGCAAAGGGATATTTGGAAGCCCATAGAGGGCTATGGTGAAAAAGGAAATATCTTCCGTTCAAAATTGGAAAGAAGCTTTCTGAGAAACTGCTCCGTGTTCTGTTAATTCATCTCACAGAGTTACATCTTTCCCTTCAAGAAGCCTTTCGCTAAGGCTGTTCTTGTGGAATTGGCAAAGGGATATTTGGAAGCCCATAGAGGGCTATGGTGAAAAAGGATATACCTTCCGTCAAAACTGGAAAGAAGCTTTCTGAGAAACTGCTCCGTGTTCTGTTAATTCATCTCACAGAGTTACATCTTTCCCTTCAAGAAGCCTTTCGCTAAGGCTGTTCTTGTGGAATTGGCAAAGGGATATTTGGAAGCCCATAGAGGGCTATGGTGAAAAAGGAAATATCTTCCGTTCAAAACTGGAAAGAAGCTTTCTGAGAAACTGCTCTGTGTTCTGCTCATTCATCTCACAGAGTTACATCTTTCCCTTCAAGATGTCTTTCGCTAAGGCTGTTCTTGAGGAATTGGCAAAGGGATATTTGGAAGCAAATAGAGGGCTATGTTGTAAAAGGAAATATCTTCCGTTCAAAACTGGAAAGAAGCTTTCTGAGAAACTGCTCTGTGTTCTGTTAATTCATCTCACACAGTTACATCTTTCCCTTCAGCAATACTTTCGCTAAGGCTGTTCTTGTAGAATTCGCAAAGGGATATTTGGAAGCCCATAGAGGGCTATGGTGAAAAAGGAAATATCTTCCGTTCAAAACTGGAAAGAAGCTTTCTGAGAAACTGCTCAGTGTTCTGTTAATTCATCTCACAGAGTTACATCTTTCCCTTCAAGAAGCCTTTCGCTAAGGCTGTTCTTGTGGAATTGGCAAAGGGATATTTGGAAGCCCATAGAGGGCTATGGTGAAAAAGGAAATATCTTCCGTTCAAAACTGGAAAGAAGCTTTCTGAGAAACTGCTCTGTGTTCTGTTAATTCATCTCACAGAGTTACATCTTTCCCTTCAAGAAGCCTTTCGCTAAGGCTGTTCTTGTGGAATTGGCAAAGAGATATTTGGAAGTCCATAGAGGGCTATGGTGAAAAAGGAAATATCTTCCGTTCAAAACTGGAAAGAAGCTTTCTGAGAAACTGCTCTGTGTTCTGTTAATTCATCTCACAGAGTTACATCGTTCCCTTCAACAATCCTTTCGCTAAGGCTGTTCTTGGGGAATTGGCAAAGGGATATTTGGAAGCCCATAGAGGGCTATGGTGAAAAAGGAAATATCTTCCGTTCAAAACTGGAAAGAAGCTTTCTGAGAAACTGCTCTGTGTTCTGTTAATTCATCTCACAGAGTTACATCTTTCCCTTCAAGAAGCCTTTCGCTAAGGCTATTCTTGTGGAATTGGCAAAGGGATATTTGGAAGCCCATAGAGGGCTATGGTGAAAAAGGAAATATCTTCCGTTCAAAACTGGAAAGAAGCTTTCTGAGAAACTGCTCTGTGTTCTGTTAATTCATCTCACAGAGTTACATCTTTCCCTTCAAGAAGCCTTTCGCTAAGGCTGTTCTTGTGGAATTGGCAAAGGGATATTTGGAAGCCCATAGAGGGCTATGGTGAAAAAGGAAATATCTTCCGTTCAAAACTGGAAAGAAGCTTTCTGAGAAACTGCTCCGTGTTCTGTTAATTCATCTCACAGAGTTACATTTCCCTTCAAGAAGCCTTTCGCTAAGGCTGTTCTTGTGGAATTGGCAAAGGGATATTTGGAAGCCCATAGAGGGCTATGGTGAAAAAGGAAATATCTTCCGTTCAAAACTGGAAAGAAGCTTTCTGAGAAACTGCTCTGTGTTCTGTTAATTCATCTCACAGAGTTGCATCTTATCCTTCAAGAAGCCTTTCGCTAAGGCTGTTCTTGTGGAATTGGCAAAGGGATATTTGGAAGCCCATAGAGGGCTATGGTGAAAAAGGAATATCTTCCGTTCAAAACTCTAAAGAAGCTTTCTGAGAAACTGCTCTGTGTTCTATTAATTCATCTCACACAGTTACATCTTTCCCTTCAGCAATACTTTCGCTAAGGCTGTTCTTGTAGAATTGGCAAAGGGATATTTGGAAGCCCATAGAGGGCTATGGTGAAAAAGGAAATATCTTCCGTTCAAAACTGGAAAGAAGCTTTCTGAGAAACTGCTCTGTGTTCTGTTAATTCATCTCACAGAGTTACATCTTTCCCTTCAAGAAGCCTTTCGCTAAGGCTGTTCTTGTGGAATTGGCAAAGGGATATTTGGAAGCCCATAGAGGGCTACGGTGAAAAAGGAAATATCTTCCGTTCAAAACTGGAAAGAAGCTTTCTGAGAAACTGCTCTGTGTTCTGTTAATTCATCTCACAGAGTTACATCTTTTCCTTTAGCAATCCTTTCGCTAAGGTTGTTCTTGTGGAATTGGCAAAGGGATATTTGGAAGCCCATAGAGGTCTATGGTGAAAAAGGAAATACCTTCCGTCAAAACTGGAAAGAAGGTTTCTGAGAAACTGCTCCGTGTTCTGTTAATTCATCTCACAGAGTTACATCTTTCCCTTCTAGAAGCCTTTCGCTAACGCTGTTCTTGTGGAATTGGCAAAGGGATATTTGGAAGCCCATAGAGGGCTATGGTGAAAAAGGAAATATCTTCCGTTCAAAACTCGAAAGAAGCTTTCTGAGAAACGGCTCTGTGTTCTGCTCATTCATCTCACAGAGTTACATTTTTCCCTTCAAGAAGCCTTTCGCTAAGGCTGTTCTTGTGGAATTGGCAAAGGGATATTTGGAAGCCCATAGAGGGCTATGGTGAAAAAGGAAATATCTTCCGTTCAAAACTGGAAAGAAGCTTTCTGAGAAACTGCTCTGTGTTCTGTTAATTCATCTCACAGAGTTACATCTTTCCCTTCAAGAAGCCTTTCGCTAAGGCTGTTCTTGTGGAATTGGCAAAGGGATATTTGGAAGCCCATAGAGGGCTATGGTGAAAAAGGAAGTATCTTCGGTTCAAAACTGGAAATAAGCTTTCTGAGAAACTGCTCTGTGTTCTGTTAATTCATCTCACAGTGTTACATCTTTCCCTTCAAGAAGCCTTTCGCTAAGGCTGTTCTTGTAGAATTCGCAAAGGGATATTTGGAAGCCCATAGAGGGCTATGGTGAAAAAGGAAATATCTTCCGTTCAAAACTGGAAAGAAGCTTTCTGAGAATCTGCTCTGTGTTCTGTTAATTCATCTCACAGAGTTACATCGTTCCCTTTAAGAAGCCTTTCGCTAAGGCTGTTCTGTTAATTCATCTCACAGAGTTACATCTTTCCTTTCAAGAAGCCTTTCGCTAAGGCTGTTCTTGTGGAATTGGCAAAGGGATATTTGGAAGCCCATAGAGGGGTATGGTGAAAAAGGAAATATCTTCCGTTCAAAACTGGAAAGAAGCTTTCTGAGAAACTGCTCTGTGTTCTGTTAATTCATCTCACAGAGTTACATCTTTCCCTTCAAGAAGCCTTTCGCTAAGGCTGTTCTTGTGGAATTGGCAAAGGGATATTTGGAAGCCCATAGAGGGCAATGGTGAAAAAGGAAATATCTTCCGTTCAAAACTGGAAAGAAGCTTTCTGAGAAACTGCTCTGTGTTCTGTTAATTCATCTCACAGAGTTACATCTTTCCCTTCAAGAAGCCTTTCGCTAAGGCTGTTCTTGTGGAATTGGCAAAGGGATATTTGAAAGCCCATAGAGGGCTATGGTGAAAAAGGAAATATCTTCCGTTCAAAACTGGAAAGAAGCTTTCTGAGAAACTGCTCCGTGTTCTGTTAATTCATCTCACAGAGTTACATTTCCCTTCAACAAGCCTTTCGCTAAGGCTGTTCTTGTGGAATTGGCAAAGGGATATTTGGAAGCCCATAGAGGGCTATGGTGAAAAAGGAAATATCTTCCGTTCAAAACTGGAAAGAAGCTTTCTGAGAAACTGCTCTGTGTTCTGTTAATTCATCTCACAGAGTTGCATCTTATCCTTCAAGAAGCCTTTCGCTAAGGCTGTTCTTGTGGAATTGGCAAAGGGATATTTGGAAGCCCATAGAGGGCTATGGTGAAAAAGGAATATCTTCCGTTCAAAACTCTAAAGAAGCTTTCTGAGAAACTGCTCTGTGTTCTGTTAATTCATCTCACACAGTTACATCTTTCCCTTCAGCAATACTTTCGCTAAGGCTGTTCTTGTAGAATTCGCAAAGGGATATTTGGAAGCCCATAGAGGGCTATGGTGAAAAAGGAAATATCTTCCGTTCAAAACTGGAAAGAAGCTTTCTGAGAAACTGCTCAGTGTTCTGTTAATTCATCTCACAGAGTTACATCTTTCCCTTCAAGAATCCTTTCGCTAAGGCTGTTCTTGTGGAATTGGCAAAGGGATATTTGGAAGCCCATAGAGGGCTATGGTGAAAAAGGAAATATCTTCCGTTCAAAACTGGAAAGAAGCTTTCTGAGAAACTGCTCTGTGTTCTGGTAATTCATCTCACAGAGTTACATCTTTCCCTTCAAGAAGCCTTTCGCTAAGGCTGTTCTTGTGGAATTGGCAAAGGGATATTTGGAAGCCCATAGAGGGCTATGGTGAAAAAGGAAATATCTTCCGTTCAAAACTGGAAAGAAGCTTTCTGAGAAACTGCTCTGTGTTCTGTTAATTCATCTCACAGAGTTACATCTTTCCCTTCAAGAAGCCTTTCGCTAAGGCTGTTCTTGTGGAATTGGCAAAGAGATATTTGGAAGTCCATAGAGGGCTATGGTGAAAAAGGAAATATCTTCCGTTCAAAACTGGAAAGAAGCTTTCTGAGAAACTGCTCTGTGTTCTGTTAATTCATCTCACACAGTTACATCTTTCCCTTCAACAATCCTTTCGCTAAGTCTGTTCTTGGGGAATTGGCAAAGGGATATTTGGAAGCCCATAGAGGGCTATGTTGAAAAAGGAAATATCTTCCGTTCAAAACTGGAAAGAAGCTTTCTGAGAAACTGCTCTGTGTTCTGTTAATTCATCTCACAGAGTTACATCTTTCCCTTCAAGAAGCCTTTCGCTAAGGCTGTTCTTGTGGAATTGGCAAAGGGATATTTGGAAGCCCATAGAGGGCTATGGTGAAAAAGGAAATATCTTCCGTTCAAAATTGGAAAGAAGCTTTCTGAGAAACTGCTCCGTGTTCTGTTAATTCATCTCACAGAGTTACATCTTTCCCTTCAAGAAGCCTTTCGCTAAGGCTGTTCTTGTGGAATTGGCAAAGGGATATTTGGAAGCCCATAGAGGGGTATGGTGAAAAAGGAAATATCTTCCGTTCAAAACTGGAAAGAAGCTTTCTGAGAAACTGCTCTGTGTTCTGTTAATTCATCTCACAGAGTTACATCTTTCCCTTCAAGAAGCCTTTCGCTAAGGCTGTTCTTGTGGAATTGGCAAAGGGATATTTGGAAGCCCATAGAGGGCTATGGTGAAAAAGGAAATATCTTCCGTTCAAAACTGGAAAGAAGCTTTCTGAGAAACTGCTCCGTGTTCTGTTAATTCATCTCACAGAGTTACATTTCCCTTCAAGAAGCCTTTCGCTAAGGCTGTTCTTGTGGAATTGGCAAAGGGATATTTGGAAGCCCATAGAGGGCTATGGTGAAAAAGGAAATATCTTCCGTTCAAAACTGGAAAGAAGCTTTCTGAGAAACTGCTCTGTGTTCTGTTAATTCATCTCACAGAGTTGCATCTTATCCTTCAAGAAGCCTTTCGCTAAGGCTGTTCTTGTGGAATTGGCAAAGGGATATTTGGAAGCCCATAGAGGGCTATGGTGAAAAAGGAATATCTTCCGTTCAAAACTGGAAAGAAGCTTTCTGAGAAACTGCTCTGTGTTCTGTTAATTCATCTCACACAGTTACATCTTTCCCTTCAACAATCCTTTCCCTAAGGCTGTTCTTGGGGGATTGGCAAAGGGATATTTGGAAGCCCATAGAGGGCTATGTTGAAAAAGGAAATATCTTCCGTTCAAAACTGGAAAGAAGCTTTCTGAGAAACTGCTCTGTGTTCTGTTAATTCATCTCACAGAGTTACATCTTTCCCTTCAAGAAGCCTTTCGCTAAGGCTGTTCTTGTGGAATTGGCAAAGGGATATTTGGAAGCCCATAGAGGGCTATGGTGAAAAAGGAAATATCTTCCGTTCAAAATTGGAAAGAAGCTTTCTGAGAAACTGCTCTGTGTTCTGTTAATTCATCTCACAGAGTTACATCTTTCCCTTCAAGAAGCCTTTCGCTAAGGCTGTTCTTGTGGAATTGGCAAAGGGATATTTGGAAGCCCATAGAGGGCTATGGTGAAAAAGGAAATATCTTCCGTTCAAAACTGGAAAGAAGCTTTCTGAGAAACTGCTCTGTGTTCTGTTAATTCATCTCACAGAGTTACATCTTTCCCTTCAAGAAGCCTTTCGATAAGGCTGTTCTTGTGGAATTGGCAAAGGGATATTTGGAAGCCCATAGAGGGCTATGGTGAAAAAGGAAATATCTTCCGTTCAAAACTGGAAAGAAGCTTTCTGAGAAACTGCTCTGTGTTCTGTTAATTCATCTCACAGAGTTACATCTTTCCCTTCAAGAAGCCTTTCGCTAAGGCTGTTCTTGTGGAATTGGCAAAGGGATATTTGGAAGCCCATAGAGGGCTATGGTGAAAAAGGAAATATCTTCCGTTCAAAACTGGAAAGAAGCTTTCTGAGAAACTGCTCCGTGTTCTGTTAATTCATCTCACAGAGTTACATTTCCCTTCAAGAAGCCTTTCGCTAAGGCTGTTCTTGTGGAATTGGCAAAGGGATATTTGGAAGCCCATAGAGGGCTATGGTGAAAAAGGAAATATCTTCCGTTCAAAACTGGAAAGAAGCTTTCTGAGAAACTGCTCTGTGTTCTGTTAATTCATCTCACAGAGTTGCATCTTATCCTTCAAGAAGCCTTTCGCTAAGGCTGTTCTTGTGGAATTGGCAAAGGGATATTTGGAAGCCCATAGAGGGCTATGGTGAAAAAGGAATATCTTCCGTTCAAAACTCTAAAGAAGCTTTCTGAGAAACTGCTCTGTGTTCTGTTAATTCATCTCACACAGTTACATCTTTCCCTTCAGCAATACTTTCGCTAAGGCTGTTCTTGTAGAATTCGCAAAGGGATATTTGGAAGCCCATAGAGGGCTATGGTGAAAAAGGAAATATCTTCCGTTCAAAACTGGAAAGAAGCTTTCTGAGAAACTGCTCAGTGTTCTGTTAATTCATCTCACAGAGTTACATCTTTCCCTTCAAGAAGCCTTTCGCTAAGGCTGTTCTTGTGGAATTGGCAAAGGGATATTTGGAAGCCCATAGAGGGCTATGGTGAAAAAGGAAATATCTTCCGTTCAAAACTGGAAAGAAGCTTTCTGAGAAACTGCTCTGTGTTCTGTTAATTCATCTCACAGAGTTACATCTTTCCCTTCAAGAAGCCTTTCGCTAAGGCTGTTCTTGTGGAATTGGCAAAGGGATATTTGGAAGCCCATAGAGGGCTATGGTGAAAAAGGAAATATCTTCCGTTCAAAACTGGAAAGAAGCTTTCTGAGAAACTGCTCCGTGTTCTGTTAATTCATCTCACAGAGTTACATTTCCCTTCAAGAAGCCTTTCGCTAAGGCTGTTCTTGTGGAATTGGCAAAGGGATATTTGGAAGCCCATAGAGGGCTATGGTGAAAAAGGAAATATCTTCCGTTCAAAACTGGAAAGAAGCTTTCTGAGAAACTGCTCTGTGTTCTGTTAATTCATCTCACAGAGTTGCATCTTATCCTTCAAGAAGCCTTTCGCTAAGGCTGTTCTTGTGGAATTGGCAAAGGGATATTTGGAAGCCCATAGAGGGCTATGGTGAAAAAGGAATATCTTCCGTTCAAAACTCTAAAGAAGCTTTCTGAGAAACTGCTCTGTGTTCTGTTAATTCATCTCACACAGTTACATCTTTCCCTTCAGCAATCCTTTCGCTAAGGCTGTTCTTGTAGAATTCGCAAAGGGATATTTGGAAGCCCATAGAGGGCTATGGTGAAAAAGGAAATATCTTCCGTTCAAAACTGGAAAGAAGCTTTCTGAGAAACTGCTCTGTGTTCTGTTAATTCATCTCACAGAGTTACATCGTTCCCTTCAAGAAGCCTTTCGCTAAGGCTGTTCTTGTGGAATTGGCAAAGGGATATTTGGAAGCCCATAGAGGGCTATGGTGAAAAAGGAATATCTTCCGTTCAAAACTCTAAAGAAGCTTTCTGAGAAACTGCTCTGTGTTCTGTTAATTCATCTCACACAGTTACATCTTTCCCTTCAGCAATCCTTTCGCTAAGGCTGTTCTTGTAGAATTCGCAAAGGGATATTTGGAAGCCCATAGAGGGCTATGGTGAAAAAGGAAATATCTTCCGTTCAAAACTGGAAAGAAGCTTTCTGAGAAACTGCTCTGTGTTCTGTTAATTCATCTCACAGAGTTACATCGTTCCCTTCAAGAAGCCTTTCGCTAAGGCTGTTCTTGTGGAATTGGCAAAGGGATATTTGGAAGCCCATAGAGGGCTATGATGAAAAAGGAAATATTTTCCGTTCAAAACTGGAAAGAAGCTTTCTGAGAAACTGCTCTGTGTTCTGGTAATTCATCTCACAGAGTTACATCTTTCCCTTCAAGAAGCCTTTCGCTAAGGCTGTTCTTGTGGAATTGGCAAAGGGATATTTGGAAGCCCATAGAGGGCTATGGTGAAAAAGGAAATATCTTCCGTTCAAAACTGGAAAGAAGCTTTCTGAGAAACTGCTCTGTGTTCTGTTAATTCATCTCACACAGTTACATCTTTCCCTTCAACAATCCTTTCCCTAAGGCTGTTCTTGGGGAATTGGCAAAGGGATATTTGGAAGCCCATAGAGGGCTATGTTGAAAAAGGAAATATCTTCCGTTCAAAACTGGAAAGAAGCTTTCTGAGAAACTGCTCTGTGTTCTGTTAATTCATCTCACAGAGTTACATCTTTCCCTTCAAGAAGCCTTTCGCTAAGGCTGTTCTTGTGGAATTGGCAAAGGGATATTTGGAAGCCCATAGAGGGCTATGGTGAAAAAGGAAATATCTTCCGTTCAAAATTGGAAAGAAGCTTTCTGAGAAACTGCTCTGTGTTCTGTTAATTCATCTCACAGAGTTACATCTTTCCCTTCAAGAAGCCTTTCGCTAAGGCTGTTCTTGTGGAATTGGCAAAGGGATATTTGGAAGCCCATAGAGGGCTATGGTGAAAAAGGAAATATCTTCCGTTCAAAACTGGAAAGAAGCTTTCTGAGAAACTGCTCTGTGTTCTTTTAATTCATCTCACAGAGTTACATCTTTCCCTTCAAGAAGCCTTTCGCTAAGGCTGTTCTTGTGGAATTGGCAAAGGGATATTTGGAAGCCCATAGAGGGCTATGGTGAAAAAGGAAATATCTTCCGTTCAAAACTGGAAAGAAGCTTTCTGAGAAACTGCTCTGTGTTCTGTTAATTCATCTCACAGAGTTACATCGTTCCCTTCAAGAAGCCTTTCGCTAAGGCTGTTCTTGTGGAATTGGCAAAGGGATATTTGGAAGCCCATAGAGGGCTATGGTGAAAAAGGAAATATCTTCCGTTCAAAACTGGAAAGAAGCTTTCTGAGAAACTGCTCTGTGTTCTGTTAATTCATCTCACAGAGTTACATCTTTCCCTTCAAGAAGCCTTTCGGTAAGGTTGTTCTTGTGGAATTGGCAAAGGGATATTTGGAAGCCCATAGAGGGCTATGGTGAAAAAGGAAATACCTTCCGTCAAAACTGGAAAGAAGCTTTCTGAGAAACTGCTCCGTGTTCTGTTAATTCATCTCACAGAGTTACATCTTTCCCTTCAAGAAGCCTTTCGCTAAGGCTGTTCTTGTGGAATTGGCAAAGGGATATTTGGAAGCCCATAGAGGGCTATGGTGAAAAAGGAAATATCTTCCGTTCAAAACTGGAAAGAAGCTTTCTGAGAAACTGCTCTGTGTTCTGCTCATTCATCTCACAGAGTTACATCTTTCCCTTCAAGATGTCTTTCGCTAAGGCTGTTCTTGAGGAATTGGCAAAGGGATATTTGGAAGCAAATAGAGGGCTATGTTGTAAAAGGAAATATCTTCCGTTCAAAACTGGAAAGAAGCTTTCTGAGAAACTGCTCTGTGTTCTGTTAATTCATCTCACAGAGTTACATCTTTCCCTTCAAGAAGCCTTTCGCTAAGGCTGTTCTTGTGGAATTGGCAAAGGGATATTTGGAAGCCCATAGAGGGCTATGGTGAAAAAGGAAATATCTTCCGTTCAAAACTCGAAAGAAGCTTTCTGAGAAACTGCTCTGTGTTCTGTTAATTCATCTCACAGAGTTACATGTTTCCCTTCAAGAAGCCTTTCGCTAAGGCTGTTCTTGTGGAATTGGCAAAGGGATATTTGGAAGCCCATAGAGGGCTATGGTGAAAAAGGAAATATCTTCCGTTCAAAACTCGAAAGAAGCTTTCTGAGAAACTGCTCTGTGTTCTGTTAATTCATCTCACAGAGTTCCATCGTTCCCGTCAAGAAGCCTTTCGCTAAGGCTGTTCTTGTGGAATTGGCAAAGGGATATTTGGAAGCCCATAGAGGGCTATGGTGAAAAAGGAAATATCTTCCGCTCAAAACTGGAAAGAAGCTTTCTGAGAAACTGCTCTGTGTTCTGTTAATTCATCTCACACAGTTACATCTTTCCCTTCAGGAAGCCTTTCGCTAAGGCTGTTCTTGTGGAATTGGCAAAGGGATATTTGGAAGCCCATAGAGGGCTATGGTGAAAAAGGAAATATCTTCCGTTCAAAACTGGAAAGAAGCTTTCTGAGAAACTGCTCTGTGTTCTGTTAATTCATCTCACAGAGTTACATCTTTCCCTTCAAGAAGCCTCTCGCTAAGGCTGTTCTTGTGGAATTGGCAAAGGGATATTTGGAAGCCCATAGAGGGCTATGGTGAAAAAGGAAATATCTTCCGTTCAAAACTGGAAAGAAGCTTTCTGAGAAACTGCTCTGTGTTCTGTTAATTCATCTCACACAGTTACATCTTTCCCTTCAACAATCCTTTCCCTAAGGCTGTTCTTGGGGAATTGGCAAAGGGATATTTGGAAGCCCATAGAGGGCTATGTTGAAAAAGGAAATATCTTCCGTTCAAAACTGGAAAGAAGCTTTCTGAGAAACTGCTCTGTGTTCTGTTAATTCATCTCACAGAGTTACATCTTTCCCTTCAAGAAGCCTTTCGCTAAGGCTGTTCTTGTGGAATTGGCAAAGGGATATTTGGAAGCCCATAGAGGGCTATGGTGAAAAAGGAAATATCTTCCGTTCAAAATTGGAAAGAAGCTTTCTGAGAAACTGCTCTGTGTTCTGTTAATTCATCTCACAGAGTTACATCTTTCCCTTCAAGAAGCCTTTCGCTAAGGCTGTTCTTGTGGAATTGGCAAAGGGATATTTGGAAGCCCATAGAGGGCTATGGTGAAAAAGGAAATATCTTCCGTTCAAAACTGGAAAGAAGCTTTCTGAGAAACTGCTCTGTGTTCTGTTAATTCATCTCACAGAGTTACATCTTTCCCTTCAAGAAGCCTTTCGCTAAGGCTGTTCTTGTGGAATTGGCAAAGGGATATTTGGAAGCCCATAGAGGGGTATGGTGAAAAAGGAAATATCTTCCGTTCAAAACTGGAAAGAAGCTTTCTGAGAAACTGCTCTGTGTTCTGTTAATTCATCTCACAGAGTTACATCTTTCCCTTCAAGAAGCCTTTCGCTAAGGCTGTTCTTGTGGAATTGGCAAAGGGATATTTGGAAGCCCATAGAGGGCTATGGTGAAAAAGGAAATATCTTCCGTTCAAAACTGGAAAGAAGCTTTCTGAGAAACTGCTCTGTGTTCTGTTAATTCATCTCACAGAGTTACATCTTTCCCTTCAAGAAGCCTTTCGCTAAGGCTGTTCTTGTGGAATTGGCAAAGGGATATTTGGAAGCCCATAGAGGGCTATGGTGAAAAAGGAAATATCTTCCGTTCAAAACTGGAAAGAAGCTTTCTGAGAAACTGCTCTGTGTTCTGTTAATTCATCTCACAGAGTTACATCTTTCCATTCAAGAAGCCTTTCGCTAAGGCTGTTCTTGTGGAATAGGCAAAGGGATATTTGGAAGCCCATAGAGGGCTATGGTGAAAAAGGAAATATCTTCCGTTCAAAACTGGAAAGAAGCTTTCTGAGAAACTGCTCTGTGTTCTGTTAATTCATCTCACAGAGTTATATCTTTCCCTTCAAGAAGCCTTTCGCTAAGGCTGTTCTTGTGGAATTGGCAAAGGGATATTTGGAAGCCCATAGAGAGCTATGGTGAAAAAGGAAATATCTTCCGTTGAAAACTGGAAAGAAGCTTTCTGAGAAACTGCTCTGTGTTCTGTTAATTCATCTCACAGAGTTACATCTTTCCCTTCAAGAAGCCTTTCGGTAAGGTTGTTCTTGTGGAATTGGCAAAGGGATATTTGGAAGCCCATAGAGGGCTATGGTGAAAAAGGAAATACCTTCCGTCAAAACTGGAAAGAAGCTTTCTGAGAAACTGCTCCGTGTTCTGTTAATTCATCTCACAGAGTTACATCTTTCCCTTCAAGAAGCCTTTCGCTAAGGCTGTTCTTGTGGAATTGGCAAAGGGATATTTGGAAGCCCATAGAGGGCTATGGTGAAAAAGGAAATATCTTCCGTTCAAAACTGGAAAGAAGCTTTCTGAGAAACTGCTCTGTGTTCTGTTAATTCATCTCACAGAGTTACATCTTTCCCTTCAAGAAGCCTTTCGCTAAGGCTGTTCTTGTGGAATTGGCAAAGGGATATTTGGAAGCCCATAGAGGGCTATGGTGAAAAAGGAAATATCTTCCGTTCAAAACTGGAAAGAAGCTTTCTGAGAAACTGCTCTGTGTTCTGTTAATTCATCTCACAGAGTTGCATCTTATCCTTCAAGAAGCCTTTCGCTAAGGCTGTTCTTGTGGAATTGGCAAAGGGATATTTGGAAGCCCATAGAGGGCTATGGTGAAAAAGGAATATCTTCCGTTCAAAACTCTAAAGAATCTTTCTGAGAAACTGCTCTGTGTTCTGTTAATTCATCTCACACAGTTACATCTTTCCCTTCAGCAGTCCTTTCGCTAAGGCTGTTCTTGTAGAATTCGCAAAGGGATATTTGGAAGCCCATAGAGGGCTATGGTGAAAAAGGAAATATCTTCCGTTCAAAACTGGAAAGAAGCTTTCTGAGAAACTGCTCAGTGTTCTGTTAATTCATCTCACAGTGTTACATCTTTCCCTTCAAGAAGCCTTTCGCTAAGGCTGTTCTTGTGGAATTGGCAAAGGGATATTTGGAAGCCCATAGAGGGGTATGGTGAAAAAGGAAATATCTTCCGTTCAAAACTGGAAAGAAGCTTTCTGAGAAACTGCTCTGTGTTCTGTTAATTCATCTCACAGAGTTACATCTTTCCCTTCAAGAAGCCTTTCGCTAAGGCTGTTCTTGTGGAATTGGCAAAGGGATATTTGGAAGCCCATAGAGGGCTATGGTGAAAAAGGAAATATCTTCCGTTCAAAACTGGAAAGAAGCTTTCTGAGAAACTGCTCTGTGTTCTGTTAATTCATCTCACAGAGTTACATCTTTCCCTTCAAGAAGCCTTTCGCTAAGGCTGTTCTTGTGGAATTGGCAAAGGGATATTTGGAAGCCCATAGAGGGCTATGGTGAAAAAGGAAATATCTTCCGTTCAAAACTGGAAAGAAGCTTTCTGAGAAACTGCTCCGTGTTCTGTTAATTCATCTCACAGAGTTACATTTCCCTTCAAGAAGCCTTTCGCTAAGGCTGTTCTTGTGGAATTGGCAAAGGGATATTTGGAATCCCATAGAGGGCTATGGTGAAAAAGGAAATATCTTCCGTTCAAAACTGGAAAGAAGCTTTCTGAGAAACTGCTCTGTGTTCTGTTAATTCATCTCACAGAGTTGCATCTTATCCTTCAAGAAGCCTTTCGCTAAGGCTGTTCTTGTGGAATTGGCAAAGGGATATTTGGAAGCCCATAGAGGGCTATGGTGAAAAAGGAATATCTTCCGTTCAAAACTCTAAAGAAGCTTTCTGAGAAACTGCTCTGTTTTCTGTTAATTCATCTCACACAGTTACATCTTTCCCTTCAGCAATCCTTTCGCTAAGGCTGTTCTTGTAGAATTCGCAAAGGGATATTTGGAAGCCCATAGAGGGCTATGGTGAAAAAGGAAATATCTTCCGTTCAAAACTGGAAAGAAGCTTTCTGAGAAACTGCTCTGTGTTCTGTTAATTCATCTCACAGAGTTACATCGTTCCCTTCAAGAAGCCTTTCGCTAAGGCTGTTCTTGTGGAATTGGCAAAGGGATATTTGGAAGCCCATAGAGGGCTATGATGAAAAAGGAAATATTTTCCGTTCAAAACTGGAAAGAAGCTTTCTGAGAAACTGCTCTGTGTTCTGGTAATTCATCTCACAGAGTTACATCTTTCCCTTCAAGAAGCCTTTCGCTAAGGCTGTTCTTGTGGAATTGGCAAAGGGATATTTGGAAGCCCATAGAGGGCTATGGTGAAAAAGGAAATATCTTCCGTTCAAAACTGGAAAGAAGCTTTCTGAGAAACTGCTCTGTGTTCTGTTAATTCATCTCACACAGTTACATCTTTCCCTTCAACAATCCTTTCCCTAAGGCTGTTCTTGGGGAATTGGCAAAGGGATATTTGGAAGCCCATAGAGGGCTATGTTGAAAAAGGAAATATCTTCCGTTCAAAACTGGAAAGAAGCTTTCTGAGAAACTGCTCTGTGTTCTGTTAATTCATCTCACAGAGTTACATCTTTCCCTTCAAGAAGCCTTTCGCTAAGGCTGTTCTTGTGGAATTGGCAAAGGGATATTTGGAAGCCCATAGAGGGCTATGGTGAAAAAGGAAATATCTTCCGTTCAAAATTGGAAAGAAGCTTTCTGAGAAACTGCTCTGTGTTCTGTTAATTCATCTCACAGAGTTACATCTTTCCCTTCAAGAAGCCTTTCGCTAAGGCTGTTCTTGTGGAATTGGCAAAGGGATATTTGGAAGCCCATAGAGGGCTATGGTGAAAAAGGAAATATCTTCCGTTCAAAACTGGAAAGAAGCTTTCTGAGAAACTGCTCTGTGTTCTGTTAATTCATCTCACAGAGTTACATCTTTCCCTTCAAGAAGCCTTTCGCTAAGGCTGTTCTTGTGGAATTGGCAAAGGGATATTTGGAAGCCCATAGAGGGCTATGGTGAAAAAGGAAATATCTTCCGTTCAAAACTGGAAAGAAGCTTTCTGAGAAACTGCTCTGTGTTCTGTTAATTCATCTCACAGAGTTACATCTTTCCCTTCAAGAAGCCTTTCGCTAAGGCTGTTCTTGTGGAATTGGCAAAGGGATATTTGGAAGCCCATAGAGGGCTATGGTGAAAAAGGAAATATCTTCCGTTCAAAACTGGAAAGAAGCTTTCTGAGAAACTGCTCTGTGTTCTGTTAATTCATCTCACAGAGTTACATCTTTCCCTTCAAGAAGCCTTTCGCTAAGGCTGTTCTTGTGGAATTGGCAAAGGGATATTTGGAAGCCCATAGAGGGCTATGGTGAAAAAGGAAATATCTTCCGTTCAAAACTGGAAAGAAGCTTTCTGAGAAACTGCTCTGTGTTCTGTTAATTCATCTCACAGAGTTACATCTTTCCATTCAAGAAGCCTTTCGCTAAGGCTGTTCTTGTGGAATAGGCAAAGGGATATTTGGAAGCCCATAGAGGGCTATGGTGAAAAAGGAAATATCTTCCGTTCAAAACTGGAAAGAAGCTTTCTGAGAAACTGCTCTGTGTTCTGTTAATTCATCTCACAGAGTTATATCTTTCCCTTCAAGAAGCCTTTCGCTAAGGCTGTTCTTGTGGAATTGGCAAAGGGATATTTGGAAGCCCATAGAGAGCTATGGTGAAAAAGGAAATATCTTCCGTTGAAAACTGGAAAGAAGCTTTCTGAGAAACTGCTCTGTGTTCTGTTAATTCATCTCACAGAGTTACATCTTTCCCTTCAAGAAGCCTTTCGGTAAGGTTGTTCTTGTGGAATTGGCAAAGGGATATTTGGAAGCCCATAGAGGGCTATGGTGAAAAAGGAAATACCTTCCGTCAAAACTGGAAAGAAGCTTTCTGAGAAACTGCTCCGTGTTCTGTTAATTCATCTCACAGAGTTACATCTTTCCCTTCAAGAAGCCTTTCGCTAAGGCTGTTCTTGTGGAATTGGCAAAGGGATATTTGGAAGCCCATAGAGGGCTATGGTGAAAAAGGAAATATCTTCCGTTCAAAACTGGAAAGAAGCTTTCTGAGAAACTGCTCTGTGTTCTGTTAATTCATCTCACAGAGTTACATCTTTCCCTTCAAGAAGCCTTTCGCTAAGGCTGTTCTTGTGGAATTGGCAAAGGGATATTTGGAAGCCCATAGAGGGCTATGGTGAAAAAGGAAATATCTTCCGTTCAAAACTGGAAAGAAGCTTTCTGAGAAACTGCTCTGTGTTCTGTTAATTCATCTCACAGAGTTGCATCTTATCCTTCAAGAAGCCTTTCGCTAAGGCTGTTCTTGTGGAATTGGCAAAGGGATATTTGGAAGCCCATAGAGGGCTATGGTGAAAAAGGAATATCTTCCGTTCAAAACTCTAAAGAAGCTTTCTGAGAAACTGCTCTGTGTTCTGTTAATTCATCTCACACAGTTACATCTTTCCCTTCAGCAATCCTTTCGCTAAGGCTGTTCTTGTAGAATTCGCAAAGGGATATTTGGAAGCCCATAGAGGGCTATGGTGAAAAAGGAAATATCTTCCGTTCAAAACTGGAAAGAAGCTTTCTGAGAAACTGCTCAGTGTTCTGTTAATTCATCTCACAGTGTTACATCTTTCCCTTCAAGAAGCCTTTCGCTAAGGCTGTTCTTGTGGAATTGGCAAAGGGATATTTGGAAGCCCATAGAGGGGTATGGTGAAAAAGGAAATATCTTCCGTTCAAAACTGGAAAGAAGCTTTCTGAGAAACTGCTCTGTGTTCTGTTAATTCATCTCACAGAGTTACATCTTTCCCTTCAAGAAGCCTTTCGCTAAGGCTGTTCTTGTGGAATTGGCAAAGGGATATTTGGAAGCCCATAGAGGGCTATGGTGAAAAAGGAAATATCTTCCGTTCAAAACTGGAAAGAAGCTTTCTGAGAAACTGCTCTGTGTTCTGTTAATTCATCTCACAGAGTTACATCTTTCCCTTCAAGAAGCCTTTCGCTAAGGCTGTTCTTGTGGAATTGGCAAAGGGATATTTGGAAGCCCATAGAGGGCTATGGTGAAAAAGGAAATATCTTCCGTTCAAAACTGGAAAGAAGCTTTCTGAGAAACTGCTCCGTGTTCTGTTAATTCATCTCACAGAGTTACATTTCCCTTCAAGAAGCCTTTCGCTAAGGCTGTTCTTGTGGAATTGGCAAAGGGATATTTGGAAGCCCATAGAGGGCTATGGTGAAAAAGGAAATATCTTCCGTTCAAAACTGGAAAGAAGCTTTCTGAGAAACTGCTCTGTGTTCTGTTAATTCATCTCACAGAGTTGCATCTTATCCTTCAAGAAGCCTTTCCCTAAGGCTGTTCTTGTGGAATTGGCAAAGGGATATTTGGAAGCCCATAGAGGGCTATGGTGAAAAAGGAATATCTTCCGTTCAAAACTGGAAAGAAGCTTTCTGTGAAACTGCTCTGTGTTCTGTTAATTCATCTCACACAGTTACATCTTTCCCTTCAGCAATCCTTTCGCTAAGGCTGTTCTTGTAGAATTCGCAAAGGGATATTTGGAAGCCCATAGAGGGCTATGGTGAAAAAGGAAATATCTTCCGTTCAAAACTGGAAAGAAGCTTTCTGAGAAACTGCTCAGTGTTCTGTTAATTCATCTCACAGAGTTACATCTTTCCCTTCAAGAAGCCTTTCGCTAAGGCTGTTCTTGTGGAATTGGCAAAGGGATATTTGGAAGCCCATAGAGGGGTATGGTGAAAAAGGAAATATCTTCCGTTCAAAACTGGAAAGAAGCTTTCTGAGAAACTGCTCTGTGTTCTGGTAATTCATCTCACAGAGTTACATCTTTCCCTTCAAGAAGCCTTTCGCTAAGGCTGTTCTTGTGGAATTGGCAAAGGGATATTTGGAAGCCCATAGAGGGCTATGGTGAAAAAGGAAATATCTTCCGTTCAAAACTGGAAAGAAGCTTTCTGAGAAACTGCTCTGTGTTCTGTTAATTCATCTCACAGAGTTACATCTTTCCCTTCAAGAAGCCTTTCGCTAAGGCTGTTCTTGTGGAATTGGCAAAGAGATATTTGGAAGTCCATAGAGGGCTATGGTGAAAAAGGAAATATCTTCCGCTCAAAACTGGAAAGAAGCTTTCTGAGAAACTGCTCTGTGTTCTGTTAATTCATCTCACACAGTTACATCTTTCCCTTCAACAATCCTTTCGCTAAGGCTGTTCTTGGGGAATTGGCAAAGGGATATTTGGAAGCTCATAGAGGGCTATGTTGAAAAAGGAAATATCTTCCGTTCAAAACTGGAAAGAAGCTTTCTGAGAAACTGCTCTGTGTTCTGTTAATTCATCTCACAGAGTTACATCTTTCCCTTCAAGAAGCCTTTCGCTAAGGCTGTTCTTGTGGAATTGGCAAAGGGATATTTGGAAGCCCATAGAGGGCTATGGTGAAAAAGGAAATATCTTCCGTTCAAAATTGGAAAGAAGCTTTCTGAGAAACTGCTCTGTGTTCTGTTAATTCATCTCACAGAGTTACATCTTTCCCTTCAAGAAGCCTTTCGCTAAGGCTGTTCTTGTGGAATTGGCAAAGGGATATTTGGAAGCCCATAGAGGGGTATGGTGAAAAAGGAAATATCTTCCGTTCAAAACTGGAAAGAAGCTTTCTGAGAAACTGCTCTGTGTTCTGTTAATTCATCTCACAGAGTTACATCTTTCCCTTCAAGAAGCCTTTCGCTAAGGCTGTTCTTGTGGAATTGGCAAAGGGATATTTGGAAGCCCATAGAGGGCTATGGTGAAAAAGGAAATATCTTCCGTTCAAAACTGGAAAGAAGCTTTCTGAGAAACTGCTCCGTGTTCTGTTAATTCATCTCACAGAGTTACATTTCCCTTCAAGAAGCCTTTCGCTAAGGCTGTTCTTGTGGAATTGGCAAAGGGATATTTGGAAGCCCATAGAGGGCTATGGTGAAAAAGGAAATATCTTCCGTTCAAAACTGGAAAGAAGCTTTCTGAGAAACTGCTCTGTGTTCTGTTAATTCATCTCACAGAGTTGCATCTTATCCTTCAAGAAGCCTTTCGCTAAGGCTGTTCTTGTGGAATTGGCAAAGGGATATTTGGAAGCCCATAGAGGGCTATGGTGAAAAAGGAATATCTTCCGTTCAAAACTCTAAAGAAGCTTTCTGAGAAACTGCTCTGTTTTCTGTTAATTCATCTCACACAGTTACATCTTTCCCTTCAGCAATCCTTTCGCTAAGGCTGTTCTTGTAGAATTCGCAAAGGGATATTTGGAAGCCCATAGAGGGCTATGGTGAAAAAGGAAATATCTTCCGTTCAAAACTGGAAAGAAGCTTTCTGAGAAACTTCTCTGTGTTCTGTTAATTCATCTCACAGAGTTACATCTTTCCCTTCAAGAAGCCTTTCGCTAAGGCTGTTCTTGTGGAATTGGCAAAGGGATATTTGGAAGCCCATAGAGGGCTATGGTGAAAAAGGAAATATCTTCCGTTCAAAATTGGAAAGAAGCTTTCTGAGAAACTGCTCCGTGTTCTGTTAATTCATCTCACAGAGTTACATCTTTCCCTTCAAGAAGCCTTTCGCTAAGGCTGTTCTTGTGGAATTGGCAAAGGGATATTTGGAAGCCCATAGAGGGGTATGGTGAAAAAGGAAATATCTTCCGTTCAAAACTGGAAAGAAGCTTTCTGAGAAACTGCTCTGTGTTCTGTTAATTCATCTCACAGAGTTACATCTTTCCCTTCAAGAAGCCTTTCGCTAAGGCTGTTCTTGTGGAATTGGCAAAGGGATATTTGGAAGCCCATAGAGGGCTATGGTGAAAAAGGAAATATCTTCCGTTCAAAACTGGAAAGAAGCTTTCTGAGAAACTGCTCCGTGTTCTGTTAATTCATCTCACAGAGTTACATTTCCCTTCAAGAAGCCTTTCGCTAAGGCTGTTCTTGTGGAATTGGCAAAGGGATATTTGGAATCCCATAGAGGGCTATGGTGAAAAAGGAAATATCTTCCGTTCAAAACTGGAAAGAAGCTTTCTGAGAAACTGCTCTGTGTTCTGTTAATTCATCTCACAGAGTTGCATCTTATCCTTCAAGAAGCCTTTCGCTAAGGCTGTTCTTGTGGAATTGGCAAAGGGATATTTGGAAGCCCATAGAGGGCTATGGTGAAAAAGGAATATCTTCCGTTCAAAACTCTAAAGAAGCTTTCTGAGAAACTGCTCTGTTTTCTGTTAATTCATCTCACACAGTTACATCTTTCCCTTCAGCAATCCTTTCGCTAAGGCTGTTCTTGTAGAATTCGCAAAGGGATATTTGGAAGCCCATAGAGGGCTATGGTGAAAAAGGAAATATCTTCCGTTCAAAACTGGAAAGAAGCTTTCTGAGAAACTGCTCTGTGTTCTGTTAATTCATCTCACAGAGTTACATCGTTCCCTTCAAGAAGCCTTTCGCTAAGGCTGTTCTTGTGGAATTGGCAAAGGGATATTTGGAAGCCCATAGAGGGCTATGATGAAAAAGGAAATATTTTCCGTTCAAAACTGGAAAGAAGCTTTCTGAGAAACTGCTCTGTGTTCTGGTAATTCATCTCACAGAGTTACATCTTTCCCTTCAAGAAGCCTTTCGCTAAGGCTGTTCTTGTGGAATTGGCAAAGGGATATTTGGAAGCCCATAGAGGGCTATGGTGAAAAAGGAAATATCTTCCGTTCAAAACTGGAAAGAAGCTTTCTGAGAAACTGCTCTGTGTTCTGTTAATTCATCTCACACAGTTACATCTTTCCCTTCAACAATCCTTTCCCTAAGGCTGTTCTTGGGGAATTGGCAAAGGGATATTTGGAAGCCCATAGAGGGCTATGTTGAAAAAGGAAATATCTTCCGTTCAAAACTGGAAAGAAGCTTTCTGAGAAACTGCTCTGTGTTCTGTTAATTCATCTCACAGAGTTACATCTTTCCCTTCAAGAAGCCTTTCGCTAAGGCTGTTCTTGTGGAATTGGCAAAGGGATATTTGGAAGCCCATAGAGGGCTATGGTGAAAAAGGAAATATCTTCCGTTCAAAATTGGAAAGAAGCTTTCTGAGAAACTGCTCTGTGTTCTGTTAATTCATCTCACAGAGTTACATCTTTCCCTTCAAGAAGCCTTTCGCTAAGGCTGTTCTTGTGGAATTGGCAAAGGGATATTTGGAAGCCCATAGAGGGCTATGGTGAAAAAGGAAATATCTTCCGTTCAAAACTGGAAAGAAGCTTTCTGAGAAACTGCTCTGTGTTCTGTTAATTCATCTCACAGAGTTACATCTTTCCCTTCAAGAAGCCTTTCGCTAAGGCTGTTCTTGTGGAATTGGCAAAGGGATATTTGGAAGCCCATAGAGGGCTATGGTGAAAAAGGAAATATCTTCCGTTCAAAACTGGAAAGAAGCTTTCTGAGAAACTGCTCTGTGTTCTGTTAATTCATCTCACAGAGTTACATCTTTCCCTTCAAGAAGCCTTTCGCTAAGGCTGTTCTTGTGGAATTGGCAAAGGGATATTTGGAAGCCCATAGAGGGCTATGGTGAAAAAGGAAATATCTTCCGTTCAAAACTGGAAAGAAGCTTTCTGAGAAACTGCTCTGTGTTCTGTTAATTCATCTCACAGAGTTACATCTTTCCCTTCAAGAAGCCTTTCGCTAAGGCTGTTCTTGTGGAATTGGCAAAGGGATATTTGGAAGCCCATAGAGGGCTATGGTGAAAAAGGAAATATCTTCCGTTCAAAACTGGAAAGAAGCTTTCTGAGAAACTGCTCTGTGTTCTGTTAATTCATCTCACAGAGTTACATCTTTCCATTCAAGAAGCCTTTCGCTAAGGCTGTTCTTGTGGAATAGGCAAAGGGATATTTGGAAGCCCATAGAGGGCTATGGTGAAAAAGGAAATATCTTCCGTTCAAAACTGGAAAGAAGCTTTCTGAGAAACTGCTCTGTGTTCTGTTAATTCATCTCACAGAGTTATATCTTTCCCTTCAAGAAGCCTTTCGCTAAGGCTGTTCTTGTGGAATTGGCAAAGGGATATTTGGAAGCCCATAGAGAGCTATGGTGAAAAAGGAAATATCTTCCGTTGAAAACTGGAAAGAAGCTTTCTGAGAAACTGCTCTGTGTTCTGTTAATTCATCTCACAGAGTTACATCTTTCCCTTCAAGAAGCCTTTCGGTAAGGTTGTTCTTGTGGAATTGGCAAAGGGATATTTGGAAGCCCATAGAGGGCTATGGTGAAAAAGGAAATACCTTCCGTCAAAACTGGAAAGAAGCTTTCTGAGAAACTGCTCCGTGTTCTGTTAATTCATCTCACAGAGTTACATCTTTCCCTTCAAGAAGCCTTTCGCTAAGGCTGTTCTTGTGGAATTGGCAAAGGGATATTTGGAAGCCCATAGAGGGCTATGGTGAAAAAGGAAATATCTTCCGTTCAAAACTGGAAAGAAGCTTTCTGAGAAACTGCTCTGTGTTCTGTTAATTCATCTCACAGAGTTACATCTTTCCCTTCAAGAAGCCTTTCGCTAAGGCTGTTCTTGTGGAATTGGCAAAGGGATATTTGGAAGCCCATAGAGGGCTATGGTGAAAAAGGAAATATCTTCCGTTCAAAACTCGAAAGAAGCTTTCTGAGAAACTGCTCTGTGTTCTGTTAATTCATCTCACAGAGTTGCATCTTATCCTTCAAGAAGCCTTTCGCTAAGGCTGTTCTTGTGGAATTGGCAAAGGGATATTTGGAAGCCCATAGAGGGGTATGGTGAAAAAGGAATATCTTCCGTTCAAAACTCTAAAGAAGCTTTCTGAGAAACTGCTCTGTGTTCTGTTAATTCATCTCACACAGTTACATCTTTCCCTTCAGCAATCCTTTCGCTAAGGCTGTTCTTGTAGAATTCGCAAAGGGATATTTGGAAGCCCATAGAGGGCTATGGTGAAAAAGGAAATATCTTCCGTTCAAAACTGGAAAGAAGCTTTCTGAGAAACTGCTCAGTGTTCTGTTAATTCATCTCACAGTGTTACATCTTTCCCTTCAAGAAGCCTTTCGCTAAGGCTGTTCTTGTGGAATTGGCAAAGGGATATTTGGAAGCCCATAGAGGGGTATGGTGAAAAAGGAAATATCTTCCGTTCAAAACTGGAAAGAAGCTTTCTGAGAAACTGCTCTGTGTTCTGTTAATTCATCTCACAGAGTTACATCTTTCCCTTCAAGAAGCCTTTCGCTAAGGCTGTTCTTGTGGAATTGGCAAAGGGATATTTGGAAGCCCATAGAGGGCTATGGTGAAAAAGGAAATATCTTCCGTTCAAAACTGGAAAGAAGCTTTCTGAGAAACTGCTCTGTGTTCTGTTAATTCATCTCACAGAGTTACATCTTTCCCTTCAAGAAGCCTTTCGCTAAGGCTGTTCTTGTGGAATTGGCAAAGGGATATTTGGAAGCCCATAGAGGGCTATGGTGAAAAAGGAAATATCTTCCGTTCAAAACTGGAAAGAAGCTTTCTGAGAAACTGCTCCGTGTTCTGTTAATTCATCTCACAGAGTTACATTTCCCTTCAAGAAGCCTTTCGCTAAGGCTGTTCTTGTGGAATTGGCAAAGGGATATTTGGAATCCCATAGAGGGCTATGGTGAAAAAGGAAATATCTTCCGTTCAAAACTGGAAAGAAGCTTTCTGAGAAACTGCTCTGTGTTCTGTTAATTCATCTCACAGAGTTGCATCTTATCCTTCAAGAAGCCTTTCGCTAAGGCTGTTCTTGTGGAATTGGCAAAGGGATATTTGGAAGCCCATAGAGGGCTATGGTGAAAAAGGAATATCTTCCGTTCAAAACTCTAAAGAAGCTTTCTGAGAAACTGCTCTGTTTTCTGTTAATTCATCTCACACAGTTACATCTTTCCCTTCAGCAATCCTTTCGCTAAGGCTGTTCTTGTAGAATTCGCAAAGGGATATTTGGAAGCCCATAGAGGGCTATGGTGAAAAAGGAAATATCTTCCGTTCAAAACTGGAAAGAAGCTTTCTGAGAAACTGCTCTGTGTTCTGTTAATTCATCTCACAGAGTTACATCGTTCCCTTCAAGAAGCCTTTCGCTAAGGCTGTTCTTGTGGAATTGGCAAAGGGATATTTGGAAGCCCATAGAGGGCTATGATGAAAAAGGAAATATTTTCCGTTCAAAACTGGAAAGAAGCTTTCTGAGAAACTGCTCTGTGTTCTGGTAATTCATCTCACAGAGTTACATCTTTCCCTTCAAGAAGCCTTTCGCTAAGGCTGTTCTTGTGGAATTGGCAAAGGGATATTTGGAAGCCCATAGAGGGCTATGGTGAAAAAGGAAATATCTTCCGTTCAAAACTGGAAAGAAGCTTTCTGAGAAACTGCTCTGTGTTCTGTTAATTCATCTCACACAGTTACATCTTTCCCTTCAACAATCCTTTCCCTAAGGCTGTTCTTGGGGAATTGGCAAAGGGATATTTGGAAGCCCATAGAGGGCTATGTTGAAAAAGGAAATATCTTCCGTTCAAAACTGGAAAGAAGCTTTCTGAGAAACTGCTCTGTGTTCTGTTAATTCATCTCACAGAGTTACATCTTTCCCTTCAAGAAGCCTTTCGCTAAGGCTGTTCTTGTGGAATTGGCAAAGGGATATTTGGAAGCCCATAGAGGGCTATGGTGAAAAAGGAAATATCTTCCGTTCAAAATTGGAAAGAAGCTTTCTGAGAAACTGCTCTGTGTTCTGTTAATTCATCTCACAGAGTTACATCTTTCCCTTCAAGAAGCCTTTCGCTAAGGCTGTTCTTGTGGAATTGGCAAAGGGATATTTGGAAGCCCATAGAGGGCTATGGTGAAAAAGGAAATATCTTCCGTTCAAAACTGGAAAGAAGCTTTCTGAGAAACTGCTCTGTGTTCTGTTAATTCATCTCACAGAGTTACATCTTTCCCTTCAAGAAGCCTTTCGCTAAGGCTGTTCTTGTGGAATTGGCAAAGGGATATTTGGAAGCCCATAGAGGGCTATGGTGAAAAAGGAAATATCTTCCGTTCAAAACTGGAAAGAAGCTTTCTGAGAAACTGCTCTGTGTTCTGTTAATTCATCTCACAGAGTTACATCTTTCCCTTCAAGAAGCCTTTCGCTAAGGCTGTTCTTGTGGAATTGGCAAAGGGATATTTGGAAGCCCATAGAGGGCTATGGTGAAAAAGGAAATATCTTCCGTTCAAAACTGGAAAGAAGCTTTCTGAGAAACTGCTCTGTGTTCTGTTAATTCATCTCACAGAGTTACATCTTTCCCTTCAAGAAGCCTTTCGCTAAGGCTGTTCTTGTGGAATTGGCAAAGGGATATTTGGAAGCCCATAGAGGGCTATGGTGAAAAAGGAAATATCTTCCGTTCAAAACTGGAAAGAAGCTTTCTGAGAAACTGCTCTGTGTTCTGTTAATTCATCTCACAGAGTTACATCTTTCCATTCAAGAAGCCTTTCGCTAAGGCTGTTCTTGTGGAATAGGCAAAGGGATATTTGGAAGCCCATAGAGGGCTATGGTGAAAAAGGAAATATCTTCCGTTCAAAACTGGAAAGAAGCTTTCTGAGAAACTGCTCTGTGTTCTGTTAATTCATCTCACAGAGTTACATCTTTCCCTTCAAGAAGCCTTTCGCTAAGGCTGTTCTTGTGGAATTGGCAAAGGGATATTTGGAAGCCCATAGAGGGCTATGGTGAAAAAGGAAATATCTTCCGTTCAAAACTGGAAAGAAGCTTTCTGAGAAACTGCTCTGTGTTCTGTTAATTCATCTCACAGAGTTACATCTTTCCCTTCAAGAAGCCTTTCGCTAAGGCTGTTCTTGTGGAATTGGCAAAGGGATATTTGGAAGCCCATAGAGGGCTATGGTGAAAAAGGAAATATCTTCCGTTCAAAACTGGAAAGAAGCTTTCTGAGAAACTGCTCTGTGTTCTGTTAATTCATCTCACAGAGTTACATCTTTCCCTTCAAGAAGCCTTTCGCTAAGGCTGTTCTTGTGGAATTGGCAAAGGGATATTTGGAAGCCCATAGAGGGCTATGGTGAAAAAGGAAATATCTTCCGTTCAAAACTGGAAAGAAGCTTTCTGAGAAACTGCTCTGTGTTCTGTTAATTCATCTCACAGAGTTACATCTTTCCATTCAAGAAGCCTTTCGCTAAGGCTGTTCTTGTGGAATAGGCAAAGGGATATTTGGAAGCCCATAGAGGGCTATGGTGAAAAAGGAAATATCTTCCGTTCAAAACTGGAAAGAAGCTTTCTGAGAAACTGCTCTGTGTTCTGTTAATTCATCTCACAGAGTTATATCTTTCCCTTCAAGAAGCCTTTCGCTAAGGCTGTTCTTGTGGAATTGGCAAAGGGATATTTGGAAGCCCATAGAGAGCTATGGTGAAAAAGGAAATATCTTCCGTTGAAAACTGGAAAGAAGCTTTCTGAGAAACTGCTCTGTGTTCTGTTAATTCATCTCACAGAGTTACATCTTTCCCTTCAAGAAGCCTTTCGGTAAGGTTGTTCTTGTGGAATTGGCAAAGGGATATTTGGAAGCCCATAGAGGGCTATGGTGAAAAAGGAAATACCTTCCGTCAAAACTGGAAAGAAGCTTTCTGAGAAACTGCTCCGTGTTCTGTTAATTCATCTCACAGAGTTACATCTTTCCCTTCAAGAAGCCTTTCGCTAAGGCTGTTCTTGTGGAATTGGCAAAGGGATATTTGGAAGCCCATAGAGGGCTATGGTGAAAAAGGAAATATCTTCCGTTCAAAACTGGAAAGAAGCTTTCTGAGAAACTGCTCTGTGTTCTGTTAATTCATCTCACAGAGTTACATCTTTCCCTTCAAGAAGCCTTTCGCTAAGGCTGTTCTTGTGGAATTGGCAAAGGGATATTTGGAAGCCCATAGAGGGCTATGGTGAAAAAGGAAATATCTTCCGTTCAAAACTGGAAAGAAGCTTTCTGAGAAACTGCTCTGTGTTCTGTTAATTCATCTCACAGAGTTGCATCTTATCCTTCAAGAAGCCTTTCGCTAAGGCTGTTCTTGTGGAATTGGCAAAGGGATATTTGGAAGCCCATAGAGGGCTATGGTGAAAAAGGAATATCTTCCGTTCAAAACTCTAAAGAAGCTTTCTGAGAAACTGCTCTGTGTTCTGTTAATTCATCTCACACAGTTACATCTTTCCCTTCAGCAATCCTTTCGCTAAGGCTGTTCTTGTAGAATTCGCAAAGGGATATTTGGAAGCCCATAGAGGGCTATGGTGAAAAAGGAAATATCTTCCGTTCAAAACTGGAAAGAAGCTTTCTGAGAAACTGCTCAGTGTTCTGTTAATTCATCTCACAGTGTTACATCTTTCCCTTCAAGAAGCCTTTCGCTAAGGCTGTTCTTGTGGAATTGGCAAAGGGATATTTGGAAGCCCATAGAGGGGTATGGTGAAAAAGGAAATATCTTCCGTTCAAAACTGGAAAGAAGCTTTCTGAGAAACTGCTCTGTGTTCTGTTAATTCATCTCACAGAGTTACATCTTTCCCTTCAAGAAGCCTTTCGCTAAGGCTGTTCTTGTGGAATTGGCAAAGGGATATTTGGAAGCCCATAGAGGGCTATGGTGAAAAAGGAAATATCTTCCGTTCAAAACTGGAAAGAAGCTTTCTGAGAAACTGCTCTGTGTTCTGTTAATTCATCTCACAGAGTTACATCTTTCCCTTCAAGAAGCCTTTCGCTAAGGCTGTTCTTGTGGAATTGGCAAAGGGATATTTGGAAGCCCATAGAGGGCTATGGTGAAAAAGGAAATATCTTCCGTTCAAAACTGGAAAGAAGCTTTCTGAGAAACTGCTCCGTGTTCTGTTAATTCATCTCACAGAGTTACATTTCCCTTCAAGAAGCCTTTCGCTAAGGCTGTTCTTGTGGAATTGGCAAAGGGATATTTGGAAGCCCATAGAGGGCTATGGTGAAAAAGGAAATATCTTCCGTTCAAAACTGGAAAGAAGCTTTCTGAGAAACTGCTCTGTGTTCTGTTAATTCATCTCACAGTGTTACATCTTTCCCTTGAAGAAGCCTTTCGCTAAGGCTGTTCTAGTGGAATTGGCAAAGGGATATTTGGAAGCCCATAGAGGGCTATGGTGAAAAAGGAAATATCTTCCGTTCAAAACTGGAAAGAAGCTTTCTGAGAAACTGCTCTGTGTTCTGTTAATTCATCTCACAGAGTTGCATCTTATCCTTCAAGAAGCCTTTCGCTAAGGCTGTTCTTGTGGAATTGGCAAAGGGATATTTGGAAGCCCATAGAGGGCTATGGTGAAAAAGGAATATCTTCCGTTCAAAACTCTAAAGAAGCTTTCTGAGAAACTGCTCTGTGTTCTGTTAATTCATCTCACACAGTTACATCTTTCCCTTCAGCAATCCTTTCGCTAAGGCTGTTCTTGTAGAATTCGCAAAGGGATATTTGGAAGCCCATAGAGGGCTATGGTGAAAAAGGAAATATCTTCCGTTCAAAACTGGAAAGAAGCTTTCTGAGAAACTGCTCAGTGTTCTGTTAATTCATCTCACAGTGTTACATCTTTCCCTTCAAGAAGCCTTTCGCTAAGGCTGTTCTTGTGGAATTGGCAAAGGGATATTTGGAAGCCCATAGAGGGGTATGGTGAAAAAGGAAATATCTTCCGTTCAAAACTGGAAAGAAGCTTTCTGAGAAACTGCTCTGTGTTCTGTTAATTCATCTCACAGAGTTACATCTTTCCCTTCAAGAAGCCTTTCGCTAAGGCTGTTCTTGTGGAATTGGCAAAGGGATATTTGGAAGCCCATAGAGGGCTATGGTGAAAAAGGAAATATCTTCCGTTCAAAACTGGAAAGAAGCTTTCTGAGAAACTGCTCTGTGTTCTGTTAATTCATCTCACAGAGTTACATCTTTCCCTTCAAGAAGCCTTTCGCTAAGGCTGTTCTTGTGGAATTGGCAAAGGGATATTTGGAAGCCCATAGAGGGCTATGGTGAAAAAGGAAATATCTTCCGTTCAAAACTGGAAAGAAGCTTTCTGAGAAACTGCTCCGTGTTCTGTTAATTCATCTCACAGAGTTACATTTCCCTTCAAGAAGCCTTTCGCTAAGGCTGTTCTTGTGGAATTGGCAAAGGGATATTTGGAAGCCCATAGAGGGCTATGGTGAAAAAGGAAATATCTTCCGTTCAAAACTGGAAAGAAGCTTTCTGAGAAACTGCTCTGTGTTCTGTTAATTCATCTCACAGAGTTGCATCTTATCCTTCAAGAAGCCTTTCCCTAAGGCTGTTCTTGTGGAATTGGCAAAGGGATATTTGGAAGCCCATAGAGGGCTATGGTGAAAAAGGAATATCTTCCGTTCAAAACTGGAAAGAAGCTTTCTGTGAAACTGCTCTGTGTTCTGTTAATTCATCTCACACAGTTACATCTTTCCCTTCAGCAATCCTTTCGCTAAGGCTGTTCTTGTAGAATTCGCAAAGGGATATTTGGAAGCCCATAGAGGGCTATGGTGAAAAAGGAAATATCTTCCGTTCAAAACTGGAAAGAAGCTTTCTGAGAAACTGCTCAGTGTTCTGTTAATTCATCTCACAGAGTTACATCTTTCCCTTCAAGAAGCCTTTCGCTAAGGCTGTTCTTGTGGAATTGGCAAAGGGATATTTGGAAGCCCATAGAGGGGTATGGTGAAAAAGGAAATATCTTCCGTTCAAAACTGGAAAGAAGCTTTCTGAGAAACTGCTCTGTGTTCTGGTAATTCATCTCACAGAGTTACATCTTTCCCTTCAAGAAGCCTTTCGCTAAGGCTGTTCTTGTGGAATTGGCAAAGGGATATTTGGAAGCCCATAGAGGGCTATGGTGAAAAAGGAAATATCTTCCGTTCAAAACTGGAAAGAAGCTTTCTGAGAAACTGCTCTGTGTTCTGTTAATTCATCTCACAGAGTTACATCTTTCCCTTCAAGAAGCCTTTCGCTAAGGCTGTTCTTGTGGAATTGGCAAAGAGATATTTGGAAGTCCATAGAGGGCTATGGTGAAAAAGGAAATATCTTCCGCTCAAAACTGGAAAGAAGCTTTCTGAGAAACTGCTCTGTGTTCTGTTAATTCATCTCACACAGTTACATCTTTCCCTTCAACAATCCTTTCGCTAAGGCTGTTCTTGGGGAATTGGCAAAGGGATATTTGGAAGCTCATAGAGGGCTATGTTGAAAAAGGAAATATCTTCCGTTCAAAACTGGAAAGAAGCTTTCTGAGAAACTGCTCTGTGTTCTGTTAATTCATCTCACAGAGTTACATCTTTCCCTTCAAGAAGCCTTTCGCTAAGGCTGTTCTTGTGGAATTGGCAAAGGGATATTTGGAAGCCCATAGAGGGCTATGGTGAAAAAGGAAATATCTTCCGTTCAAAATTGGAAAGAAGCTTTCTGAGAAACTGCTCTGTGTTCTGTTAATTCATCTCACAGAGTTACATCTTTCCCTTCAAGAAGCCTTTCGCTAAGGCTGTTCTTGTGGAATTGGCAAAGGGATATTTGGAAGCCCATAGAGGGGTATGGTGAAAAAGGAAATATCTTCCGTTCAAAACTGGAAAGAAGCTTTCTGAGAAACTGCTCTGTGTTCTGTTAATTCATCTCACAGAGTTACATCTTTCCCTTCAAGAAGCCTTTCGCTAAGGCTGTTCTTGTGGAATTGGCAAAGGGATATTTGGAAGCCCATAGAGGGCTATGGTGAAAAAGGAAATATCTTCCGTTCAAAACTGGAAAGAAGCTTTCTGAGAAACTGCTCCGTGTTCTGTTAATTCATCTCACAGAGTTACATTTCCCTTCAAGAAGCCTTTCGCTAAGGCTGTTCTTGTGGAATTGGCAAAGGGATATTTGGAAGCCCATAGAGGGCTATGGTGAAAAAGGAAATATCTTCCGTTCAAAACTGGAAAGAAGCTTTCTGAGAAACTGCTCTGTGTTCTGTTAATTCATCTCACAGAGTTGCATCTTATCCTTCAAGAAGCCTTTCGCTAAGGCTGTTCTTGTGGAATTGGCAAAGGGATATTTGGAAGCCCATAGAGGGCTATGGTGAAAAAGGAATATCTTCCGTTCAAAACTCTAAAGAAGCTTTCTGAGAAACTGCTCTGTTTTCTGTTAATTCATCTCACACAGTTACATCTTTCCCTTCAGCAATCCTTTCGCTAAGGCTGTTCTTGTAGAATTCGCAAAGGGATATTTGGAAGCCCATAGAGGGCTATGGTGAAAAAGGAAATATCTTCCGTTCAAAACTGGAAAGAAGCTTTCTGAGAAACTGCTCTGTGTTCTGGTAATTCATCTCACAGAGTTACATCTTTCCCTTCAAGAAGCCTTTCGCTAAGGCTGTTCTTGTGGAATTGGCAAAGGGATATTTGGAAGCCCATAGAGGGCTATGGTGAAAAAGGAAATATCTTCCGTTCAAAACTGGAAAGAAGCTTTCTGAGAAACTGCTCTGTGTTCTGTTAATTCATCTCACACAGTTACATCTTTCCCTTCAACAATCCTTTCCCTAAGGCTGTTCTTGGGGAATTGGCAAAGAGATATTTGGAAGCCCATAGAGGGCTATGTTGAAAAAGGAAATATCTTCCGTTCAAAACTGGAAAGAAGCTTTCTGAGAAACTGCTCTGTGTTCTGTTAATTCATCTCACAGAGTTACATCTTTCCCTTCAAGAAGCCTTTCGCTAAGGCTGTTCTTGTGGAATTGGCAAAGGGATATTTGGAAGCCCATAGAGGGCTATGGTGAAAAAGGAAATATCTTCCGTTCAAAATTGGAAAGAAGCTTTCTGAGAAACTGCTCTGTGTTCTGTTAATTCATCTCACAGAGTTACATCTTTCCCTTCAAGAAGCCTTTCGCTAAGGCTGTTCTTGTGGAATTGGCAAAGGGATATTTGGAAGCCCATAGAGGGCTATGGTGAAAAAGGAAATATCTTCCGTTCAAAACTGGAAAGAAGCTTTCTGAGAAACTGCTCTGTGTTCTGTTAATTCATCTCACAGAGTTACATCTTTCCCTTCAAGAAGCCTTTCGCTAAGGCTGTTCTTGTGGAATTGGCAAAGGGATATTTGGAAGCCCATAGAGGGCTATGGTGAAAAAGGAAATATCTTCCGTTCAAAACTGGAAAGAAGCTTTCTGAGAAACTGCTCTGTGTTCTGTTAATTCATCTCACAGAGTTACATCTTTCCCTTCAAGAAGCCTTTCGCTAAGGCTGTTCTTGTGGAATTGGCAAAGGGATATTTGGAAGCCCATAGAGGGCTATGGTGAAAAAGGAAATATCTTCCGTTCAAAACTGGAAAGAAGCTTTCTGAGAAACTGCTCTGTGTTCTGTTAATTCATCTCACAGAGTTACATCTTTCCCTTCAAGAAGCCTTTCGCTAAGGCTGTTCTTGTGGAATTGGCAAAGGGATATTTGGAAGCCCATAGAGGGGTATGGTGAAAAAGGAAATATCTTCCGTTCAAAACTGGAAAGAAGCTTTCTGAGAAACTGCTCTGTGTTCTGTTAATTCATCTCACAGAGTTACATCTTTCCCTTCAAGAAGCCTTTCGCTAAGGCTGTTCTTGTGGAATTGGCAAAGGGATATTTGGAAGCCCATAGAGGGCTATGTTGAAAAAGGAAATATCTTCCGTTCAAAACTGGAAAGAAGCTTTCTGAGAAACTGCTCTGTGTTCTGTTAATTCATCTCACAGAGTTACATCTTTCCCTTCAAGAAGCCTTTCGCTAAGGCTGTTCTTGTGGAATTGGCAAAGGGATATTTGGAAGCCCATAGAGGGCTATGGTGAAAAAGGAAATATCTTCCGTTCAAAACTGGAAAGAAGCTTTCTGAGAAACTGCTCCGTGTTCTGTTAATTCATCTCACAGAGTTACATTTCCCTTCAAGAAGCCTTTCGCTAAGGCTGTTCTTGTGGAATTGGCAAAGGGATATTTGGAAGCCCATAGAGGGCTATGGTGAAAAAGGAAATATCTTCCGTTCAAAACTGGAAAGAAGCTTTCTGAGAAACTGCTCTGTGTTCTGTTAATTCATCTCACAGAGTTGCATCTTATCCTTCAAGAAGCCTTTCCCTAAGGCTGTTCTTGTGGAATTGGCAAAGGGATATTTGGAAGCCCATAGAGGGCTATGGTGAAAAAGGAATATCTTCCGTTCAAAACTGGAAAGAAGCTTTCTGTGAAACTGCTCTGTGTTCTGTTAATTCATCTCACACAGTTACATCTTTCCCTTCAGCAATCCTTTCGCTAAGGCTGTTCTTGTAGAATTCGCAAAGGGATATTTGGAAGCCCATAGAGGGCTATGGTGAAAAAGGAAATATCTTCCGTTCAAAACTGGAAAGAAGCTTTCTGAGAAACTGCTCAGTGTTCTGTTAATTCATCTCACAGAGTTACATCTTTCCCTTCAAGAAGCCTTTCGCTAAGGCTGTTCTTGTGGAATTGGCAAAGGGATATTTGGAAGCCCATAGAGGGGTATGGTGAAAAAGGAAATATCTTCCGTTCAAAACTGGAAAGAAGCTTTCTGAGAAACTGCTCTGTGTTCTGGTAATTCATCTCACAGAGTTACATCTTTCCCTTCAAGAAGCCTTTCGCTAAGGCTGTTCTTGTGGAATTGGCAAAGGGATATTTGGAAGCCCATAGAGGGCTATGGTGAAAAAGGAAATATCTTCCGTTCAAAACTGGAAAGAAGCTTTCTGAAAAACTGCTCTGTGTTCTGTTAATTCATCTCACAGAGTTACATCTTTCCCTTCAAGAAGCCTTTCGCTAAGGCTGTTCTTGTGGAATTGGCAAAGAGATATTTGGAAGTCCATAGAGGGCTATGGTGAAAAAGGAAATATCTTCCGCTCAAAACTGGAAAGAAGCTTTCTGAGAAACTGCTCTGTGTTCTGTTAATTCATCTCACACAGTTACATCTTTCCCTTCAACAATCCTTTCGCTAAGGCTGTTCTTGGGGAATTGGCAAAGGGATATTTGGAAGCTCATAGAGGGCTATGTTGAAAAAGGAAATATCTTCCGTTCAAAACTGGAAAGAAGCTTTCTGAGAAACTGCTCTGTGTTCTGTTAATTCATCTCACAGAGTTACATCTTTCCCTTCAAGAAGCCTTTCGCTAAGGCTGTTCTTGTGGAATTGGCAAAGGGATATTTGGAAGCCCATAGAGGGCTATGGTGAAAAAGGAAATATCTTCCGTTCAAAATTGGAAAGAAGCTTTCTGAGAAACTGCTCTGTGTTCTGTTAATTCATCTCACAGAGTTACATCTTTCCCTTCAAGAAGCCTTTCGCTAAGGCTGTTCTTGTGGAATTGGCAAAGGGATATTTGGAAGCCCATAGAGGGGTATGGTGAAAAAGGAAATATCTTCCGTTCAAAACTGGAAAGAAGCTTTCTGAGAAACTGCTCTGTGTTCTGTTAATTCATCTCACAGAGTTACATCTTTCCCTTCAAGAAGCCTTTCGCTAAGGCTGTTCTTGTGGAATTGGCAAAGGGATATTTGGAAGCCCATAGAGGGCTATGGTGAAAAAGGAAATATCTTCCGTTCAAAACTGGAAAGAAGCTTTCTGAGAAACTGCTCCGTGTTCTGTTAATTCATCTCACAGAGTTACATTTCCCTTCAAGAAGCCTTTCGCTAAGGCTGTTCTTGTGGAATTGGCAAAGGGATATTTGGAAGCCCATAGAGGGCTATGGTGAAAAAGGAAATATCTTCCGTTCAAAACTGGAAAGAAGCTTTCTGAGAAACTGCTCTGTGTTCTGTTAATTCATCTCACAGAGTTGCATCTTATCCTTCAAGAAGCCTTTCGCTAAGGCTGTTCTTGTGGAATTGGCAAAGGGATATTTGGAAGCCCATAGAGGGCTATGGTGAAAAAGGAATATCTTCCGTTCAAAACTCTAAAGAAGCTTTCTGAGAAACTGCTCTGTTTTCTGTTAATTCATCTCACACAGTTACATCTTTCCCTTCAGCAATCCTTTCGCTAAGGCTGTTCTTGTAGAATTCGCAAAGGGATATTTGGAAGCCCATAGAGGGCTATGGTGAAAAAGGAAATATCTTCCGTTCAAAACTGGAAAGAAGCTTTCTGAGAAACTGCTCTGTGTTCTGGTAATTCATCTCACAGAGTTACATCTTTCCCTTCAAGAAGCCTTTCGCTAAGGCTGTTCTTGTGGAATTGGCAAAGGGATATTTGGAAGCCCATAGAGGGCTATGGTGAAAAAGGAAATATCTTCCGTTCAAAACTGGAAAGAAGCTTTCTGAGAAACTGCTCTGTGTTCTGTTAATTCATCTCACACAGTTACATCTTTCCCTTCAACAATCCTTTCCCTAAGGCTGTTCTTGGGGAATTGGCAAAGAGATATTTGGAAGCCCATAGAGGGCTATGTTGAAAAAGGAAATATCTTCCGTTCAAAACTGGAAAGAAGCTTTCTGAGAAACTGCTCTGTGTTCTGTTAATTCATCTCACAGAGTTACATCTTTCCCTTCAAGAAGCCTTTCGCTAAGGCTGTTCTTGTGGAATTGGCAAAGGGATATTTGGAAGCCCATAGAGGGCTATGGTGAAAAAGGAAATATCTTCCGTTCAAAATTGGAAAGAAGCTTTCTGAGAAACTGCTCTGTGTTCTGTTAATTCATCTCACAGAGTTACATCTTTCCCTTCAAGAAGCCTTTCGCTAAGGCTGTTCTTGTGGAATTGGCAAAGGGATATTTGGAAGCCCATAGAGGGCTATGGTGAAAAAGGAAATATCTTCCGTTCAAAACTGGAAAGAAGCTTTCTGAGAAACTGCTCTGTGTTCTGTTAATTCATCTCACAGAGTTACATCTTTCCCTTCAAGAAGCCTTTCGCTAAGGCTGTTCTTGTGGAATTGGCAAAGGGATATTTGGAAGCCCATAGAGGGCTATGGTGAAAAAGGAAATATCTTCCGTTCAAAACTGGAAAGAAGCTTTCTGAGAAACTGCTCTGTGTTCTGTTAATTCATCTCACAGAGTTACATCTTTCCCTTCAAGAAGCCTTTCGCTAAGGCTGTTCTTGTGGAATTGGCAAAGGGATATTTGGAAGCCCATAGAGGGCTATGGTGAAAAAGGAAATATCTTCCGTTCAAAACTGGAAAGAAGCTTTCTGAGAAACTGCTCTGTGTTCTGTTAATTCATCTCACAGAGTTACATCTTTCCCTTCAAGAAGCCTTTCGCTAAGGCTGTTCTTGTGGAATTGGCAAAGGGATATTTGGAAGCCCATAGAGGGCTATGGTGAAAAAGGAAATATCTTCCGTTCAAAACTGGAAAGAAGCTTTCTGAGAAACTGCTCTGTGTTCTGTTAATTCATCTCACAGAGTTACATCTTTCCATTCAAGAAGCCTTTCGCTAAGGCTGTTCTTGTGGAATAGGCAAAGGGATATTTGGAAGCCCATAGAGGGCTATGGTGAAAAAGGAAATATCTTCCGTTCAAAACTGGAAAGAAGCTTTCTGAGAAACTGCTCTGTGTTCTGTTAATTCATCTCACAGAGTTATATCTTTCCCTTCAAGAAGCCTTTCGCTAAGGCTGTTCTTGTGGAATTGGCAAAGGGATATTTGGAAGCCCATAGAGAGCTATGGTGAAAAAGGAAATATCTTCCGTTGAAAACTGGAAAGAAGCTTTCTGAGAAACTGCTCTGTGTTCTGTTAATTCATCTCACAGAGTTACATCTTTCCCTTCAAGAAGCCTTTCGGTAAGGTTGTTCTTGTGGAATTGGCAAAGGGATATTTGGAAGCCCATAGAGGGCTATGGTGAAAAAGGAAATACCTTCCGTCAAAACTGGAAAGAAGCTTTCTGAGAAACTGCTCCGTGTTCTGTTAATTCATCTCACAGAGTTACATCTTTCCCTTCAAGAAGCCTTTCGCTAAGGCTGTTCTTGTGGAATTGGCAAAGGGATATTTGGAAGCCCATAGAGGGCTATGGTGAAAAAGGAAATATCTTCCGTTCAAAACTGGAAAGAAGCTTTCTGAGAAACTGCTCTGTGTTCTGTTAATTCATCTCACAGAGTTACATCTTTCCCTTCAAGAAGCCTTTCGCTAAGGCTGTTCTTGTGGAATTGGCAAAGGGATATTTGGAAGCCCATAGAGGGCTATGGTGAAAAAGGAAATATCTTCCGTTCAAAACTGGAAAGAAGCTTTCAGAGAAACTGCTCTGTGTTCTGTTAATTCATCTCACAGAGTTACATCTTTCCATTCAAGAAGCCTTTCGCTAAGGCTGTTCTTGTGGAATAGGCAAAGGGATATTTGGAAGCCCATAGAGGGCTATGGTGAAAAAGGAAATATCTTCCGTTCAAAACTGGAAAGAAGCTTTCTGAGAAACTGCTCTGTGTTCTGTTAATTCATCTCACAGAGTTACATCTTTCCCTTCAAGAAGCCTTTCGGTAAGGTTGTTCTTGTGGAATTGGCAAAGGGATATTTGGAAGCCCATAGAGGGCTATGGTGAAAAAGGAAATACCTTCCGTCAAAACTGGAAAGAAGCTTTCTGAGAAACTGCTCCGTGTTCTGTTAATTCATCTCACAGAGTTACATCTTTCCCTTCAAGAAGCCTTTCGCTAAGGCTGTTCTTGTGGAATTGGCAAAGGGATATTTGGAAGCCCATAGAGGGCTATGGTGAAAAAGGAAATATCTTCCGTTCAAAACTGGAAAGAAGCTTTCTGAGAAACTGCTCTGTGTTCTGCTCATTCATCTCACAGAGTTACATCTTTCCCTTCAAGATGTCTTTCGCTAAGGCTGTTCTTGAGGAATTGGCAAAGGGATATTTGGAAGCAAATAGAGGGCTATGTTGTAAAAGGAAATATCTTCCGTTCAAAACTGGAAAGAAGCTTTCTGAGAAACTGCTCTGTGTTCTGTTAATTCATCTCACAGAGTTACATCTTTCCCTTCAAGAAGCCTTTCGCTAAGGCTGTTCTTGTGGAATTGGCAAAGGGATATTTGGAAGCCCATAGAGGGCTATGGTGAAAAAGGAAATACCTTCCGTCAAAACTGGAAAGAAGCTTTCTGAGAAACTGCTCCGTGTTCTGTTAATTCATCTCACAGAGTTACATCTTTCCCTTCAGGAAGCCTTTCGCTAAGGCTGTTCTTGTGGAATTGGCAAAGGGATATTTGGAAGCCCATAGAGGGCTATGGTGAAAAAGGAAATATCTTCCGTTCAAAACTGGAAAGAAGCTTTCTGAGAAACTGCTCTGTGTTCTGCTCATTCATCTCACAGAGTTACATCTTTCCCTTCAAGATGTCTTTCGCTAAGGCTGTTCTTGAGGAATTGGCAAAGGGATATTTGGAAGCAAATAGAGGGCTATGTTGTAAAAGGAAATATCTTACGTTCAAAACTGGAAAGAAGCTTTCTGAGAAACTGCTCTGTGTTCTGTTAATTCATCTCACAGAGTTACATCTTTCCCTTCAAGAAGCCTTTCGCTAAGGCTGTTCTTGTGGAATTGGCAAAGGGATATTTGGAAGCCCATAGAGGGCTATGGTGAAAAAGGAAATACCTTCCGTCAAAACTGGAAAGAAGCTTTCTGAGAAACTGCTCCGTGTTCTGTTAATTCATCTCACAGAGTTACATCTTTCCCTTCAAGAAGCCTTTCGCTAAGGCTGTTCTTGTGGAATTGGCAAAGGGATATTTGGAAGCCCATAGAGGGCTATGGTGAAAAAGGAAATATCTTCCGTTCAAAACTGGAAAGAAGCTTTCTGAGAAACTGCTCTGTGTTCTGCTCATTCATCTCACAGAGTTACATCTTTCCCTTCAAGATGTCTTTCGCTAAGGCTGTTCTTGAGGAATTGGCAAAGGGATATTTGGAAGCAAATAGAGGGCTATGTTGTAAAAGGAAATATCTTCCGTTCAAAACTGGAAAGAAGCTTTCTGAGAAACTGCTCTGTGTTCTGTTAATTCATCTCACAGAGTTACATCTTTCCCTTCAAGAAGCCTTTCGCTAAGGCTGTTCTTGTGGAATTGGCAAAGGGATATTTGGAAGCCCATAGAGGGCTATGGTGAAAAAGGAAATATCTTCCGTTCAAAACTCGAAAGAAGCTTTCTGAGAAACTGCTCTGTGTTCTGTTAATTCATCTCACAGAGTTACATGTTTCCCTTCAAGAAGCCTTTCGCTAAGGCTGTTCTTGTGGAATTGGCAAAGGGATATTTGGAAGCCCATAGAGGGCTATGGTGAAAAAGTAAATATCTTCCGTTCAAAACTCGAAAGAAGCTTTCTGAGAAACTGCTCTGTGTTCTGTTAATTCATCTCACAGAGTTACATCTTTCCCTTCAAGAAGCCTTTCGCTAAGGCTGTTCTTGTGGAATTGGCAAAGGGATATTTGGAAGCCCATAGAGGGCTATGGTGAAAAAGGAAATATCTTCCGTTCAAAACTGGAAAGAAGCTTTCTGAGAAACTGCTCTGTGTTCTGGTAATTCATCTCACAGAGTTACATCTTTCCCTTCAAGAAGCCTTTCGCTAAGGCTGTTCTTGTGGAATTGGCAAAGGGATATTTGGAAGCCCATAGAGGGCTATGGTGAAAAAGGAAATACCTTCCGTCAAAACTGGAAAGAAGCTTTCTGAGAAACTGCTCCGTGTTCTGTTAATTCATCTCACAGAGTTACATCTTTCCCTTCAAGAAGCCTTTCGCTAAGGCTGTTCTTGTGGAATTGGCAAAGGGATATTTGGAAGCCCATAGAGGGCTATGGTGAAAAAGGAAATATCTTCCGTTCAAAACTGGAAAGAAGCTTTCTGAGAAACTGCTCTGTGTTCTGTTAATTCATCTCACAGAGTTACATCTTTCCCTTCAAGAAGCCTTTCGCTAAGGCTGTTCTTGTGGAATTGGCAAAGGGATATTTGGAAGCCCATAGAGGGCTATGGTGAAAAAGGAAATATCTTCCGTTCAAAACTGGAAAGAAGCTTTCTGAGAAACTGCTCTGTGTTCTGTTAATTCATCTCACAGAGTTGCATCTTATCCTTCAAGAAGCCTTTCGCTAAGGCTGTTCTTGTGGAATTGGCAAAGGGATATTTGGAAGCCCATAGAGGGCTATGGTGAAAAAGGAATATCTTCCGTTCAAAACTCTAAAGAAGCTTTCTGAGAAACTGCTCTGTGTTCTGTTAATTCATCTCACACAGTTACATCTTTCCCTTCAGCAATCCTTTCGCTAAGGCTGTTCTTGTAGAATTCGCAAAGGGATATTTGGAAGCCCATAGAGGGCTATGGTGAAAAAGGAAATATCTTCCGTTCAAAACTGGAAAGAAGCTTTCTGAGAAACTGCTCAGTGTTCTGTTAATTCATCTCACAGTGTTACATCTTTCCCTTCAAGAAGCCTTTCGCTAAGGCTGTTCTTGTGGAATTGGCAAAGGGATATTTGGAAGCCCATAGAGGGGTATGGTGAAAAAGGAAATATCTTCCGTTCAAAACTGGAAAGAAGCTTTCTGAGAAACTGCTCTGTGTTCTGTTAATTCATCTCACAGAGTTACATCTTTCCCTTCAAGAAGCCTTTCGCTAAGGCTGTTCTTGTGGAATTGGCAAAGGGATATTTGGAAGCCCATAGAGGGCTATGGTGAAAAAGGAAATATCTTCCGTTCAAAACTGGAAAGAAGCTTTCTGAGAAACTGCTCTGTGTTCTGTTAATTCATCTCACAGAGTTACATCTTTCCCTTCAAGAAGCCTTTCGCTAAGGCTGTTCTTGTGGAATTGGCAAAGGGATATTTGGAAGCCCATAGAGGGCTATGGTGAAAAAGGAAATATCTTCCGTTCAAAACTGGAAAGAAGCTTTCTGAGAAACTGCTCCGTGTTCTGTTAATTCATCTCACAGAGTTACATTTCCCTTCAAGAAGCCTTTCGCTAAGGCTGTTCTTGTGGAATTGGCAAAGGGATATTTGGAATCCCATAGAGGGCTATGGTGAAAAAGGAAATATCTTCCGTTCAAAACTGGAAAGAAGCTTTCTGAGAAACTGCTCTGTGTTCTGTTAATTCATCTCACAGAGTTGCATCTTATCCTTCAAGAAGCCTTTCGCTAAGGCTGTTCTTGTGGAATTGGCAAAGGGATATTTGGAAGCCCATAGAGGGCTATGGTGAAAAAGGAATATCTTCCGTTCAAAACTCTAAAGAAGCTTTCTGAGAAACTGCTCTGTTTTCTGTTAATTCATCTCACACAGTTACATCTTTCCCTTCAGCAATCCTTTCGCTAAGGCTGTTCTTGTAGAATTCGCAAAGGGATATTTGGAAGCCCATAGAGGGCTATGGTGAAAAAGGAAATATCTTCCGTTCAAAACTGGAAAGAAGCTTTCTGAGAAACTGCTCTGTGTTCTGTTAATTCATCTCACAGAGTTACATCGTTCCCTTCAAGAAGCCTTTCGCTAAGGCTGTTCTTGTGGAATTGGCAAAGGGATATTTGGAAGCCCATAGAGGGCTATGATGAAAAAGGAAATATTTTCCGTTCAAAACTGGAAAGAAGCTTTCTGAGAAACTGCTCTGTGTTCTGGTAATTCATCTCACAGAGTTACATCTTTCCCTTCAAGAAGCCTTTCGCTAAGGCTGTTCTTGTGGAATTGGCAAAGGGATATTTGGAAGCCCATAGAGGGCTATGGTGAAAAAGGAAATATCTTCCGTTCAAAACTGGAAAGAAGCTTTCTGAGAAACTGCTCTGTGTTCTGTTAATTCATCTCACACAGTTACATCTTTCCCTTCAACAATCCTTTCCCTAAGGCTGTTCTTGGGGAATTGGCAAAGGGATATTTGGAAGCCCATAGAGGGCTATGTTGAAAAAGGAAATATCTTCCGTTCAAAACTGGAAAGAAGCTTTCTGAGAAACTGCTCTGTGTTCTGTTAATTCATCTCACAGAGTTACATCTTTCCCTTCAAGAAGCCTTTCGCTAAGGCTGTTCTTGTGGAATTGGCAAAGGGATATTTGGAAGCCCATAGAGGGCTATGGTGAAAAAGGAAATATCTTCCGTTCAAAATTGGAAAGAAGCTTTCTGAGAAACTGCTCTGTGTTCTGTTAATTCATCTCACAGAGTTACATCTTTCCCTTCAAGAAGCCTTTCGCTAAGGCTGTTCTTGTGGAATTGGCAAAGGGATATTTGGAAGCCCATAGAGGGCTATGGTGAAAAAGGAAATATCTTCCGTTCAAAACTGGAAAGAAGCTTTCTGAGAAACTGCTCTGTGTTCTGTTAATTCATCTCACAGAGTTACATCTTTCCCTTCAAGAAGCCTTTCGCTAAGGCTGTTCTTGTGGAATTGGCAAAGGGATATTTGGAAGCCCATAGAGGGCTATGGTGAAAAAGGAAATATCTTCCGTTCAAAACTGGAAAGAAGCTTTCTGAGAAACTGCTCTGTGTTCTGTTAATTCATCTCACAGAGTTACATCTTTCCCTTCAAGAAGCCTTTCGCTAAGGCTGTTCTTGTGGAATTGGCAAAGGGATATTTGGAAGCCCATAGAGGGCTATGGTGAAAAAGGAAATATCTTCCGTTCAAAACTGGAAAGAAGCTTTCTGAGAAACTGCTCTGTGTTCTGTTAATTCATCTCACAGAGTTACATCTTTCCCTTCAAGAAGCCTTTCGCTAAGGCTGTTCTTGTGGAATTGGCAAAGGGATATTTGGAAGCCCATAGAGGGCTATGGTGAAAAAGGAAATATCTTCCGTTCAAAACTGGAAAGAAGCTTTCTGAGAAACTGCTCTGTGTTCTGTTAATTCATCTCACAGAGTTACATCTTTCCATTCAAGAAGCCTTTCGCTAAGGCTGTTCTTGTGGAATAGGCAAAGGGATATTTGGAAGCCCATAGAGGGCTATGGTGAAAAAGGAAATATCTTCCGTTCAAAACTGGAAAGAAGCTTTCTGAGAAACTGCTCTGTGTTCTGTTAATTCATCTCACAGAGTTATATCTTTCCCTTCAAGAAGCCTTTCGCTAAGGCTGTTCTTGTGGAATTGGCAAAGGGATATTTGGAAGCCCATAGAGAGCTATGGTGAAAAAGGAAATATCTTCCGTTGAAAACTGGAAAGAAGCTTTCTGAGAAACTGCTCTGTGTTCTGTTAATTCATCTCACAGAGTTACATCTTTCCCTTCAAGAAGCCTTTCGGTAAGGTTGTTCTTGTGGAATTGGCAAAGGGATATTTGGAAGCCCATAGAGGGCTATGGTGAAAAAGGAAATACCTTCCGTCAAAACTGGAAAGAAGCTTTCTGAGAAACTGCTCCGTGTTCTGTTAATTCATCTCACAGAGTTACATCTTTCCCTTCAAGAAGCCTTTCGCTAAGGCTGTTCTTGTGGAATTGGCAAAGGGATATTTGGAAGCCCATAGAGGGCTATGGTGAAAAAGGAAATATCTTCCGTTCAAAACTGGAAAGAAGCTTTCTGAGAAACTGCTCTGTGTTCTGTTAATTCATCTCACAGAGTTACATCTTTCCCTTCAAGAAGCCTTTCGCTAAGGCTGTTCTTGTGGAATTGGCAAAGGGATATTTGGAAGCCCATAGAGGGCTATGGTGAAAAAGGAAATATCTTCCGTTCAAAACTGGAAAGAAGCTTTCTGAGAAACTGCTCTGTGTTCTGTTAATTCATCTCACAGAGTTGCATCTTATCCTTCAAGAAGCCTTTCGCTAAGGCTGTTCTTGTGGAATTGGCAAAGGGATATTTGGAAGCCCATAGAGGGCTATGGTGAAAAAGGAATATCTTCCGTTCAAAACTCTAAAGAAGCTTTCTGAGAAACTGCTCTGTGTTCTGTTAATTCATCTCACACAGTTACATCTTTCCCTTCAGCAATCCTTTCGCTAAGGCTGTTCTTGTAGAATTCGCAAAGGGATATTTGGAAGCCCATAGAGGGCTATGGTGAAAAAGGAAATATCTTCCGTTCAAAACTGGAAAGAAGCTTTCTGAGAAACTGCTCAGTGTTCTGTTAATTCATCTCACAGTGTTACATCTTTCCCTTCAAGAAGCCTTTCGCTAAGGCTGTTCTTGTGGAATTGGCAAAGGGATATTTGGAAGCCCATAGAGGGGTATGGTGAAAAAGGAAATATCTTCCGTTCAAAACTGGAAAGAAGCTTTCTGAGAAACTGCTCTGTGTTCTGTTAATTCATCTCACAGAGTTACATCTTTCCCTTCAAGAAGCCTTTCGCTAAGGCTGTTCTTGTGGAATTGGCAAAGGGATATTTGGAAGCCCATAGAGGGCTATGGTGAAAAAGGAAATATCTTCCGTTCAAAACTGGAAAGAAGCTTTCTGAGAAACTGCTCTGTGTTCTGTTAATTCATCTCACAGAGTTACATCTTTCCCTTCAAGAAGCCTTTCGCTAAGGCTGTTCTTGTGGAATTGGCAAAGGGATATTTGGAAGCCCATAGAGGGCTATGGTGAAAAAGGAAATATCTTCCGTTCAAAACTGGAAAGAAGCTTTCTGAGAAACTGCTCCGTGTTCTGTTAATTCATCTCACAGAGTTACATTTCCCTTCAAGAAGCCTTTCGCTAAGGCTGTTCTTGTGGAATTGGCAAAGGGATATTTGGAAGCCCATAGAGGGCTATGGTGAAAAAGGAAATATCTTCCGTTCAAAACTGGAAAGAAGCTTTCTGAGAAACTGCTCTGTGTTCTGTTAATTCATCTCACAGAGTTGCATCTTATCCTTCAAGAAGCCTTTCCCTAAGGCTGTTCTTGTGGAATTGGCAAAGGGATATTTGGAAGCCCATAGAGGGCTATGGTGAAAAAGGAATATCTTCCGTTCAAAACTGGAAAGAAGCTTTCTGTGAAACTGCTCTGTGTTCTGTTAATTCATCTCACACAGTTACATCTTTCCCTTCAGCAATCCTTTCGCTAAGGCTGTTCTTGTAGAATTCGCAAAGGGATATTTGGAAGCCCATAGAGGGCTATGGTGAAAAAGGAAATATCTTCCGTTCAAAACTGGAAAGAAGCTTTCTGAGAAACTGCTCAGTGTTCTGTTAATTCATCTCACAGAGTTACATCTTTCCCTTCAAGAAGCCTTTCGCTAAGGCTGTTCTTGTGGAATTGGCAAAGGGATATTTGGAAGCCCATAGAGGGGTATGGTGAAAAAGGAAATATCTTCCGTTCAAAACTGGAAAGAAGCTTTCTGAGAAACTGCTCTGTGTTCTGGTAATTCATCTCACAGAGTTACATCTTTCCCTTCAAGAAGCCTTTCGCTAAGGCTGTTCTTGTGGAATTGGCAAAGGGATATTTGGAAGCCCATAGAGGGCTATGGTGAAAAAGGAAATATCTTCCGTTCAAAACTGGAAAGAAGCTTTCTGAGAAACTGCTCTGTGTTCTGTTAATTCATCTCACAGAGTTACATCTTTCCCTTCAAGAAGCCTTTCGCTAAGGCTGTTCTTGTGGAATTGGCAAAGAGATATTTGGAAGTCCATAGAGGGCTATGGTGAAAAAGGAAATATCTTCCGCTCAAAACTGGAAAGAAGCTTTCTGAGAAACTGCTCTGTGTTCTGTTAATTCATCTCACACAGTTACATCTTTCCCTTCAACAATCCTTTCGCTAAGGCTGTTCTTGGGGAATTGGCAAAGGGATATTTGGAAGCTCATAGAGGGCTATGTTGAAAAAGGAAATATCTTCCGTTCAAAACTGGAAAGAAGCTTTCTGAGAAACTGCTCTGTGTTCTGTTAATTCATCTCACAGAGTTACATCTTTCCCTTCAAGAAGCCTTTCGCTAAGGCTGTTCTTGTGGAATTGGCAAAGGGATATTTGGAAGCCCATAGAGGGCTATGGTGAAAAAGGAAATATCTTCCGTTCAAAATTGGAAAGAAGCTTTCTGAGAAACTGCTCTGTGTTCTGTTAATTCATCTCACAGAGTTACATCTTTCCCTTCAAGAAGCCTTTCGCTAAGGCTGTTCTTGTGGAATTGGCAAAGGGATATTTGGAAGCCCATAGAGGGGTATGGTGAAAAAGGAAATATCTTCCGTTCAAAACTGGAAAGAAGCTTTCTGAGAAACTGCTCTGTGTTCTGTTAATTCATCTCACAGAGTTACATCTTTCCCTTCAAGAAGCCTTTCGCTAAGGCTGTTCTTGTGGAATTGGCAAAGGGATATTTGGAAGCCCATAGAGGGCTATGGTGAAAAAGGAAATATCTTCCGTTCAAAACTGGAAAGAAGCTTTCTGAGAAACTGCTCCGTGTTCTGTTAATTCATCTCACAGAGTTACATTTCCCTTCAAGAAGCCTTTCGCTAAGGCTGTTCTTGTGGAATTGGCAAAGGGATATTTGGAAGCCCATAGAGGGCTATGGTGAAAAAGGAAATATCTTCCGTTCAAAACTGGAAAGAAGCTTTCTGAGAAACTGCTCTGTGTTCTGTTAATTCATCTCACAGAGTTGCATCTTATCCTTCAAGAAGCCTTTCGCTAAGGCTGTTCTTGTGGAATTGGCAAAGGGATATTTGGAAGCCCATAGAGGGCTATGGTGAAAAAGGAATATCTTCCGTTCAAAACTCTAAAGAAGCTTTCTGAGAAACTGCTCTGTTTTCTGTTAATTCATCTCACACAGTTACATCTTTCCCTTCAGCAATCCTTTCGCTAAGGCTGTTCTTGTAGAATTCGCAAAGGGATATTTGGAAGCCCATAGAGGGCTATGGTGAAAAAGGAAATATCTTCCGTTCAAAACTGGAAAGAAGCTTTCTGAGAAACTGCTCTGTGTTCTGGTAATTCATCTCACAGAGTTACATCTTTCCCTTCAAGAAGCCTTTCGCTAAGGCTGTTCTTGTGGAATTGGCAAAGGGATATTTGGAAGCCCATAGAGGGCTATGGTGAAAAAGGAAATATCTTCCGTTCAAAACTGGAAAGAAGCTTTCTGAGAAACTGCTCTGTGTTCTGTTAATTCATCTCACACAGTTACATCTTTCCCTTCAACAATCCTTTCCCTAAGGCTGTTCTTGGGGAATTGGCAAAGAGATATTTGGAAGCCCATAGAGGGCTATGTTGAAAAAGGAAATATCTTCCGTTCAAAACTGGAAAGAAGCTTTCTGAGAAACTGCTCTGTGTTCTGTTAATTCATCTCACAGAGTTACATCTTTCCCTTCAAGAAGCCTTTCGCTAAGGCTGTTCTTGTGGAATTGGCAAAGGGATATTTGGAAGCCCATAGAGGGCTATGGTGAAAAAGGAAATATCTTCCGTTCAAAATTGGAAAGAAGCTTTCTGAGAAACTGCTCTGTGTTCTGTTAATTCATCTCACAGAGTTACATCTTTCCCTTCAAGAAGCCTTTCGCTAAGGCTGTTCTTGTGGAATTGGCAAAGGGATATTTGGAAGCCCATAGAGGGCTATGGTGAAAAAGGAAATATCTTCCGTTCAAAACTGGAAAGAAGCTTTCTGAGAAACTGCTCTGTGTTCTGTTAATTCATCTCACAGAGTTACATCTTTCCCTTCAAGAAGCCTTTCGCTAAGGCTGTTCTTGTGGAATTGGCAAAGGGATATTTGGAAGCCCATAGAGGGCTATGGTGAAAAAGGAAATATCTTCCGTTCAAAACTGGAAAGAAGCTTTCTGAGAAACTGCTCTGTGTTCTGTTAATTCATCTCACAGAGTTACATCTTTCCCTTCAAGAAGCCTTTCGCTAAGGCTGTTCTTGTGGAATTGGCAAAGGGATATTTGGAAGCCCATAGAGGGCTATGGTGAAAAAGGAAATATCTTCCGTTCAAAACTGGAAAGAAGCTTTCTGAGAAACTGCTCTGTGTTCTGTTAATTCATCTCACAGAGTTACATCTTTCCCTTCAAGAAGCCTTTCGCTAAGGCTGTTCTTGTGGAATTGGCAAAGGGATATTTGGAAGCCCATAGAGGGGTATGGTGAAAAAGGAAATATCTTCCGTTCAAAACTGGAAAGAAGCTTTCTGAGAAACTGCTCTGTGTTCTGTTAATTCATCTCACAGAGTTACATCTTTCCCTTCAAGAAGCCTTTCGCTAAGGCTGTTCTTGTGGAATTGGCAAAGGGATATTTGGAAGCCCATAGAGGGCTATGGTGAAAAAGGAAATATCTTCCGTTCAAAACTGGAAAGAAGCTTTCTGAGAAACTGCTCTGTGTTCTGTTAATTCATCTCACAGAGTTACATCTTTCCCTTCAAGAAGCCTTTCGCTAAGGCTGTTCTTGTGGAATTGGCAAAGGGATATTTGGAAGCCCATAGAGGGCTATGGTGAAAAAGGAAATATCTTCCGTTCAAAACTGGAAAGAAGCTTTCTGAGAAACTGCTCCGTGTTCTGTTAATTCATCTCACAGAGTTACATTTCCCTTCAAGAAGCCTTTCGCTAAGGCTGTTCTTGTGGAATTGGCAAAGGGATATTTGGAAGCCCATAGAGGGCTATGGTGAAAAAGGAAATATCTTCCGTTCAAAACTGGAAAGAAGCTTTCTGAGAAACTGCTCTGTGTTCTGTTAATTCATCTCACAGAGTTGCATCTTATCCTTCAAGAAGCCTTTCCCTAAGGCTGTTCTTGTGGAATTGGCAAAGGGATATTTGGAAGCCCATAGAGGGCTATGGTGAAAAAGGAATATCTTCCGTTCAAAACTGGAAAGAAGCTTTCTGTGAAACTGCTCTGTGTTCTGTTAATTCATCTCACACAGTTACATCTTTCCCTTCAGCAATCCTTTCGCTAAGGCTGTTCTTGTAGAATTCGCAAAGGGATATTTGGAAGCCCATAGAGGGCTATGGTGAAAAAGGAAATATCTTCCGTTCAAAACTGGAAAGAAGCTTTCTGAGAAACTGCTCAGTGTTCTGTTAATTCATCTCACAGAGTTACATCTTTCCCTTCAAGAAGCCTTTCGCTAAGGCTGTTCTTGTGGAATTGGCAAAGGGATATTTGGAAGCCCATAGAGGGGTATGGTGAAAAAGGAAATATCTTCCGTTCAAAACTGGAAAGAAGCTTTCTGAGAAACTGCTCTGTGTTCTGGTAATTCATCTCACAGAGTTACATCTTTCCCTTCAAGAAGCCTTTCGCTAAGGCTGTTCTTGTGGAATTGGCAAAGGGATATTTGGAAGCCCATAGAGGGCTATGGTGAAAAAGGAAATATCTTCCGTTCAAAACTGGAAAGAAGCTTTCTGAGAAACTGCTCTGTGTTCTGTTAATTCATCTCACAGAGTTACATCTTTCCCTTCAAGAAGCCTTTCGCTAAGGCTGTTCTTGTGGAATTGGCAAAGAGATATTTGGAAGTCCATAGAGGGCTATGGTGAAAAAGGAAATATCTTCCGCTCAAAACTGGAAAGAAGCTTTCTGAGAAACTGCTCTGTGTTCTGTTAATTCATCTCACACAGTTACATCTTTCCCTTCAACAATCCTTTCGCTAAGGCTGTTCTTGGGGAATTGGCAAAGGGATATTTGGAAGCTCATAGAGGGCTATGTTGAAAAAGGAAATATCTTCCGTTCAAAACTGGAAAGAAGCTTTCTGAGAAACTGCTCTGTGTTCTGTTAATTCATCTCACAGAGTTACATCTTTCCCTTCAAGAAGCCTTGCGCTAAGGCTGTTCTTGTGGAATTGGCAAAGGGATATTTGGAAGCCCATAGAGGGCTATGGTGAAAAAGGAAATATCTTCCGTTCAAAATTGGAAAGAAGCTTTCTGAGAAACTGCTCTGTGTTCTGTTAATTCATCTCACAGAGTTACATCTTTCCCTTCAAGAAGCCTTTCGCTAAGGCTGTTCTTGTGGAATTGGCAAAGGGATATTTGGAAGCCCATAGAGGGGTATGGTGAAAAAGGAAATATCTTCCGTTCAAAACTGGAAAGAAGCTTTCTGAGAAACTGCTCTGTGTTCTGTTAATTCATCTCACAGAGTTACATCTTTCCCTTCAAGAAGCCTTTCGCTAAGGCTGTTCTTGTGGAATTGGCAAAGGGATATTTGGAAGCCCATAGAGGGCTATGGTGAAAAAGGAAATATCTTCCGTTCAAAACTGGAAAGAAGCTTTCTGAGAAACTGCTCCGTGTTCTGTTAATTCATCTCACAGAGTTACATTTCCCTTCAAGAAGCCTTTCGCTAAGGCTGTTCTTGTGGAATTGGCAAAGGGATATTTGGAAGCCCATAGAGGGCTATGGTGAAAAAGGAAATATCTTCCGTTCAAAACTGGAAAGAAGCTTTCTGAGAAACTGCTCTGTGTTCTGTTAATTCATCTCACAGAGTTGCATCTTATCCTTCAAGAAGCCTTTCGCTAAGGCTGTTCTTGTGGAATTGGCAAAGGGATATTTGGAAGCCCATAGAGGGCTATGGTGAAAAAGGAATATCTTCCGTTCAAAACTCTAAAGAAGCTTTCTGAGAAACTGCTCTGTTTTCTGTTAATTCATCTCACACAGTTACATCTTTCCCTTCAGCAATCCTTTCGCTAAGGCTGTTCTTGTAGAATTCGCAAAGGGATATTTGGAAGCCCATAGAGGGCTATGGTGAAAAAGGAAATATCTTCCGTTCAAAACTGGAAAGAAGCTTTCTGAGAAACTGCTCTGTGTTCTGGTAATTCATCTCACAGAGTTACATCTTTCCCTTCAAGAAGCCTTTCGCTAAGGCTGTTCTTGTGGAATTGGCAAAGGGATATTTGGAAGCCCATAGAGGGCTATGGTGAAAAAGGAAATATCTTCCGTTCAAAACTGGAAAGAAGCTTTCTGAGAAACTGCTCTGTGTTCTGTTAATTCATCTCACACAGTTACATCTTTCCCTTCAACAATCCTTTCCCTAAGGCTGTTCTTGGGGAATTGGCAAAGAGATATTTGGAAGCCCATAGAGGGCTATGTTGAAAAAGGAAATATCTTCCGTTCAAAACTGGAAAGAAGCTTTCTGAGAAACTGCTCTGTGTTCTGTTAATTCATCTCACAGAGTTACATCTTTCCCTTCAAGAAGCCTTTCGCTAAGGCTGTTCTTGTGGAATTGGCAAAGGGATATTTGGAAGCCCATAGAGGGCTATGGTGAAAAAGGAAATATCTTCCGTTCAAAATTGGAAAGAAGCTTTCTGAGAAACTGCTCTGTGTTCTGTTAATTCATCTCACAGAGTTACATCTTTCCCTTCAAGAAGCCTTTCGCTAAGGCTGTTCTTGTGGAATTGGCAAAGGGATATTTGGAAGCCCATAGAGGGCTATGGTGAAAAAGGAAATATCTTCCGTTCAAAACTGGAAAGAAGCTTTCTGAGAAACTGCTCTGTGTTCTGTTAATTCATCTCACAGAGTTACATCTTTCCCTTCAAGAAGCCTTTCGCTAAGGCTGTTCTTGTGGAATTGGCAAAGGGATATTTGGAAGCCCATAGAGGGCTATGGTGAAAAAGGAAATATCTTCCGTTCAAAACTGGAAAGAAGCTTTCTGAGAAACTGCTCTGTGTTCTGTTAATTCATCTCACAGAGTTACATCTTTCCCTTCAAGAAGCCTTTCGCTAAGGCTGTTCTTGTGGAATTGGCAAAGGGATATTTGGAAGCCCATAGAGGGCTATGGTGAAAAAGGAAATATCTTCCGTTCAAAACTGGAAAGAAGCTTTCTGAGAAACTGCTCTGTGTTCTGTTAATTCATCTCACAGAGTTACATCTTTCCCTTCAAGAAGCCTTTCGCTAAGGCTGTTCTTGTGGAATTGGCAAAGGGATATTTGGAAGCCCATAGAGGGCTATGGTGAAAAAGGAAATATCTTCCGTTCAAAACTGGAAAGAAGCTTTCTGAGAAACTGCTCTGTGTTCTGTTAATTCATCTCACAGAGTTACATCTTTCCATTCAAGAAGCCTTTCGCTAAGGCTGTTCTTGTGGAATAGGCAAAGGGATATTTGGAAGCCCATAGAGGGCTATGGTGAAAAAGGAAATATCTTCCGTTCAAAACTGGAAAGAAGCTTTCTGAGAAACTGCTCTGTGTTCTGTTAATTCATCTCACAGAGTTATATCTTTCCCTTCAAGAAGCCTTTCGCTAAGGCTGTTCTTGTGGAATTGGCAAAGGGATATTTGGAAGCCCATAGAGAGCTATGGTGAAAAAGGAAATATCTTCCGTTGAAAACTGGAAAGAAGCTTTCTGAGAAACTGCTCTGTGTTCTGTTAATTCATCTCACAGAGTTACATCTTTCCCTTCAAGAAGCCTTTCGGTAAGGTTGTTCTTGTGGAATTGGCAAAGGGATATTTGGAAGCCCATAGAGGGCTATGGTGAAAAAGGAAATACCTTCCGTCAAAACTGGAAAGAAGCTTTCTGAGAAACTGCTCCGTGTTCTGTTAATTCATCTCACAGAGTTACATCTTTCCCTTCAAGAAGCCTTTCGCTAAGGCTGTTCTTGTGGAATTGGCAAAGGGATATTTGGAAGCCCATAGAGGGCTATGGTGAAAAAGGAAATATCTTCCGTTCAAAACTGGAAAGAAGCTTTCTGAGAAACTGCTCTGTGTTCTGTTAATTCATCTCACAGAGTTACATCTTTCCCTTCAAGAAGCCTTTCGCTAAGGCTGTTCTTGTGGAATTGGCAAAGGGATATTTGGAAGCCCATAGAGGGCTATGGTGAAAAAGGAAATATCTTCCGTTCAAAACTGGAAAGAAGCTTTCAGAGAAACTGCTCTGTGTTCTGTTAATTCATCTCACAGAGTTACATCTTTCCATTCAAGAAGCCTTTCGCTAAGGCTGTTCTTGTGGAATAGGCAAAGGGATATTTGGAAGCCCATAGAGGGCTATGGTGAAAAAGGAAATATCTTCCGTTCAAAACTGGAAAGAAGCTTTCTGAGAAACTGCTCTGTGTTCTGTTAATTCATCTCACAGAGTTACATCTTTCCCTTCAAGAAGCCTTTCGGTAAGGTTGTTCTTGTGGAATTGGCAAAGGGATATTTGGAAGCCCATAGAGGGCTATGGTGAAAAAGGAAATACCTTCCGTCAAAACTGGAAAGAAGCTTTCTGAGAAACTGCTCCGTGTTCTGTTAATTCATCTCACAGAGTTACATCTTTCCCTTCAAGAAGCCTTTCGCTAAGGCTGTTCTTGTGGAATTGGCAAAGGGATATTTGGAAGCCCATAGAGGGCTATGGTGAAAAAGGAAATATCTTCCGTTCAAAACTGGAAAGAAGCTTTCTGAGAAACTGCTCTGTGTTCTGCTCATTCATCTCACAGAGTTACATCTTTCCCTTCAAGATGTCTTTCGCTAAGGCTGTTCTTGAGGAATTGGCAAAGGGATATTTGGAAGCAAATAGAGGGCTATGTTGTAAAAGGAAATATCTTCCGTTCAAAACTGGAAAGAAGCTTTCTGAGAAACTGCTCTGTGTTCTGTTAATTCATCTCACAGAGTTACATCTTTCCCTTCAAGAAGCCTTTCGCTAAGGCTGTTCTTGTGGAATTGGCAAAGGGATATTTGGAAGCCCATAGAGGGCTATGGTGAAAAAGGAAATACCTTCCGTCAAAACTGGAAAGAAGCTTTCTGAGAAACTGCTCCGTGTTCTGTTAATTCATCTCACAGAGTTACATCTTTCCCTTCAGGAAGCCTTTCGCTAAGGCTGTTCTTGTGGAATTGGCAAAGGGATATTTGGAAGCCCATAGAGGGCTATGGTGAAAAAGGAAATATCTTCCGTTCAAAACTGGAAAGAAGCTTTCTGAGAAACTGCTCTGTGTTCTGCTCATTCATCTCACAGAGTTACATCTTTCCCTTCAAGATGTCTTTCGCTAAGGCTGTTCTTGAGGAATTGGCAAAGGGATATTTGGAAGCAAATAGAGGGCTATGTTGTAAAAGGAAATATCTTCCGTTCAAAACTGGAAAGAAGCTTTCTGAGAAACTGCTCTGTGTTCTGTTAATTCATCTCACAGAGTTACATCTTTCCCTTCAAGAAGCCTTTCGCTAAGGCTGTTCTTGTGGAATTGGCAAAGGGATATTTGGAAGCCCATAGAGGGCTATGGTGAAAAAGGAAATACCTTCCGTCAAAACTGGAAAGAAGCTTTCTGAGAAACTGCTCCGTGTTCTGTTAATTCATCTCACAGAGTTACATCTTTCCCTTCAAGAAGCCTTTCGCTAAGGCTGTTCTTGTGGAATTGGCAAAGGGATATTTGGAAGCCCATAGAGGGCTATGGTGAAAAAGGAAATATCTTCCGTTCAAAACTGGAAAGAAGCTTTCTGAGAAACTGCTCTGTGTTCTGCTCATTCATCTCACAGAGTTACATCTTTCCCTTCAAGATGTCTTTCGCTAAGGCTGTTCTTGAGGAATTGGCAAAGGGATATTTGGAAGCAAATAGAGGGCTATGTTGTAAAAGGAAATATCTTCCGTTCAAAACTGGAAAGAAGCTTTCTGAGAAACTGCTCTGTGTTCTGTTAATTCATCTCACAGAGTTACATCTTTCCCTTCAAGAAGCCTTTCGCTAAGGCTGTTCTTGTGGAATTGGCAAAGGGATATTTGGAAGCCCATAGAGGGCTATGGTGAAAAAGGAAATATCTTCCGTTCAAAACTCGAAAGAAGCTTTCTGAGAAACTGCTCTGTGTTCTGTTAATTCATCTCACAGAGTTACATGTTTCCCTTCAAGAAGCCTTTCGCTAAGGCTGTTCTTGTGGAATTGGCAAAGGGATATTTGGAAGCCCATAGAGGGCTATGGTGAAAAAGTAAATATCTTCCGTTCAAAACTCGAAAGAAGCTTTCTGAGAAACTGCTCTGTGTTCTGTTAATTCATCTCACAGAGTTACATCTTTCCCTTCAAGAAGCCTTTCTCTAAGGCTGTTCTTGTGGAATTGGCAAAGGGATATTTGGAAGCCCATAGAGGGCTATGGTGAAAAAGGAAATATCTTCCGTTCAAAACTGGAAAGAAGCTTTCTGAGAAACTGCTCTGTGTTCTGGTAATTCATCTCACAGAGTTACATCTTTCCCTTCAAGAAGCCTTTCGCTAAGGCTGTTCTTGTGGAATTGGCAAAGGGATATTTGGAAGCCCATAGAGGGCTATGATGAAAAAGGAAATATTTTCCGTTCAAAACTGGAAAGAAGCTTTCTGAGAAACTGCTCTGTGTTCTGGTAATTCATCTCACAGAGTTACATCTTTCCCTTCAAGAAGCCTTTCGCTAAGGCTGTTCTTGTGGAATTGGCAAAGGGATATTTGGAAGCCCATAGAGGGCTATGGTGAAAAAGGAAATATCTTCCGTTCAAAACTGGAAAGAAGCTTTCTGAGAAACTGCTCTGTGTTCTGTTAATTCATCTCACACAGTTACATCTTTCCCTTCAACAATCCTTTCCCTAAGGCTGTTCTTGGGGAATTGGCAAAGGGATATTTGGAAACCCATAGAGGGCTATGTTGAAAAAGGAAATATCCTCCGTTCAAAACTGGAAAGAAGCTTTCTGAGAAACTGCTCTGTGTTCTGTTAATTCATCTCACAGAGTTACATCTTTCCCTTCAAGAAGCCTTTCGCTAAGGCTGTTCTTGTGGAATTGGCAAAGGGATATTTGGAAGCCCATAGAGGGCTATGGTGAAAAAGGAAATATCTTCCGTTCAAAATTGGAAAGAAGCTTTCTGAGAAACTGCTCTGTGTTCTGTTAATTCATCTCACAGAGTTACATCTTTCCCTTCAAGAAGCCTTTCGCTAAGGCTGTTCTTGTGGAATTGGCAAAGGGATATTTGGAAGCCCATAGAGGGCTATGGTGAAAAAGGAAATATCTTCCGTTCAAAACTGGAAAGAAGCTTTCTGAGAAACTGCTCTGTGTTCTGTTAATTCATCTCACAGAGTTACATCTTTCCCTTCAAGAAGCCTTTCGCTAAGGCTGTTCTTGTGGAATTGGCAAAGGGATATTTGGAAGCCCATAGAGGGCTATGGTGAAAAAGGAAATATCTTCCGTTCAAAACTGGAAAGAAGCTTTCTGAGAAACTGCTCTGTGTTCTGTTAATTCATCTCACAGAGTTACATCGTTCCCTTCAAGAAGCCTTTCGCTAAGGCTGTTCTTGTGGAATTGGCAAAGGGATATTTGGAAGCCCATAGAGGGCTATGGTGAAAAAGGAAATATCTTCCGTTCAAAACTGGAAAGAAGCTTTCTGAGAAACTGCTCTGTGTTCTGTTAATTCATCTCACAGAGTTACATCTTTCCCTTCAAGAAGCCTTTCGGTAAGGTTGTTCTTGTGGAATTGGCAAAGGGATATTTGGAAGCCCATAGAGGGCTATGGTGAAAAAGGAAATACCTTCCGTCAAAACTGGAAAGAAGCTTTCTGAGAAACTGCTCCGTGTTCTGTTAATTCATCTCACAGAGTTACATCTTTCCCTTCAAGAAGCCTTTCGCTAAGGCTGTTCTTGTGGAATTGGCAAAGGGATATTTGGAAGCCCATAGAGGGCTATGGTGAAAAAGGAAATATCTTCCGTTCAAAACTGGAAAGAAGCTTTCTGAGAAACTGCTCTGTGTTCTGCTCATTCATCTCACAGAGTTACATCTTTCCCTTCAAGATGTCTTTCGCTAAGGCTGTTCTTGAGGAATTGGCAAAGGGATATTTGGAAGCAAATAGAGGGCTATGTTGTAAAAGGAAATATCTTCCGTTCAAAACTGGAAAGAAGCTTTCTGAGAAACTGCTCTGTGTTCTGTTAATTCATCTCACAGAGTTACATCTTTCCCTTCAAGAAGCCTTTCGCTAAGGCTGTTCTTGTGGAATTGGCAAAGGGATATTTGGAAGCCCATAGAGGGCTATGGTGAAAAAGGAAATATCTTCCGTTCAAAACTCGAAAGAAGCTTTCTGAGAAACTGCTCTGTGTTCTGTTAATTCATCTCACAGAGTTACATGTTTCCCTTCAAGAAGCCTTTCGCTAAGGCTGTTCTTGTGGAATTGGCAAAGGGATATTTGGAAGCCCATAGAGGACTATGGTGAAAAAGGAAATATCTTCCGTTCAAAACTCGAAAGAAGCTTTCTGAGAAACTGCTCTGTGTTCTGTTAATTCATCTCACAGAGTTCCATCGTTCCCGTCAAGAAGCCTTTCGCTAAGGCTGTTCTTGTGGAATTGGCAAAGGGATATTTGGAAGCCCATAGAGGGCTATGGTGAAAAAGGAAATATCTTCCGCTCAAAACTGGAAAGAAGCTTTCTGAGAAACTGCTCTGTGTTCTGTTAATTCATCTCACACAGTTACATCTTTCCCTTCAGGAAGCCTTTCGCTAAGGCTGTTCTTGTGGAATTGGCAAAGGGATATTTGGAAGCCCATAGAGGGCTACGGTGAAAAAGGAAATATCTTCCGTTCAAAACTGGAAAGAAGCTTTCTGAGAAACTGCTCTGTGTTCTGTTAATTCATCTCACAGAGTTACATCTTTCCCTTCAAGAAGCCTTTCGCTAAGGCTGTTCTTGTGGAATTGGCAAAGGGATATTTGGAAGCCCATAGAGGGCTATGGTGAAAAAGGAAGTATCTTCGGTTCAAAACTGGAAATAAGCTTTCTGAGAAACTGCTCTGTGTTCTGTTAATTCATCTCACAGTGTTACATCTTTCCCTTCAAGAAGCCTTTCGCTAAGGCTGTTCTTGTGGAATTGGCAAAGGGATATTTGGAAGCCCATAGAGGGCTAGGGTGAAAAAGGAAATATCTTCCCTTCAAAACTGGAAAGAAGCTTTCTGAGAAACTGCTCTGTGTTCTGTTAATTCATCTCACAGAGTTACATCTTTCCCTTAAAGAAGCCTTTCGCTAAGGCTGTTCTTGTGGAATAGGCAAAGGGATATTTGGAAGCCCATAGAGGGCTATGATGAAAAAGGAAATATTTTCCGTTCAAAACTGGAAAGAAGCTTTCTGAGAAACTGCTCTGTGTTCTGTTAATTCATCTCACAGAGTTACATCTTTCCCTTCAAGAAGCCTCTCGCTAAGGCTGTTCTTGTGGAATTGGCAAAGGGATATTTGGAAGCCCATAGAGGGGTATGGTGAAAAAGGAAATATCTTCCGTTCAAAACTGGAAAGAAGCTTTCTGAGAAACTGCTCTGTGTTCTGTTAATTCATCTCACAGAGTTACATCTTTCCCTTCAAGAAGCCTTTCGCTAAGGCTTTTCTTGTGGAATTGGCAAAGGGATATTTGGAAGCCCATAGAGGGCTATGGTGAAAAAGGAAATATCTTCCGTTCAAAACTGGAAAGAAGCTTTCTGAGAAACTGCTCTGTGTTCTGTTAATTCATCTCACAGAGTTACATCTTTCCCTTCAAGAAGCCTTTCGCTAAGGCTGTTCTTGTGGAATTGGCAAAGGGATATTTGGAAGCCCATAGAGGGCTATGGTGAAAAAGGAAATATCTTCCGTTCAAAACTGGAAAGAAGCTTTCTGAGAAACTGCTCTGTGTTCTGTTAATTCATCTCACAGAGTTACATCTTTCCCTTCAAGAAGCCTTTCGCTAAGGCTGTTCTTGTGGAATTGGCAAAGGGATATTTGGAAGCCCATAGAGGGCTATGGTGAAAAAGGAAATATCTTCCGTTCAAAACTGGAAAGAAGCTTTCTGAGAAACTGCTCTGTGTTCTGTTAATTCATCTCACAGAGTTACATCTTTCCCTTCAAGAAGCCTTTCGCTAAGGCTGTTCTTGTGGAATTGGCAAAGGGATATTTGGAAGCCCATAGAGGGGTATGGTGAAAAAGGAAATATCTTCCGTTCAAAACTGGAAAGAAGCTTTCTGAGAAACTGCTCTGTGTTCTGTTAATTCATCTCACAGAGTTACATCTTTCCCTTCAAGAAGCCTTTCGCTAAGGCTGTTCTTGTGGAATTGGCAAAGGGATATTTGGAAGCCCATAGAGGGCTATGGTGAAAAAGGAAATATCTTCCGTTCAAAACTGGAAAGAAGCTTTCTGAGAAACTGCTCTGTGTTCTGTTAATTCATCTCACAGAGTTACATCTTTCCCTTCAAGAAGCCTTTCGCTAAGGCTGTTCTTGTGGAATTGGCAAAGGGATATTTGGAAGCCCATAGAGGGCTATGGTGAAAAAGGAAATATCTTCCGTTCAAAACTGGAAAGAAGCTTTCTGAGAAACTGCTCCGTGTTCTGTTAATTCATCTCACAGAGTTACATTTCCCTTCAAGAAGCCTTTCGCTAAGGCTGTTCTTGTGGAATTGGCAAAGGGATATTTGGAAGCCCATAGAGGGCTATGGTGAAAAAGGAAATATCTTCCGTTCAAAACTGGAAAGAAGCTTTCTGAGAAACTGCTCTGTGTTCTGTTAATTCATCTCACAGAGTTGCATCTTATCCTTCAAGAAGCCTTTCCCTAAGGCTGTTCTTGTGGAATTGGCAAAGGGATATTTGGAAGCCCATAGAGGGCTATGGTGAAAAAGGAATATCTTCCGTTCAAAACTGGAAAGAAGCTTTCTGTGAAACTGCTCTGTGTTCTGTTAATTCATCTCACACAGTTACATCTTTCCCTTCAGCAATCCTTTCGCTAAGGCTGTTCTTGTAGAATTCGCAAAGGGATATTTGGAAGCCCATAGAGGGCTATGGTGAAAAAGGAAATATCTTCCGTTCAAAACTGGAAAGAAGCTTTCTGAGAAACTGCTCTGTGTTCTGTTAATTCATCTCACAGAGTTATATCTTTCCCTTCAAGAAGCCTTTCGCTAAGGCTGTTCTTGTGGAATTGGCAAAGGGATATTTGGAAGCCCATAGAGAGCTATGGTGAAAAAGGAAATATCTTCCGTTCAAAACTGGAAAGAAGCTTTCTGAGAAACTGCTCTGTGTTCTGTTAATTCATCTCACAGAGTTACATCTTTCCCTTCAAGAAGCCTTTCGGTAAGGTTGTTCTTGTGGAATTGGCAAAGGGATATTTGGAAGCCCATAGAGGGCTATGGTGAAAAAGGAAATACCTTCCGTCAAAACTGGAAAGAAGCTTTCTGAGAAACTGCTCCGTGTTCTGTTAATTCATCTCACAGAGTTACATCTTTCCCTTCAAGAAGCCTTTCGCTAAGGCTGTTCTTGTGGAATTGGCAAAGGGATATTTGGAAGCCCATAGAGGGCTATGGTGAAAAAGGAAATATCTTCCGTTCAAAACTGGAAAGAAGCTTTCTGAGAAACTGCTCTGTGTTCTGCTCATTCATCTCACAGAGTTACATCTTTCCCTTCAAGATGTCTTTCGCTAAGGCTGTTCTTGAGGAATTGGCAAAGGGATATTTGGAAGCAAATAGAGGGCTATGTTGTAAAAGGAAATATCTTCCGTTCAAAACTGGAAAGAAGCTTTCTGAGAAACTGCTCTGTGTTCTGTTAATTCATCTCACAGAGTTACATCTTTCCCTTCAAGAAGCCTTTCGCTAAGGCTGTTCTTGTGGAATTGGCAAAGGGATATTTGGAAGCCCATAGAGGGCTATGGTGAAAAAGGAAATACCTTCCGTCAAAACTGGAAAGAAGCTTTCTGAGAAACTGCTCCGTGTTCTGTTAATTCATCTCACAGAGTTACATGTTTCCCTTCAGGAAGCCTTTCGCTAAGGCTGTTCTTGTGGAATTGGCAAAGGGATATTTGGAAGCCCATAGAGGGCTATGGTGAAAAAGGAAATATCTTCCGTTCAAAACTGGAAAGAAGCTTTCTGAGAAACTGCTCTGTGTTCTGCTCATTCATCTCACAGAGTTACATCTTTCCCTTCAAGATGTCTTTCGCTAAGGCTGTTCTTGAGGAATTGGCAAAGGGATATTTGGAAGCAAATAGAGGGCTATGTTGTAAAAGGAAATATCTTCCGTTCAAAACTGGAAAGAAGCTTTCTGAGAAACTGCTCTGTGTTCTGTTAATTCATCTCACAGAGTTACATCTTTCCCTTCAAGAAGCCTTTCGCTAAGGCTGTTCTTGTGGAATTGGCAAAGGGATATTTGGAAGCCCATAGAGGGCTATGGTGAAAAAGGAAATACCTTCCGTCAAAACTGGAAAGAAGCTTTCTGAGAAACTGCTCCGTGTTCTGTTAATTCATCTCACAGAGTTACATCTTTCCCTTCAAGAAGCCTTTCGCTAAGGCTGTTCTTGTGGAATTGGCAAAGGGATATTTGGAAGCCCATAGAGGGCTATGGTGAAAAAGGAAATATCTTCCGTTCAAAACTGGAAAGAAGCTTTCTGAGAAACTGCTCTGTGTTCTGCTCATTCATCTCACAGAGTTACATCTTTCCCTTCAAGATGTCTTTCGCTAAGGCTGTTCTTGAGGAATTGGCAAAGGGATATTTGGAAGCAAATAGAGGGCTATGTTGTAAAAGGAAATATCTTCCGTTCAAAACTGGAAAGAAGCTTTCTGAGAAACTGCTCTGTGTTCTGTTAATTCATCTCACAGAGTTACATCTTTCCCTTCAAGAAGCCTTTCGCTAAGGCTGTTCTTGTGGAATTGGCAAAGGGATATTTGGAAGCCCATAGAGGGCTATGGTGAAAAAGGAAATATCTTCCGTTCAAAACTCGAAAGAAGCTTTCTGAGAAACTGCTCTGTGTTCTGTTAATTCATCTCACAGAGTTACATGTTTCCCTTCAAGAAGCCTTTCGCTAAGGCTGTTCTTGTGGAATTGGCAAAGGGATATTTGGAAGCCCATAGAGGGCTATGGTGAAAAAGTAAATATCTTCCGTTCAAAACTCGAAAGAAGCTTTCTGAGAAACTGCTCTGTGTTCTGTTAATTCATCTCACAGAGTTACATCTTTCCCTTCAAGAAGCCTTTCACTAAGGCTGTTCTTGTGGAATTGGCAAAGGGATATTTGGAAGCCCATAGAGGGCTATGGTGAAAAAGGAAATATCTTCCGTTCAAAACTGGAAAGAAGCTTTCTGAGAAACTGCTCTGTGTTCTGGTAATTCATCTCACAGAGTTACATCTTTCCCTTCAAGAAGCCTTTCGCTAAGGCTGTTCTTGTGGAATTGGCAAAGGGATATTTGGAAGCCCATAGAGGGCTATGATGAAAAAGGAAATATTTTCCGTTCAAAACTGGAAAGAAGCTTTCTGAGAAACTGCTCTGTGTTCTGGTAATTCATCTCACAGAGTTACATCTTTCCCTTCAAGAAGCCTTTCGCTAAGGCTGTTCTTGTGGAATTGGCAAAGGGATATTTGGAAGCCCATAGAGGGCTATGGTGAAAAAGGAAATATCTTCCGTTCAAAACTGGAAAGAAGCTTTCTGAGAAACTGCTCTGTGTTCTGTTAATTCATCTCACACAGTTACATCTTTCCCTTCAACAATCCTTTCCCTAAGGCTGTTCTTGGGGAATTGGCAAAGGGATATTTGGAAACCCATAGAGGGCTATGTTGAAAAAGGAAATATCCTCCGTTCAAAACTGGAAAGAAGCTTTCTGAGAAACTGCTCTGTGTTCTGTTAATTCATCTCACAGAGTTACATCTTTCCCTTCAAGAAGCCTTTCGCTAAGGCTGTTCTTGTGGAATTGGCAAAGGGATATTTGGAAGCCCATAGAGGGCTATGGTGAAAAAGGAAATATCTTCCGTTCAAAATTGGAAAGAAGCTTTCTGAGAAACTGCTCTGTGTTCTGTTAATTCATCTCACAGAGTTACATCTTTCCCTTCAAGAAGCCTTTCGCTAAGGCTGTTCTTGTGGAATTGGCAAAGGGATATTTGGAAGCCCATAGAGGGCTATGGTGAAAAAGGAAATATCTTCCGTTCAAAACTGGAAAGAAGCTTTCTGAGAAACTGCTCTGTGTTCTGTTAATTCATCTCACAGAGTTACATCTTTCCCTTCAAGAAGCCTTTCGCTAAGGCTGTTCTTGTGGAATTGGCAAAGGGATATTTGGAAGCCCATAGAGGGCTATGGTGAAAAAGGAAATATCTTCCGTTCAAAACTGGAAAGAAGCTTTCTGAGAAACTGCTCTGTGTTCTGTTAATTCATCTCACAGAGTTACATCGTTCCCTTCAAGAAGCCTTTCGCTAAGGCTGTTCTTGTGGAATTGGCAAAGGGATATTTGGAAGCCCATAGAGGGCTATGGTGAAAAAGGAAATATCTTCCGTTCAAAACTGGAAAGAAGCTTTCTGAGAAACTGCTCTGTGTTCTGTTAATTCATCTCACAGAGTTACATCTTTCCCTTCAAGAAGCCTTTCGGTAAGGTTGTTCTTGTGGAATTGGCAAAGGGATATTTGGAAGCCCATAGAGGGCTATGGTGAAAAAGGAAATACCTTCCGTCAAAACTGGAAAGAAGCTTTCTGAGAAACTGCTCCGTGTTCTGTTAATTCATCTCACAGAGTTACATCTTTCCCTTCAAGAAGCCTTTCGCTAAGGCTGTTCTTGTGGAATTGGCAAAGGGATATTTGGAAGCCCATAGAGGGCTATGGTGAAAAAGGAAATATCTTCCGTTCAAAACTGGAAAGAAGCTTTCTGAGAAACTGCTCTGTGTTCTGCTCATTCATCTCACAGAGTTACATCTTTCCCTTCAAGATGTCTTTCGCTAAGGCTGTTCTTGAGGAATTGGCAAAGGGATATTTGGAAGCAAATAGAGGGCTATGTTGTAAAAGGAAATATCTTCCGTTCAAAACTGGAAAGAAGCTTTCTGAGAAACTGCTCTGTGTTCTGTTAATTCATCTCACAGAGTTACATCTTTCCCTTCAAGAAGCCTTTCGCTAAGGCTGTTCTTGTGGAATTGGCAAAGGGATATTTGGAAGCCCATAGAGGGCTATGGTGAAAAAGGAAATATCTTCCGTTCAAAACTCGAAAGAAGCTTTCTGAGAAACTGCTCTGTGTTCTGTTAATTCATCTCACAGAGTTACATGTTTCCCTTCAAGAAGCCTTTCGCTAAGGCTGTTCTTGTGGAATTGGCAAAGGGATATTTGGAAGCCCATAGAGGGCTATGGTGAAAAAGGAAATATCTTCCGTTCAAAACTCGAAAGAAGCTTTCTGAGAAACTGCTCTGTGTTCTGTTAATTCATCTCACAGAGTTCCATCGTTCCCGTCAAGAAGCCTTTCGCTAAGGCTGTTCTTGTGGAATTGGCAAAGGGATATTTGGAAGCCCATAGAGGGCTATGGTGAAAAAGGAAATATCTTCCGCTCAAAACTGGAAAGAAGCTTTCTGAGAAACTGCTCTGTGTTCTGTTAATTCATCTCACACAGTTACATCTTTCCCTTCAGGAAGCCTTTCGCTAAGGCTGTTCTTGTGGAATTGGCAAAGGGATATTTGGAAGCCCATAGAGGGCTACGGTGAAAAAGGAAATATCTTCCGTTCAAAACTGGAAAGAAGCTTTCTGAGAAACTGCTCTGTGTTCTGTTAATTCATCTCACAGAGTTACATCTTTCCCTTCAAGAAGCCTTTCGCTAAGGCTGTTCTTGTGGAATTGGCAAAGGGATATTTGGAAGCCCATAGAGGGCTATGGTGAAAAAGGAAGTATCTTCGGTTCAAAACTGGAAATAAGCTTTCTGAGAAACTGCTCTGTGTTCTGTTAATTCATCTCACAGTGTTACATCTTTCCCTTCAAGAAGCCTTTCGCTAAGGCTGTTCTTGTGGAATTGGCAAAGGGATATTTGGAAGCCCATAGAGGGCTATGGTGAAAAAGGAAATATCTTCCCTTCAAAACTGGAAAGAAGCTTTCTGAGAAACTGCTCTGTGTTCTGTTAATTCATCTCACAGAGTTACATCTTTCCCTTCAAGAAGCCTTTCGCTAAGGCTGTTCTTGTGGAATTGGCAAAGGGATATTTGGAAGCCCATAGAGGGCTATGGTGAAAAAGGAAATATCTTCCGTTCAAAACTTTAAAGAAGCTTTCTGAGAAACTGCTCCGTGTTCTGTTAATTCATCTCACAGAGTTACATTTCCCTTCAAGAAGCCTTTCGCTAAGGCTGTTCTTGTGGAATTGGCAAAGGGATATTTGGAAGCCCATAGAGGGCTATGGTGAAAAAGGAAATATCTTCCGTTCAAAACTGGAAAGAAGCTTTCTGAGAAACTGCTCCGTGTTCTGTTAATTCATCTCACAGAGTTGCATCTTATCCTTCAAGAAGCCTTTCGCTAAGGCTGTTCTTGTGGAATTGGCAAAGGGATATTTGGAAGCCCATAGAGGGCTATGGTGAAAAAGGAAATATCTTCCGTTCAAAACTGGAAAGAAGCTTTCTGAGAAACTGCTCAGTGTTCTGTTAATTCATCTCACAGTGTTACATCTTTCCCTTCAAGAAGCCTTTCGCTAAGGCTGTTCTTGTGGAATTGGCAAAGGGATATTTGGAAGCCCATAGAGGGGTATGGTGAAAAAGGAAATATCTTCCGTTCAAAACTGGAAAGAAGCTTTCTGAGAAACTGCTCTGTGTTCTGTTAATTCATCTCACAGAGTTACATCTTTCCCTTCAAGAAGCCTTTCGCTAATGCTGTTCTTGTGGAATTGGCAAAGGGATATTTGGAAGCCCATAGAGGGCTATGGTGAAAAAGGAAATATCTTCCGTTCAAAACTGGAAAGAAGCTTTCTGAGAAACTGCTCTGTGTTCTGTTAATTCATCTCACAGAGTTACATCTTTCCCTTCAAGAAGCCTTTCGCTAAGGCTGTTCTTGTGGAATTGGCAAAGGGATATTTGGAAGCCCATAGAGGGCTATTTTGAAAAAGGAAATATCTTCCGTTCAAAACTGGAAAGAAGCTTTCTGAGAAACTGCTCCGTGTTCTGTTAATTCATCTCACAGAGTTACATTTCCCTTCAAGAAGCCTTTCGCTAAGGCTGTTCTTGTGGAATTGGCAAAGGGATATTTGGAAGCCCATAGAGGGCTATGGTGAAAAAGGAAATATCTTCCGTTCAAAACTGGAAAGAAGCTTTCTGAGAAACTGCTCTGTGTTCTGTTAATTCATCTCACACAGTTACATCTTTCCCATCAGCAATCCTTTCGCTAATGCTGTTCTTGTAGAATTCGCAAAGGGATATTTGGAAGCCCATAGAGGGCTATGGTGAAAAAGGAAATATTTTCCGTTCAAAACTGGAAAGAAGCTTTCTGAGAAACTGCTCAGTGTTCTGTTAATTCATCTCACACAGTTACATCTTTCCCTTCAAGAAGCCTTTCGCTAAGGCTGTTCTTGTGGAATTGGCAAAGGGATATTTGGAAGCCCATAGAGGGCTGTGGTGAAAAAGGAAATATCTTCCGTTCAAAACTGGAAAGAAGCTTTCTGAGAAACTGCTCTGTGTTCTGTTAATTCATCTCACAGAGTTACATCTTTCCCTTCAAGAAGCCTCTCGCTAAGGCTGTTCTTGTGGAATTGGCAAAGGGATATTTGGAAGCCCATAGAGGGGTATGGTGAAAAAGGAAATATCTTCCGTTCAAAACTGGAAAGAAGCTTTCTGAGAAACTGCTCTGTGTTCTGTTAATTCATCTCACAGAGTTACACCTTTCCCTTCAAGAAGCCTTTCGCTAAGGCTGTTCTTGTGGAATTGGCAAAGGGATATTTGGAAGCCCATAGAGGGCTATGGTGAAAAAGGAAATATCTTCCGTTCAAAACTGGAAAGAAGCTTTCTGAGAAACTGCTCTGTGTTCTGTTAATTCATCTCACAGAGTTACATCTTTCCCTTCAAGAAGCCTTTCGCTAAGGCTGTTCTTGTGGAATTGGCAAAGGGATATTTGGAAGCCCATAGAGGGCTATGGTGAAAAAGGAAATATCTTCCGTTCAAAACTTTAAAGAAGCTTTCTGGGAAACTGCTCCGTGTTCTGTTAATTCATCTCACAGAGTTACATTTCCCTTCAAGAAGCCTTTCGCTAAGGCTGTTCTTGTGGAATTGGCAAAGGGATATTTGGAAGCCCATAGAGGGCTATGGTGAAAAAGGAAATATCTTCCGTTCAAAACTGGAAAGAAGCTTTCTGAGAAACTGCTCTGTGTTCTGTTAATTCATCTCACAGAGTTGCATCTTATCCTTCAAGAAGCCTTTCGCTAAGGCTGTTCTTGTGGAATTGGCAAAGGGATATTTGGAAGCCCATAGAGGGCTATGGTGAAAAAGGAATATCTTCCGTTCAAAACTCTAAAGAAGCTTTCTGAGAAACTGCTCTGTGTTCTGTTAATTCATCTCACACAGTTACATCTTTCCCTTCAGCAATCCTTTCGCTAAGGCTGTTCTTGTAGAATTCGCAAAGGGATATTTGGAAGCCCATAGAGGGCTATGGTGAAAAAGGAAATATCTTCCGTTCAAAACTGGAAAGAAGCTTTCTGAGAAACTGCTCAGTGTTCTGTTAATTCATCTCACAGTGTTACATCTTTCCCTTCAAGAAGCCTTTCGCTAAGGCTGTTCTTGTGGAATTGGCAAAGGGATATTTGGAAACCCATAGAGGGGTATGGTGAAAAAGGAAATATCTTCCGTTCAAAACTGGAAAGAAGCTTTCTGAGAAACTGCTCTGTGTTCTGTTAATTCATCTCACAGAGTTACATCTTTCCCTTCAAGAAGCCTTTCGCTAAGGCTGTTCTTGTGGAATTGGCAAAGGGATATTTGGAAGCCCATAGAGGGCTATGGTGAAAAAGGAAATATCTTCCGTTCAAAACTGGAAAGAAGCTTTCTGAGAAACTGCTCTGTGTTCTGTTAATTCATCTCACAGAGTTACATCTTTCCCTTCAAGAAGCCTTTCGCTAAGGCTGTTCTTGTGGAATTGGCAAAGGGATATTTGGAAGCCCATAGAGGGCTATGGTGAAAAAGGAAATATCTTCCGTTCAAAACTGGAAAGAAGCTTTCTGAGAAACTGCTCCGTGTTCTGTTAATTCATCTCACAGAGTTACATTTCCCTTCAAGAAGCCTTTCGCTAAGGCTGTTCTTGTGGAATTGGCAAAGGGATATTTGGAAGCCCATAGAGGGCTATGGTGAAAAAGGAAATATCTTCCGTTCAAAACTGGAAAGAAGCTTTCTGAGAAACTGCTCTGTGTTCTGTTAATTCATCTCACAGAGTTGCATCTTATCCTTCAAGAAGCCTTTCGCTAAGGCTGTTCTTGTGGAATTGGCAAAGGGATATTTGGAAGCCCATAGAGGGCTATGGTGAAAAAGGAATATCTTCCGTTCAAAACTGGAAAGAAGCTTTCTGTGAAACTGCTCTGTGTTCTGTTAATTCATCTCACACAGTTACATCTTTCCCTTCAGCAATCCTTTCGCTAAGGCTGTTCTTGTAGAATTCGCAAAGGGATATTTAGAAGCCCATAGAGGGCTATGGTGAAAAAGGAAATATCTTCCGTTCAAAACTGGAAAGAAGCTTTCTGAGAAACTGCTCAGTGTTCTGTTAATTCATCTCACAGAGTTACATCTTTCCCTTCAAGAAGCCTTTCGCTAAGGCTGTTCTTGTGGAATTGGCAAAGGGATATTTGGAAGCCCATAGAGGGGTATGGTGAAAAAGGAAATATCTTCCGTTCAAAACTGGAAAGAAGCTTTCTGAGAAACTGCTCTGTGTTCTGGTAATTCATCTCACAGAGTTACATCTTTCCCTTCAAGAAGCCTTTCGCTAAGGCTGTTCTTGTGGAATTGGCAAAGGGATATTTGGAAGCCCATAGAGGGCTATGGTGAAAAAGGAAATATCTTCCGTTCAAAACTGGAAAGAAGCTTTCTGAGAAACTGCTCTGTGTTCTGTTAATTCATCTCACAGAGTTACATCTTTCCCTTCAAGAAGCCTTTCGCTAAGGCTGTTCTTGTGGAATTGGCAAAGAGATATTTGGAAGTCCATAGAGGGCTATGGTGAAAAAGGAAATATCTTCCGCTCAAAACTGGAAAGAAGCTTTCTGAGAAACTGCTCTGTGTTCTGTTAATTCATCTCACACAGTTACATCTTTCCCTTCAACAATCCTTTCGCTAAGGCTGTTCTTGGGGAATTGGCAAAGGGATATTTGGAAGCCCATAGAGGGCTATGTTGAAAAAGGAAATATCTTCCGTTCAAAACTGGAAAGAAGCTTTCTGAGAAACTGCTCTGTGTTCTGTTAATTCATCTCACAGAGTTACATCTTTCCCTTCAAGAAGCCTTTCGCTAAGGCTGTTCTTGTGGAATTGGCAAAGGGATATTTGGAAGCCCATAGAGGGCTATGGTGAAAAAGGAAATATCTTCCGTTCAAAATTGGAAAGAAGCTTTCTGAGAAACTGCTCCGTGTTCTGTTAATTCATCTCACAGAGTTACATCTTTCCCTTCAAGAAGCCTTTCGCTAAGGCTGTTCTTGTGGAATTGGCAAAGGGATATTTGGAAGCCCATAGAGGGGTATGGTGAAAAAGGAAATATCTTCCGTTCAAAACTGGAAAGAAGCTTTCTGAGAAACTGCTCTGTGTTCTGTTAATTCATCTCACAGAGTTACATCTTTCCCTTCAAGAAGCCTTTCGCTAAGGCTGTTCTTGTGGAATTGGCAAAGGGATATTTGGAAGCCCATAGAGGGCTATGGTGAAAAAGGAAATATCTTCCGTTCAAAACTGGAAAGAAGCTTTCTGAGAAACTGCTCCGTGTTCTGTTAATTCATCTCACAGAGTTACATTTCCCTTCAAGAAGCCTTTCGCTAAGGCTGTTCTTGTGGAATTGGCAAAGGGATATTTGGAAGCCCATAGAGGGCTATGGTGAAAAAGGAAATATCTTCCGTTCAAAACTGGAAAGAAGCTTTCTGAGAAACTGCTCTGTGTTCTGTTAATTCATCTCACAGAGTTGCATCTTATCCTTCAAGAAGCCTTTCGCTAAGGCTGTTCTTGTGGAATTGGCAAAGGGATATTTGGAAGCCCATAGAGGGCTATGGTGAAAAAGGAATATCTTCCGTTCAAAACTCTAAAGAAGCTTTCTGAGAAACTGCTCTGTTTTCTGTTAATTCATCTCACACAGTTACATCTTTCCCTTCAGCAATCCTTTCGCTAAGGCTGTTCTTGTAGAATTCGCAAAGGGATATTTGGAAGCCCATAGAGGGCTATGGTGAAAAAGGAAATATCTTCCGTTCAAAACTGGAAAGAAGCTTTCTGAGAAACTGCTCTGTGTTCTGTTAATTCATCTCACAGAGTTACATCTTTCCCTTCAAGAAGCCTTTCGCTAAGGCTGTTCTTGTGGAATTGGCAAAGGGATATTTGGAAGCCCATAGAGGGCTATGATGAAAAAGGAAATATTTTCCGTTCAAAACTGGAAAGAAGCTTTCTGAGAAACTGCTCTGTGTTCTGGTAATTCATCTCACAGAGTTACATCTTTCCCTTCAAGAAGCCTTTCGCTAAGGCTGTTCTTGTGGAATTGGCAAAGGGATATTTGGAAGCCCATAGAGGGCTATGGTGAAAAAGGAAATATCTTCCGTTCAAAACTGGAAAGAAGCTTTCTGAGAAACTGCTCTGTGTTCTGTTAATTCATCTCACACAGTTACATCTTTCCCTTCAACAATCCTTTCCCTAAGGCTGTTCTTGGGGAATTGGCAAAGGGATATTTGGAAGCCCATAGAGGGCTATGTTGAAAAAGGAAATATCTTCCGTTCAAAACTGGAAAGAAGCTTTCTGAGAAACTGCTCTGTGTTCTGTTAATTCATCTCACAGAGTTACATCTTTCCCTTCAAGAAGCCTTTCGCTAAGGCTGTTCTTGTGGAATTGGCAAAGGGATATTTGGAAGCCCATAGAGGGCTATGGTGAAAAAGGAAATATCTTCCGTTCAAAATTGGAAAGAAGCTTTCTGAGAAACTGCTCTGTGTTCTGTTAATTCATCTCACAGAGTTACATCTTTCCCTTCAAGAAGCCTTTCGCTAAGGCTGTTCTTGTGGAATTGGCAAAGGGATATTTGGAAGCCCATAGAGGGCTATGGTGAAAAAGGAAATATCTTCCGTTCAAAACTGGAAAGAAGCTTTCTGAGAAACTGCTCTGTGTTCTGTTAATTCATCTCACAGAGTTACATCTTTCCCTTCAAGAAGCCTTTCGCTAAGGCTGTTCTTGTGGAATTGGCAAAGGGATATTTGGAAGCCCATAGAGGGCTATGGTGAAAAAGGAAATATCTTCCGTTCAAAACTGGAAAGAAGCTTTCTGAGAAACTGCTCTGTGTTCTGTTAATTCATCTCACAGAGTTACATCTTTCCCTTCAAGAAGCCTTTCGCTAAGGCTGTTCTTGTGGAATTGGCAAAGGGATATTTGGAAGCCCATAGAGGGCTATGGTGAAAAAGGAAATATCTTCCGTTCAAAACTGGAAAGAAGCTTTCTGAGAAACTGCTCTGTGTTCTGTTAATTCATCTCACAGAGTTACATCTTTCCCTTCAAGAAGCCTTTCGCTAAGGCTGTTCTTGTGGAATAGGCAAAGGGATATTTGGAAGCCCATAGAGGGCTATGGTGAAAAAGGAAATATCTTCCGTTCAAAACTGGAAAGAAGCTTTCTGAGAAACTGCTCTGTGTTCTGTTAATTCATCTCACAGAGTTATATCTTTCCCTTCAAGAAGCCTTTCGCTAAGGCTGTTCTTGTGGAATTGGCAAAGGGATATTTGGAAGCCCATAGAGAGCTATGGTGAAAAAGGAAATATCTTCCGTTGAAAACTGGAAAGAAGCTTTCTGAGAAACTGCTCTGTGTTCTGTTAATTCATCTCACAGAGTTACATCTTTCCCTTCAAGAAGCCTTTCGGTAAGGTTGTTCTTGTGGAATTGGCAAAGGGATATTTGGAAGCCCATAGAGGGCTATGGTGAAAAAGGAAATACCTTCCGTCAAAACTGGAAAGAAGCTTTCTGAGAAACCGCTCCGTGTTCTGTTAATTCATCTCACAGAGTTACATCTTTCCCTTCAAGAAGCCTTTCGCTAAGGCTGTTCTTGTGGAATTGGCAAAGGGATATTTGGAAGCCCATAGAGGGCTATGGTGAAAAAGGAAATATCTTCCGTTCAAAACTGTAAAGAAGCTTTCTGAGAAACTGCTCTGTGTTCTGTTAATTCATCTCACAGAGTTACATCTTTCCCTTCAAGAAGCCTTTCGCTAAGGCTGTTCTTGTGGAATTGGCAAAGGGATATCTGGAAGCCCATAGAGGGCTATGGTGAAAAAGGAAATATCTTCCGTTCAAAACTGGAAAGAAGCTTTCTGAGAAACTGCTCTGTGTTCTGTTAATTCATCTCACAGAGTTACATCTTTCCATTCAAGAAGCCTTTCGCTAAGGCTGTTCTTGTGGAATAGGCAAAGGGATATTTGGAAGCCCATAGAGGGCTATGGTGAAAAAGGAAATATCTTCCGTTCAAAACTGGAAAGAAGCTTTCTGAGAAACTGCTCTGTGTTCTGTTAATTCATCTCACAGAGTTATATCTTTCCCTTCAAGAAGCCTTTCGCTAAGGCTGTTCTTGTGGAATTGGCAAAGGGATATTTGGAAGCCCATAGAGAGCTATGGTGAAAAAGGAAATATCTTCCGTTCAAAACTGGAAAGAAGCTTTCTGAGAAACTGCTCTGTGTTCTGTTAATTCATCTCACAGAGTTACATCTTTCCCTTCAAGAAGCCTTTCGGTAAGGTTGTTCTTGTGGAATTGGCAAAGGGATATTTGGAAGCCCATAGAGGGCTATGGTGAAAAAGGAAATACCTTCCGTCAAAACTGGAAAGAAGCTTTCTGAGAAACTGCTCCGTGTTCTGTTAATTCATCTCACAGAGTTACATCTTTCCCTTCAAGAAGCCTTTCGCTAAGGCTGTTCTTGTGGAATTGGCAAAGGGATATTTGGAAGCCCATAGAGGGCTATGGTGAAAAAGGAAATATCTTCCGTTCAAAACTGGAAAGAAGCTTTCTGAGAAACTGCTCTGTGTTCTGCTCATTCATCTCACAGAGTTACATCTTTCCCTTCAAGATGTCTTTCGCTAAGGCTGTTCTTGAGGAATTGGCAAAGGGATATTTGGAAGCAAATAGAGGGCTATGTTGTAAAAGGAAATATCTTCCGTTCAAAACTGGAAAGAAGCTTTCTGAGAAACTGCTCTGTGTTCTGTTAATTCATCTCACAGAGTTACATCTTTCCCTTCAAGAAGCCTTTCGCTAAGGCTGTTCTTGTGGAATTGGCAAAGGGATATTTGGAAGCCCATAGAGGGCTATGGTGAAAAAGGAAATATCTTCCGTTCAAAACTGGAAAGAAGCTTTCTGAGAAACTGCTCTGTGTTCTGTTAATTCATCTCACAGAGTTACATCTTTCCCTTCAAGAAGCCTTTCGCTAAGGCTGTTCTTGTGGAATTGGCAAAGGGATATTTGGAAGCCCATAGAGGGCTATGGTGAAAAAGGAAATATCTTCCGTTCAAAACTGGAAAGAAGCTTTCTGAGAAACTGCTCCGTGTTCTGTTAATTCATCTCACAGAGTTACATTTCCCTTCAAGAAGCCTTTCGCTAAGGCTGTTCTTGTGGAATTGGCAAACGGATATTTGGAAGCCCATAGAGGGCTATGGTGAAAAAGGAAATATCTTCCGTTCAAAACTGGAAAGAAGCTTTCTGAGAAACTGCTCTGTGTTCTGTTAATTCATCTCACAGAGTTGCATCTTATCCTTCAAGAAGCCTTTCGCTAAGGCTGTTCTTGTGGAGTTGGCAAAGGGATATTTGGAAGCCCATAGAGGGCTATGGTGAAAAAGGAATATCTTCCGTTCAAAACTCTAAAGAAGCTTTCTGAGAAACTGCTCTGTGTTCTGTTAATTCATCTCACACAGTTACATCTTTCCCTTCAGCAATCCTTTCGCTAAGGCTGTTCTTGTGGAATTGGCAAAGGGATATTTGGAAGCCCATAGAGGGCTATGGTGAAAAAGGAAATATCTTCCGTTCAAAACTGGAAAGAAGCTTTCTGAGAAACTGCTCTGTGTTCTGTTAATTCATCTCACAGAGTTGCATCTTATCCTTCAAGAAGCCTTTCGCTAAGGCTGTTCTTGTGGAATTGGCAAAGGGATATTTGGAAGCCCATAGAGGGCTATGGTGAAAAAGGAATATCTTCCGTTCAAAACTGGAAAGAAGCTTTCTGAGAAACTGCTCTGTGTTCTGTTAATTCATCTCACAGAGTTACATCTTTCCCTTCAGCAATCCTTTCGCTAAGGCTGTTCTTGTGGAATTGGCAAAGGGATATTTGGAAGCCCATAGAGGGCTATGGTGAAAAAGGAAATATCTTCCGTTCAAAACTCGAAAGAAGCTTTCTGAGAAACTGCTCTGTGTTCTGTTAATTCATCTCACAGAGTTACATGTTTCCCTTCAAGAAGCCTTTCGCTAAGGCTGTTCTTGTGGAATTGGCAAAGGGATATTTGGAAGCCCATAGAGGGCTATTGTGAAAAAGGAAATATCTTCCGTTCAAACCTCGAAAGAAGCTTTCTGAGAAACTGCTCTGTGTTCTGTTAATTCATCTCACAGAGTTCCATCGTTCCCGTCAAGAAGCCTTTCGCTAAGGCTGTTCTTGTGGAATTGGCAAAGGGATATTTGGAAGCCCATAGAGGCCTATGGTGAAAAAGGAAATATCTTCCGTTCAAAACTGGAAAGAAGCTTTCTGAGAAACTGCTCTGTGTTCTGTTAATTCATCTCACACAGTTACATCTTTCCCTTCAGGAAGCCTTTCGCTAAGGCTGTTCTTGTGGAATTGGCAAAGGGATATTTGGAAGCCCATAGAGGGCTATGGTGAAAAAGGAAATATCTTCCGTTCAAAACTGGAAAGAAGCTTTCTGAGAAACTGCTCTGTGTTCTGTTAATTCATCTCACAGAGTTACATCTTTCCCTTCAAGAAGCCTTTCGCTAAGGCTGTTCTTGTGGAATTGGCAAAGGGATATTTGGAAGCCCATAGAGGGCTATGGTGAAAAAGGAAGTATCTTCGGTTCAAAACTGGAAATAAGCTTTCTGAGAAACTGCTCTGTGTTCTGTTAATTCATCTCACAGTGTTACATCTTTCCCTTCAAGAAGCCTTTCGCTAAGGCTGTTCTTGTGGAATTGGCAAAGGGATATTTGGAAGCCCATAGAGGGCTAGGGTGAAAAAGGAAATATCTTCCGTTCAAAACTGGAAAGAAGCTTTCTGAGAAACTGCTCTGTGTTCTGTTAATTCATCTCACAGAGTTACATCGTTCCCTTCAAGAAGCCTTTCGCTAAGGCTGTTCTTGTGGAATTGGCAAAGGGATATTTGGAAGCCCATAGAGGGCTATGATGAAAAAGGAAATATTTTCCGTTCAAAACTGGAAAGAAGCTTTCTGAGAAACTGCTCTGTGTTCTGTTAATTCATCTCACAGAGTTACATCTTTCCCTTCAAGAAGCCTCTCGCTAAGGCTGTTCTTGTGGAATTGGCAAAGGGATATTTGGAAGCCCATAGAGGGGTATGGTGAAAAAGGAAATATCTTCCGTTCAAAACTGGAAAGAAGCTTTCTGAGAAACTGCTCTGTGTTCTGTTAATTCATCTCACAGAGTTACATCTTTCCCTTCAAGAAGCCTTTCGCTAAGGCTGTTCTTGTGGAATTGGCAAAGGGATATTTGGAAGCCCATAGAGGGCTATGGTGAAAAAGGAAATATCTTCCGTTCAAAACTGGAAAGAAGCTTTCTGAGAAACTGCTCTGCGTTCTGTTAATTCATCTCACAGAGTTACATCTTTCCCTTCAAGAAGCCTTTCGCTAAGGCTGTTCTTGTGGAATTGGCAAAGGGATATTTGGAAGCCCATAGAGGGCTATGGTGAAAAAGGAAATATCTTCCGTTCAAAACTTTAAAGAAGCTTTCTGAGAAACTGCTCCGTGTTCTGTTAATTCATCTCACAGAGTTACATTTCCCTTCAAGAAGCCTTTCGCTAAGGCTGTTCTTGTGGAATTGGCAAAGGGATATTTGGAAGCCCATAGAGGGCTATGGTGAAAAAGGAAATATCTTCCGTTCAAAACTGGAAAGAAGCTTTCTGAGAAACTGCTCTGTGTTCTGTTAATTCATCTCACAGAGTTGCATCTTATCCTTCAAGAAGCCTTTCGCTAAGGCTGTTCTTGTGGAATTGGCAAAGGGATATTTGGAAGCCCATAGAGGGCTATGGTGAAAAAGGAAATATCTTCCGTTCAAAACTGGAAAGAAGCTTTCTGAGAAACTGCTCAGTGTTCTGTTAATTCATCTCACAGTTTTACATCTTTCCCTTCAAGAAGCCTTTCGCTAAGGCTGTTCTTGTGGAATTGGCAAAGGGATATTTGGAAGCCCATAGAGGGGTATGGTGAAAAAGGAAATATCTTCCGTTAAAAACTGGAAAGAAGCTTTCTGAGAAACTGCTCTGTGTTCTGTTAATTCATCTCACAGAGTTACATCTTTCCCTTCAAGAAGCCTTTCGCTAAGGCTGTTCTTGTGGAATTGGCAAAGGGATATTTGGAAGCCCATAGAGGGCTATGATGAAAAAGGAAATATTTTCCGTTCAAAACTGGAAAGAAGCTTTCTGAGAAACTGCTCTGTGTTCTGGTAATTCATCTCACAGAGTTACATCTTTCCCTTCAAGAAGCCTTTCGCTAAGGCTGTTCTTGTGGAATTGGCAAAGGGATATTTGGAAGCCCATAGAGGGCTATGGTGAAAAAGGAAATATCTTCCGTTCAAAACTGGAAAGAAGCTTTCTGAGAAACTGCTCCGTGTTCTGTTAATTCATCTCACACAGTTACATCTTTCCCTTCAACAATCCTTTCCCTAAGGCTGTTCTTGGGGAATTGGCAAAGGGATATTTGGAAGCCCATAGAGGGCTATGGTGAAAAAGGAAATATCTTCCGTTCAAAACTGGAAAGAAGCTTTCTGAGAAACTGCTCTGTGTTCTGTTAATTCATCTCACAGAGTTACATCTTTCCCTTCAAGAAGCCTTTCGCTAAGGCTGTTCTTGTGGAATTGGCAAAGGGATATTTGGAAGCCCATAGAGGGCTATGGTGAAAAAGGAAATATCTTCCGTTCAAAATTGGAAAGAAGCTTTCTGAGAAACTGCTCTGTGTTCTGTTAATTCATCTCACAGAGTTACATCTTTCCCTTCAAGAAGCCTTTCGCTAAGGCTGTTCTTGTGGAATTGGCAAAGGGATATTTGGAAGCCCATAGAGGGCTATGGTGAAAAAGGAAATATCTTCCGTTCAAAACTGGAAAGAAGCTTTCTGAGAAACTGCTCTGTGTTCTGTTAATTCATCTCACAGAGTTACATCTTTCCCTTCAAGAAGCCTTTCGCTAAGGCTGTTCTTGTGGAATTGGCAAAGGGATATTTGGAAGCCCATAGAGGGCTATGGTGAAAAAGGAAATATCTTCCGTTCAAAACTGGAAAGAAGCTTTCTGAGAAACTGCTCTGTGTTCTGTTAATTCATCTCACAGAGTTACATCTTTCCCTTCAAGAAACCTTTCGCTAAGGCTGTTCTTGTGGAATTGGCAAAGGGATATTTGGAAGCCCATAGAGGGCTATGGTGAAAAAGGAAATATCTTCCGTTCAAAACTGGAAAGAAGCTTTCTGAGAAACTGCTCTGTGTTCTGTTAATTCATCTCACAGAGTTACATCTTTCCCTTCAAGAAGCTTTTCGCTAAGGCTGTTCTTGTGGAATTGGCAAAGGGATATTTGGAAGCCCATAGAGGGCTATGGTGAAAAAGGAAATATCTTCCGTTCAAAACTGGAAAGAAGCTTTCTGAGAAACTGCTCTGTGTTCTGTTAATTCATCTCACAGAGTTACATCTTTCCCTTCAAGAAGCCTTTCGCTAAGGCTGTTCTTGTGGAATAGGCAAAGGGATATTTGGAAGCCCATAGAGGGCTATGGTGAAAAAGGAAATATCTTCCGTTCAAAACTGGAAAGAAGCTTTCTGAGAAACTGCTCTGTGTTCTGTTAATTCATCTCACAGAGTTATATCTTTCCCTTCAAGAAGCCTTTCGCTAAGGCTGTTCTTGTGGAATTGGCAAAGGGATATTTGGAAGCCCATAGAGAGCTATGGTGAAAAAGGAAATATCTTCCGTTGAAAACTGGAAAGAAGCTTTCTGAGAAACTGCTCTGTGTTCTGTTAATTCATCTCACAGAGTTACATCTTTCCCTTCAAGAAGCCTTTCGGTAAGGTTGTTCTTGTGGAATTGGCAAAGGGATATTTGGAAGCCCATAGAGGGCTATGGTGAAAAAGGAAATACCTTCCGTCAAAACTGGAAAGAAGCTTTCTGAGAAACTGCTCCGTGTTCTGTTAATTCATCTCACAGAGTTACATCTTTCCCTTCAAGAAGCCTTTCGCTAAGGCTGTTCTTGTGGAATTGGCAAAGGGATATTTGGAAGCCCATAGAGGTCTATGGTGAAAAAGGAAATATCTTCCGTTCAAAACTGGAAAGAAGCTTTCTGAGAAACTGCTCCGTGTTCTGTTAATTCATCTCACAGAGTTACATCTTTCCCTTCAAGAAGCCTTTCGCTAAGGCTGTTCTTGTGGAATTGGCAAAGGGATATTTGGAAGCCCATAGAGGGCTATGGTGAAAAAGGAAATATCTTCCGTTCAAAACTGGAAAGAAGCTTTCTGAGAAACTGCTCCGTGTTCTGTTAATTCATCTCACAGAGTTACATTTCCCTTCAAGAAGCCTTTCGCTAAGGCTGTTCTTGTGGAATTGTCAAAGGGATATTTGGAAGCCCATAGAGGGCTATGGTGAAAAAGGAAATATCTTCCGTTCAAAACTGGAAAGAAGCTTTCTGAGAAACTGCTCTGTGTTCTGTTAATTCATCTCACAGAGTTGCATCTTATCCTTCAAGAAGCCTTTCGCTAAGGCTGTTCTTGTGGAATTGGCAAAGGGATATTTGGAAGCCCATAGAGGGCTATGGTGAAAAAGGAATATCTTCCGTTCAAAACTGGAAAGAAGCTTTCTGTGAAACTGCTCTGTGTTCTGTTAATTCATCTCACACAGTTACATCTTTCCCTTCAGCAATCCTTTCGCTAAGGCTGTTCTTGTAGAATTCGCAAAGGGATATTTGGAAGCCCATAGAGGGCTATGGTGAAAAAGGAAATATCTTCCGTTCAAAACTGGAAAGAAGCTTTCTGAGAAACTGCTCAGTGTTCGGTTAATTCATCTCACAGAGTTACATCTTTCCCTTCAAGAAGCCTTTCGCTAAGGCTGTTCTTGTGGAATTGGCAAAGGGATATTTGGAAGCCCATAGAGGGGTATGGTGAAAAAGGAAATATCTTCCGTTCAAAACTGGAAAGAAGCTTTCTGAGAAACTGCTCTGTGTTCTGGTAATTCATCTCACAGAGTTACATCTTTCCCTTCAAGAAGCCTTTCGCTAAGGCTGTTCTTGTGGAATTGGCAAAGGGATATTTGGAAGCCCATAGAGGGCTATGGTGAAAAAGGAAATATCTTCCATTCAAAACTGGAAAGAAGCTTTCTGAGAAACTGCTCTGTGTTCTGTTAATTCATCTCACAGAGTTACATCTTTCCCTTCAAGAAGCCTTTCGCTAAGGCTGTTCTTGTGGAATTGGCAAAGGGATATTTGGAAGCCCATAGAGGGCTATGGTGAAAAAGGAAGTATCTTCGGTTCAAAACTGGAAATAAGCTTTCTGAGAAACTGCTCTGTGTTCTGTTAATTCATCTCACAGTGTTACATCTTTCCCTTCAAGAAGCCTTTCGCTAAGGCTGTTCTTGTGGAATTGGCAAAGGGATATTTGGAAGCCCATAGAGGGCTAGGGTGAAAAAGGAAATATCTTCCGTTCAAAACTGGAAAGAAGCTTTCTGAGAAACTGCTCTGTGTTCTGTTAATTCATCTCACAGAGTTACATCGTTCCCTTCAAGAAGCCTTTCGCTAAGGCTGTTCTTGTGGAATTGGCAAAGGGATATTTGGAAGCCCATAGAGGGCTATGATGAAAAAGGAAATATTTTCCGTTCAAAACTGGAAAGAAGCTTTCTGAGAAACTGCTCTGTGTTCTGTTAATTCATCTCACAGAGTTACATCTTTCCCTTCAAGAAGCCTCTCGCTAAGGCTGTTCTTGTGGAATTGGCAAAGGGATATTTGGAAGCCCATAGAGGGGTATGGTGAAAAAGGAAATATCTTCCGTTCAAAACTGGAAAGAAGCTTTCTGAGAAACTGCTCTGTGTTCTGTTAATTCATCTCACAGAGTTACATCTTTCCCTTCAAGAAGCCTTTCGCTAAGGCTGTTCTTGTGGAATTGGCAAAGGGATATTTGGAAGCCCATAGAGGGCTATGGTGAAAAAGGAAATATCTTCCGTTCAAAACTGGAAAGAAGCTTTCTGAGAAACTGCTCTGCGTTCTGTTAATTCATCTCACAGAGTTACATCTTTCCCTTCAAGAAGCCTTTCGCTAAGGCTGTTCTTGTGGAATTGGCAAAGGGATATTTGGAAGCCCATAGAGGGCTATGGTGAAAAAGGAAATATCTTCCGTTCAAAACTTTAAAGAAGCTTTCTGAGAAACTGCTCCGTGTTCTGTTAATTCATCTCACAGAGTTACATTTCCCTTCAAGAAGCCTTTCGCTAAGGCTGTTCTTGTGGAATTGGCAAAGGGATATTTGGAAGCCCATAGAGGGCTATGGTGAAAAAGGAAATATCTTCCGTTCAAAACTGGAAAGAAGCTTTCTGAGAAACTGCTCTGTGTTCTGTTAATTCATCTCACAGAGTTGCATCTTATCCTTCAAGAAGCCTTTCGCTAAGGCTGTTCTTGTGGAATTGGCAAAGGGATATTTGGAAGCCCATAGAGGGCTATGGTGAAAAAGGAAATATCTTCCGTTCAAAACTGGAAAGAAGCTTTCTGAGAAACTGCTCAGTGTTCTGTTAATTCATCTCACAGTTTTACATCTTTCCCTTCAAGAAGCCTTTCGCTAAGGCTGTTCTTGTGGAATTGGCAAAGGGATATTTGGAAGCCCATAGAGGGGTATGGTGAAAAAGGAAATATCTTCCGTTAAAAAGTGGAAAGAAGCTTTCTGAGAAACTGCTCTGTGTTCTGTTAATTCATCTCACAGAGTTACATCTTTCCCTTCAAGAAGCCTTTCGCTAAGGCTGTTCTTGTGGAATTGGCAAAGGGATATTTGGAAGCCCATAGAGGGCTATGATGAAAAAGGAAATATTTTCCGTTCAAAACTGGAAAGAAGCTTTCTGAGAAACTGCTCTGTGTTCTGGTAATTCATCTCACAGAGTTACATCTTTCCCTTCAAGAAGCCTTTCGCTAAGGCTGTTCTTGTGGAATTGGCAAAGGGATATTTGGAAGCCCATAGAGGGCTATGGTGAAAAAGGAAATATCTTCCGTTCAAAACTGGAAAGAAGCTTTCTGAGAAACTGCTCCGTGTTCTGTTAATTCATCTCACACAGTTACATCTTTCCCTTCAACAATCCTTTCCCTAAGGCTGTTCTTGGGGAATTGGCAAAGGGATATTTGGAAGCCCATAGAGGGCTATGGTGAAAAAGGAAATATCTTCCGTTCAAAACTGGAAAGAAGCTTTCTGAGAAACTGCTCTGTGTTCTGTTAATTCATCTCACAGAGTTACATCTTTCCCTTCAAGAAGCCTTTCGCTAAGGCTGTTCTTGTGGAATTGGCAAAGGGATATTTGGAAGCCCATAGAGGGCTATGGTGAAAAAGGAAATATCTTCCGTTCAAAATTGGAAAGAAGCTTTCTGAGAAACTGCTCTGTGTTCTGTTAATTCATCTCACAGAGTTACATCTTTCCCTTCAAGAAGCCTTTCGCTAAGGCTGTTCTTGTGGAATTGGCAAAGGGATATTTGGAAGCCCATAGAGGGCTATGGTGAAAAAGGAAATATCTTCCGTTCAAAACTGGAAAGAAGCTTTCTGAGAAACTGCTCTGTGTTCTGTTAATTCATCTCACAGAGTTATATCTTTCCCTTCAAGAAGCCTTTCGCTAAGGCTGTTCTTGTGGAATTGGCAAAGGGATATTTGGAAGCCCATAGAGAGCTATGGTGAAAAATGAAATATCTTCCGTTGAAAACTGGAAAGAAGCTTTCTGAGAAACTGCTCTGTGTTCTGTTAATTCATCTCACAGAGTTACATCTTTCCCTTCAAGAAGCCTTTCGGTAAGGTTGTTCTTGTGGAATTGGCAAAGGGATATTTGGAAGCCCATAGAGGGCTATGGTGAAAAAGGAAATACCTTCCGTCAAAACTGGAAAGAAGCTTTCTGAGAAACTGCTCCGTGTTCTGTTAATTCATCTCACAGAGTTACATCTTTCCCTTCAAGAAGCCTTTCGCTAAGGCTGTTCTTGTGGAATTGGCAAAGGGATATTTGGAAGCCCATAGAGGGCTATGGTGAAAAAGGAAATATCTTCCGTTCAAAACTGGAAAGAAGCTTTCTGAGAAACTGCTCCGTGTTCTGTTAATTCATCTCACAGAGTTACATCTTTCCCTTCAAGAAGCCTTTCGCTAAGGCTGTTCTTGTGGAATTGGCAAAGGGATATTTGGAAGCCCATAGAGGGCTATGGTGAAAAAGGAAATATCTTCCGTTCAAAACTGGAAAGAAGCTTTCTGAGAAACTGCTCCGTGTTCTGTTAATTCATCTCACAGAGTTACATTTCCCTTCAAGAAGCCTTTCGCTAAGGCTGTTCTTGTGGAATTGTCAAAGGGATATTTGGAAGCCCATAGAGGGCTATGGTGAAAAAGGAAATATCTTCCGTTCAAAACTGGAAAGAAGCTTTCTGAGAAACTGCTCTGTGTTCTGTTAATTCATCTCACAGAGTTGCATCTTATCCTTCAAGAAGCCTTTCGCTAAGGCTGTTCTTGTGGAATTGGCAAAGGGATATTTGGAAGCCCATAGAGGGCTATGGTGAAAAAGGAATATCTTCCGTTCAAAACTGGAAAGAAGCTTTCTGTGAAACTGCTCTGTGTTCTGTTAATTCATCTCACACAGTTACATCTTTCCCTTCAGCAATCCTTTCGCTAAGGCTGTTCTTGTAGAATTCGCAAAGGGATATTTGGAAGCCCATAGAGGGCTATGGTGAAAAAGGAAATATCTTCCGTTCAAAACTGGAAAGAAGCTTTCTGAGAAACTGCTCAGTGTTCTGTTAATTCATCTCACAGAGTTACATCTTTCCCTTCAAGAAGCCTTTCGCTAAGGCTGTTCTTGTGGAATTGGCAAAGAGATATTTGGAAGCCCATAGAGGGCTATGGTGAAAAAGGAAATATCTTCGGTTCAAAACTGGAAATAAGCTTTCTGAGAAACTGCTCTGTGTTCTGTTAATTCATCTCACAGTGTTACATCTTTCCCTTCAAGAAGCCTTTCGCTAAGGCTGTTCTTGTGGAATTGGCAAAGGGATATTTGGAAGCCCATAGAGGGCTATGATGAAAAAGGAAATATTTTCCGTTCAAAACTGGAAAGAAGCTTTCTGAGAAACTGCTCTGTGTTCTGTTAATTCATCTCACAGAGTTACATCTTTCCCTTCAAGAAGCCTCTCGCTAAGGCTGTTCTTGTGGAATTGGCAAAGGGATATTTGGAAGCCCATAGAGGGGTATGGTGAAAAAGGAAATATCTTCCGTTCAAAACTGGAAAGAAGCTTTCTGAGAAACTGCTCTGTGTTCTGTTAATTCATCTCACAGAGTTACATCTTTCCCTTCAAGAAGCCTTTCGCTAAGGCTGTTCTTGTGGAATTGGCAAAGGGATATTTGGAAGCCCATAGAGGGCTATGGTGAAAAAGGAAATATCTTCCGTTCAAAACTGGAAAGAAGCTTTCTGAGAAACTGCTCTGCGTTCTGTTAATTCATCTCACAGAGATACATCTTTTCCTTCAAGAAGCCTTTCGCTAAGGCTGTTCTTGTGGAATTGGCAAAGGGATATTTGGAAGCCCATAGAGGGCTATGGTGAAAAAGGAAATATCTTCCGTTCAAAACTTTAAAGAAGCTTTCTGAGAAACTGCTCAGTGTTCTGTTAATTCATCTCACAGAGTTACATTTCCCTTCAAGAAGCCTTTCGCTAAGGCTGTTCTTGTGGAATTGGCAAAGGGATATTTGGAAGCCCATAGAGGGCTATGGTGAAAAAGGAAATATCTTCCGTTCAAAACTGGAAAGAAGCTTTCTGAGAAACTGCTCTGTGTTCTGTTAATTCATCTCACAGAGTTGCATCTTATCCTTCAAGAAGCCTTTCGCTAAGGCTGTTCTTGTGGAATTGGCAAAGGGATATTTGGAAGCCCATAGAGGGCTATGGTGAAAAAGGAAATATCTTCCGTTCAAAACTGGAAAGAAGCTTTCTGAGAAACTGCTCAGTGTTCTGTTAATTCATCTCACAGTGTTACATCTTTCCCTTCAAGAAGCCTTTCGCTAAGGCTGTTCTTGTGGAATTGGCAAAAGGATATTTGGAAGCCCATAGAGGGGTATGGTGAAAAAGGAAATATCTTCCGTTAAAAACTGGAAAGAAGCTTTCTGAGAAACTGCTCTGTGTTCTGTTAATTCATCTCACAGAGTTACATCTTTCCCTTCAAGAAGCCTTTCGCTAAGGCTGTTCTTGTGGAATTGGCAAAGGGATATTTGGAAGCCCATAGAGGGCTATGATGAAAAAGGAAATATTTTCCGTTCAAAACTGGAAAGAAGCTTTCTGAGAAACTGCTCTGTGTTCTGTTCATTCATCTCACAGAGTTACATCTTTCCCTTCAAGAAGCCTTTCGCTAAGGCTGTTCTTGTGGAATTGGCAAAGGGATATTTGGAAGCCCATAGAGGGCTATGGTGAAAAAGGAAATATCTTCCGTTCAAAACCGGAAAGAAGCTTTCTGAGAAACTGCTCCGTGTTCTGTTAATTCATCTCACACAGTTACATCTTTCCCTTCAACAATCCTTTCCCTAAGGCTGTTCTTGGGGAATTGGCAAAGGGATATTTGGAAGCCCATAGAGGGCTATGGTGAAAAAGGAAATATCTTCCGTTCAAAACTGGAAAGAAGCTTTCTGAGAAACTGCTCTGTGTTCTGTTAATTCATCTCACAGAGTTACATCTTTCCCTTCAAGAAGCCTTTCGCTAAGGCTGTTCTTGTGGAATTGGCAAAGGGATATTTGGAAGCCCATAGAGGGCTATGGTGAAAAAGGAAATATCTTCCGTTCAAAATTGGAAAGAAGCTTTCTGAGAAACTGCTCTGTGTTCTGTTAATTCATCTCACAGAGTTACATCTTTCCCTTCAAGAAGCCTTTCGCTAAGGCTGTTCTTGTGGAATTGGCAAAGGGATATTTGGAAGCCCATAGAGGGCTATGGTGAAAAAGGAAATATCTTCCGTTCAAAACTGGAAAGAAGCTTTCTGAGAAACTGCTCTGTGTTCTGTTAATTCATCTCACAGAGTTACATCTTTCCCTTCAAGAAGCCTTTCGCTAAGGCTGTTCTTGTGGAATTGGCAAAGGGATATTTGGAAGCCCATAGAGGGCTATGGTGAAAAAGGAAATATCTTCCGTTCAAAACTGGAAAGAAGCTTTCTGAGAAACTGCTCTGTGTTCTGTTAATTCATCTCACAGAGTTACATCTTTCCCTTCAAGAAGCCTTTCGCTAAGGCTGTTCTTGTGGAATTGGCAAAGGGATATTTGGAAGCCCATAGAGGGCTATGGTGAAAAAGGAAATATCTTCCGTTCAAAACTGGAAAGAAGCTTTCTGAGAAACTGCTCTGTGTTCTGTTAATTCATCTCACAGAGTTATATCTTTCCCTTCAAGAAGCCTTTCGCTAAGGCTGTTCTTGTGGAATTGGCAAAGGGATATTTGGAAGCCCATAGAGAGCTATGGTGAAAAAGGAAATATCTTCCGTTGAAAACTGGAAAGAAGCTTTCTGAGAAACTGCTCTGTGTTCTGTTAATTCATCTCACAGAGTTACATCTTTCCCTTCAAGAAGCCTTTCGGTAAGGTTGTTCTTGTGGAATTGGCAAAGGGATATTTGGAAGCCCATAGAGGGCTATGGTGAAAAAGGAAATACCTTCCGTCAAAACTGGAAAGAAGCTTTCTGAGAAACTGCTCCGTGTTCTGTTAATTCATCTCACAGAGTTACATCTTTCCCTTCAAGAAGCCTTTCGCTAAGGCTGTTCTTGTGGAATTGGCAAAGGGATATTTGGAAGCCCATAGAGGGCTATGGTGAAAAAGGAAATATCTTCCGTTCAAAACTGGAAAGAAGCTTTCTGAGAAACTGCTCCGTGTTCTGTTAATTCATCTCACAGAGTTACATTTCCCTTCAAGAAGCCTTTCGCTAAGGCTGTTCTTGTGGAATTGTCAAAGGGATATTTGGAAGCCCATAGAGGGCTATGGTGAAAAAGGAAATATCTTCCGTTCAAAACTGGAAAGAAGCTTTCTGAGAAACTGCTCTGTGTTCTGTTAATTCATCTCACAGAATTGCATCTTATCCTTCAAGAAGCCTTTCGCTAAGGCTGTTCTTGTGGAATTGGCAAAGGGATATTTGGAAGCCCATAGAGGGCTATGGTGAAAAAGGAATATCTTCCGTTCAAAACTGGAAAGAAGCTTTCTGTGAAACTGCCTGTGTTCTGTTAATTCATCTCACACAGTTACATCTTTCCCTTCAGCAATCCTTTCGCTAAGGCTGTTCTTGTAGAATTCGCAAAGGGATATTTGGAAGCCCATAGAGGGCTATGGTGAAAAAGGAAATATCTTCCGTTCAAAACTGGAAAGAAGCTTTCTGAGAAACTGCTCAGTGTTCTGTTAATTCATCTCACAGAGTTACATCTTTCCCTTCAAGAAGCCTTTCGCTAAGGCTGTTCTTGTGGAATTGGCAAAGGGATATTTGGAAGCCCATAGAGGGGTATGGTGAAAAAGGAAATATCTTCCGTTCAAAACTGGAAAGAAGCTTTCTGAGAAACTGCTCTGTGTTCTGGTAATTCATCTCACAGAGTTACATCTTTCCCTTCAAGAAGCCTTTCGCTAAGGCTGTTCTTGTGGAATTGGCAAAGGGATATTTGGAAGCCCATAGAGGGCTATGGTGAAAAAGGAAATATCTTCCATTCAAAACTGGAAAGAAGCTTTCTGAGAAACTGCTCTGTGTTCTGTTAATTCATCTCACAGAGTTACATCTTTCCCTTCAAGAAGCCTTTCGCTAAGGCTGTTCTTGTGGAATTGGCAAAGAGATATTTGGAAGTCCATAGAGGGCTATGGTGAAAAAGGAAATATCTTCCGTTCAAAACTGGAAAGAAGCTTTCTGAGAAACTGCTCTGTGTTCTGTTAATTCATCTCACACAGTTACATCTTTCCCTTCAACAATCCTTTCGCTAAGGCTGTTCTTGGGGAATTGGCAAAGCGATATTTGGAAGCCCATAGAGGGCTATGTTGAAAAAGGAAATATCTTCCGTTCAAAACTGGAAAGAAGCTTTCTGAGAAACTGCTCCGTGTTCTGTTAATTCATCTCACAGAGTTACATCTTTCCCTTCAAGAAGCCTTTCGCTAAGGCTGTTCTTGTGGAATTGGCAAAGGGATATTTGGAAGCCCATAGAGGGCTATGGTGAAAAAGGAAATATCTTCCGTTCAAAATTGGAAAGAAGCTTTCTGAGAAACTGCTCCGTGTTCTGTTAATTCATCTCACAGAGTTACATCTTTCCCTTCAAGAAGCCTTTCGCTAAGGCTGTTCTTGTGGAATTGGCAAAGGGATATTTGGAAGCCCATAGAGGGTTATGGTGAAAAAGGAAATATCTTCCGTTCAAAACTGGAAAGAAGCTTTCTGAGAAACTGCTCTGTGTTCTGTTAATTCATCTCACAGAGTTACATCTTTCCCTTCAAGAAGCCTTTCGCTAAGGCTGTTCTTGTGGAATTGGCAAAGGGATATTTGGAAGCCCATAGAGGGCTATGGTGAAAAAGGAAATATCTTCCGTTCAAAACTGGAAAGAAGCTTTCTGAGAAACTGCTCTGTGTTCTGTTAATTCATCTCACAGAGTTACATCTTTCCCTTCAAGAAGCCTTTCGCTAAGGCTGTTCTTGTGGAATTGGCAAAGGGATATTTGGAAGCCCATAGAGGGCTATGATGAAAAAGGAAATATTTTCCGTTCAAAACTGGAAAGAAGCTTTCTGAGAAACTGCTCTGTGTTCTGTTCATTCATCTCACAGAGTTACATCTTTCCCTTCAAGAAGCCTTTCGCTAAGGCTGTTCTTGTGGAATTGGCAAAGGGATATTTGGAAGCCCATAGAGGGCTATGGTGAAAAAGGAAATATCTTCCGTTCAAAACTGGAAAGAAGCTTTCTGAGAAACTGCTCCGTGTTCTGTTAATTCATCTCACACAGTTACATCTTTCCCTTCAACAATCCTTTCCCTAAGGCTGTTCTTGGGGAATTGGCAAAGGGATATTTGGAAGCCCATAGAGGGCTATGGTGAAAAAGGAAATATCTTCCGTTCAAAACTGGAAAGAAGCTTTCTGAGAAACTGCTCTGTGTTCTGTTAATTCATCTCACAGAGTTACATCTTTCCCTTCAAGAAGCCTTTCGCTAAGGCTGTTCTTGTGGAATTGGCAAAGGGATATTTGGAAGCCCATAGAGGGCTATGGTGAAAAAGGAAATATCTTCCGTTCAAAATTGGAAAGAAGCTTTCTGAGAAACTGCTCTGTGTTCTGTTAATTCATCTCACAGAGTTACATCTTTCCCTTCAAGAAGCCTTTCGCTAAGGCTGTTCTTGTGGAATTGGCAAAGGGATATTTGGAAGCCCATAGAGGGCTATGGTGAAAAAGGAAATATCTTCCGTTCAAAACTGGAAAGAAGCTTTCTGAGAAACTGCTCTGTGTTCTGTTAATTCATCTCACAGAGTTACATCTTTCCCTTCAAGAAGCCTTTCGCTAAGGCTGTTCTTGTGGAATTGGCAAAGGGATATTTGGAAGCCCATAGAGGGCTATGGTGAAAAAGGAAATATCTTCCGTTCAAAACTGGAAAGAAGCTTTCTGAGAAACTGCTCTGTGTTCTGTTAATTCATCTCACAGAGTTACATCTTTCCCTTCAAGAAGCCTTTCGCTAAGGCTGTTCTTGTGGAATTGGCAAAGGGATATTTGGAAGCCCATAGAGGGCTATGGTGAAAAAGGAAATATCTTCCGTTCAAAACTGGAAAGAAGCTTTCTGAGAAACTGCTCTGTGTTCTGTTAATTCATCTCACAGAGTTATATCTTTCCCTTCAAGAAGCCTTTCGCTAAGGCTGTTCTTGTGGAATTGGCAAAGGGATATTTGGAAGCCCATAGAGAGCTATGGTGAAAAAGGAAATATCTTCCGTTGAAAACTGGAAAGAAGCTTTCTGAGAAACTGCTCTGTGTTCTGTTAATTCATCTCACAGAGTTACATCTTTCCCTTCAAGAAGCCTTTCGGTAAGGTTGTTCTTGTGGAATTGGCAAAGGGATATTTGGAAGCCCATAGAGGGCTATGGTGAAAAAGGAAATACCTTCCGTCAAAACTGGAAAGAAGCTTTCTGAGAAACTGCTCCGTGTTCTGTTAATTCATCTCACAGAGTTACATCTTTCCCTTCAAGAAGCCTTTCGCTAAGGCTGTTCTTGTGGAATTGGCAAAGGGATATTTGGAAGCCCATAGAGGGCTATGGTGAAAAAGGAAATATCTTCCGTTCAAAACTGGAAAGAAGCTTTCTGAGAAACTGCTCCGTGTTCTGTTAATTCATCTCACAGAGTTACATTTCCCTTCAAGAAGCCTTTCGCTAAGGCTGTTCTTGTGGAATTGTCAAAGGGATATTTGGAAGCCCATAGAGGGCTATGGTGAAAAAGGAAATATCTTCCGTTCAAAACTGGAAAGAAGCTTTCTGAGAAACTGCTCTGTGTTCTGTTAATTCATCTCACAGAATTGCATCTTATCCTTCAAGAAGCCTTTCGCTAAGGCTGTTCTTGTGGAATTGGCAAAGGGATATTTGGAAGCCCATAGAGGGCTATGGTGAAAAAGGAATATCTTCCGTTCAAAACTGGAAAGAAGCTTTCTGTGAAACTGCCTGTGTTCTGTTAATTCATCTCACACAGTTACATCTTTCCCTTCAGCAATCCTTTCGCTAAGGCTGTTCTTGTAGAATTCGCAAAGGGATATTTGGAAGCCCATAGAGGGCTATGGTGAAAAAGGAAATATCTTCCGTTCAAAACTGGAAAGAAGCTTTCTGAGAAACTGCTCAGTGTTCTGTTAATTCATCTCACAGAGTTACATCTTTCCCTTCAAGAAGCCTTTCGCTAAGGCTGTTCTTGTGGAATTGGCAAAGGGATATTTGGAAGCCCATAGAGGGGTATGGTGAAAAAGGAAATATCTTCCGTTCAAAACTGGAAAGAAGCTTTCTGAGAAACTGCTCTGTGTTCTGGTAATTCATCTCACAGAGTTACATCTTTCCCTTCAAGAAGCCTTTCGCTAAGGCTGTTCTTGTGGAATTGGCAAAGGGATATTTGGAAGCCCATAGAGGGCTATGGTGAAAAAGGAAATATCTTCCATTCAAAACTGGAAAGAAGCTTTCTGAGAAACTGCTCTGTGTTCTGTTAATTCATCTCACAGAGTTACATCTTTCCCTTCAAGAAGCCTTTCGCTAAGGCTGTTCTTGTGGAATTGGCAAAGAGATATTTGGAAGTCCATAGAGGGCTATGGTGAAAAAGGAAATATCTTCCGTTCAAAACTGGAAAGAAGCTTTCTGAGAAACTGCTCTGTGTTCTGTTAATTCATCTCACACAGTTACATCTTTCCCTTCAACAATCCTTTCGCTAAGGCTGTTCTTGGGGAATTGGCAAAGCGATATTTGGAAGCCCATAGAGGGCTATGTTGAAAAAGGAAATATCTTCCGTTCAAAACTGGAAAGAAGCTTTCTGAGAAACTGCTCCGTGTTCTGTTAATTCATCTCACAGAGTTACATCTTTCCCTTCAAGAAGCCTTTCGCTAAGGCTGTTCTTGTGGAATTGGCAAAGGGATATTTGGAAGCCCATAGAGGGCTATGGTGAAAAAGGAAATATCTTCCGTTCAAAATTGGAAAGAAGCTTTCTGAGAAACTGCTCCGTGTTCTGTTAATTCATCTCACAGAGTTACATCTTTCCCTTCAAGAAGCCTTTCGCTAAGGCTGTTCTTGCGGAATTGGCAAAGGGATATTTGGAAGCCCATAGAGGGTTATGGTGAAAAAGGAAATATCTTCCGTTCAAAACTGGAAAGAAGCTTTCTGAGAAACTGCTCTGTGTTCTGTTAATTCATCTCACAGAGTTACATCTTTCCCTTCAAGAAGCCTTTCGCTAAGGCTGTTCTTGTGGAATTGGCAAAGGGATATTTGGAAGCCCATAGAGGGCTATGGTGAAAAAGGAAATATCTTCCGTTCAAAACTGGAAAGAAGCTTTCTGAGAAACTGCTCCGTGTTCTGTTAATTCATCTCACAGAGTTACATTTCCCTTCAGGAAGCCTTTCGCTAAGGCTGTTCTTGTGGAATTGGCAAAGGGATATTTGGAAGCCCATAGAGGGCTATGGTGAAAAAGGAAATATCTTCCGTTCAAAACTGGAAAGAAGCTTTCTGAGAAACTGCTCTGTGTTCTGTTAATTCATCTCACAGAGTTGCATCTTATCCTTCAAGAAGCCTTTCGCTAAGGCTGTTCTTGTGGAATTGGCAAAGGGATATTTGGAAGCCCATAGAGGGCTATGGTGAAAAAGGAATATCTTCCGTTCAAAACTCTAAAGAAGCTTTCTGAGAAACTGCTCTGTGTTCTGTTAATTCATCTCACACAGTTACATCTTTCCCTTCAGCAATCCTTTCGCTAAGGCTGTTCTTGTAGAATTCGCAAAGGGATATTTGGAAGACCATAGAGGGCTATGATGAAAAAGGAAATATTTTCCGTTCAAAACTGGAAAGAAGCTTTCTGAGAAACTGCTCTGTGTTCTGGTAATTCATCTCACAGAGTTACATCTTTCCCTTCAAGAAGCCTTTCGCTAAGGCTGTTCTTGTGGAATTGGCAAAGGGATATTTGGAAGCCCATAGAGGGCTATGGTGAAAAAGGAAATATCTTCCGTTCAAAACTGGAAAGAAGCTTTCTGAGAAACTGCTCTGTGTTCTGTTAATTCATCTCACACAGTTACATCTTTCCCTTCAACAATCCTTTCCCTAAGGCTGTTCTTGGGGAATTGGCAAAGGGATATTTGGAAGCCCATAGAGGGCTATGTTGAAAAAGGAAATATCTTCCGTTCAAAACTGGAAAGAAGCTTTCTGAGAAACTGCTCTGTGTTCTGTTAATTCATCTCACAGAGTTACATCTTTCCCTTCCATAAGCCTTTCGCTAAGGCTGTTCTTGTGGAATTGGCAAAGGGATATTTGGAAGCCCATAGAGGGCTATGGTGAAAAAGGAAATATCTTCCGTTCAAAACTGGAAAGAAGCTTTCTGAGAAACTGCTCTGTGTTCTGGTAATTCATCTCACAGAGTTACATCTTTCCCTTCCAGAAGCCTTTCGCTAAGGCTGTTCTTGTGGAATTGGCAAAGGGATATTTGGAAGCCCATAGAGGGCTATGGTGAAAAAGGAAATATCTTCCGTTCAAAACTGGAAAGAAGCTTTCTGAGAAACTGCTCTGTGTTCTGTTAATTCATCTCACAGAGTTACATCTTTCCCTTCAAGAAGCCTTTCGCTAAGGCTGTTCTTGTGGAATTGGCAAAGGGATATTTGGAAGCCCATAGAGGGCTATGGTGAAAAAGGAAATATCTTCCGTTCAAAACTGGAAAGAAGCTTTCTGAGAAACTGCTCTGTGTTCTGTTAATTCATCTCACAGAGTTACATCTTTCCCTTCAAGAAGCCTTTCGCTAAGGCTGTTCTTGTGGAATTGGCAAAGGGATATTTGGAAGCCCATAGAGGGCTATGGTGAAAAAGGAAATATCTTCCGTTCAAAACTGGAAAGAAGCTTTCTGAGAAACTGCTCTGTGTTCTGTTAATTCATCTCACAGAGTTACATCTTTCCCTTCAAGAAGCCTTTCGCTAAGGCTGTTTTTGTGGAATTGGCAAAGGGATATTTGGAAGCCCATAGAGGGCTATGGTGAAAAAGGAAATATCTTCCGTTCAAAACTGGAAAGAAGCTTTCTGAGAAACTGCTCTGTGTTCTGTTAATTCATCTCACAGAGTTACATCTTTCCATTCAAGAAGCCTTTCGCTAAGGCTGTTCTTGTGGAATAGGCAAAGGGATATTTGGAAGCCCATAGAGGGCTATGGTGAAAAAGGAAATATCTTCCGTTCAAAACTGGAAAGAAGCTTTCTGAGAAACTGCTCTGTGTTCTGTTAATTCATCTCACAGAGTTATATCTTTCCCTTCAAGAAGCCTTTCGCTAAGGCTGTTCTTGTGGAATTGGCAAAGGGATATTTGGAAGCCCATAGAGAGCTATGGTGAAAAAGGAAATATCTTCCGTTGAAAACTGGAAAGAAGCTTTCTGAGAAACTGCTCTGTGTTCTGTTAATTCATCTCACAGAGTTACATCTTTCCCTTCAAGAAGCCTTTCGGTAAGGTTGTTCTTGTGGAATTGGCAAAGGGATATTTGGAAGCCCATAGAGGGCTATGGTGAAAAAGGAAATACCTTCCGTCAAAACTGGAAAGAAGCTTTCTGAGAAACTGCTCCGTGTTCTGTTAATTCATCTCACAGAGTTACATCTTTCCCTTCAAGAAGCCTTTCGCTAAGGCTGTTCTTGTGGAATTGGCAAAGGGATATTTGGAAGCCCATAGAGGGCTATGGTGAAAAAGGAAATATCTTCCGTTCAAAACTGGAAAGAAGCTTTCTGAGAAACTGCTCTGTGTTCTGTTAATTCATCTCACAGAGTTACATCTTTCCCTTCAAGAAGCCTTTCGCTAAGGCTGTTCTTGTGGAATTGGCAAAGGGATATTTGGAAGCCCATAGAGGGCTATGGTGAAAAAGGAAATATCTTCCGTTCAAAACTGGAAAGAAGCTTTCTGAGAAACTGCTCTGTGTTCTGTTAATTCATCTCACAGAGTTACATCTTTCCATTCAAGAAGCCTTTCGCTAAGGCTGTTCTTGTGGAATAGGCAAAGGGATATTTGGAAGCCCATAGAGGGCTATGGTGAAAAAGGAAATATCTTCCGTTCAAAACTGGAAAGAAGCTTTCTGAGAAACTGCTCTGTGTTCTGTTACTTCATCTCACAGAGTTATATCTTTCCCTTCAAGAAGCCTTTCGCTAAGGCTGTTCTTGTGGAATTGGCAAAGGGATATTTGGAAGCCCATAGAGGGGTATGGTGAAAAAGGAAATATCTTCCGTTCAAAACTGGAAAGAAGCTTTCTGAGAAACTGCTCTGTGTTCTGTTAATTCATCTCACAGAGTTACATCTTTCCCTTCAAGAAGCCTTTCGCTAAGGCTGTTCTTGTGGAATTGGCAAAGGGATATTTGGAAGCCCATAGAGGGCTATGGTGAAAAAGGAAATATCTTCCGTTCAAAACTTGAAAGAAGCTTTCTGAGAAACTGCTCCGTGTTCTGTTAATTCATCTCACAGAGTTACATCTTTCCCTTCAAGAAGCCTTTCGCTAAGGCTGTTCTTGTGGAATTGGCAAAGGGATATTTGGAAGCCCATAGAGGGCTATGGTGAAAAAGGAAATATCTTCCGTTCAAAACTGGAAAGAAGCTTTCTGAGAAACTGCTCCGTGTTCTGTTAATTCATCTCACAGAGTTACATTTCCCTTCAAGAAGCCTTTCGCTAAGGCTGTTCTTGTGGAATTGGCAAAGGGATATTTGGAAGCCCATAGAGGGCTATGGTGAAAAAGGAAATATCTTCCGTTCAAAACTGGAAAGAAGCTTTCTGAGAAACTGCTCTGTGTTCTGTTAATTCATCTCACAGAGTTGCATCTTATCCTTCAAGAAGCCTTTCGCTAAGGCTGTTCTTGTGGAATTGGCAAAGGGATATTTGGAAGCCCATAGAGGGCTATGGTGAAAAAGGAAATATCTTCCGTTCAAAACTGGAAAGAAGCTTTCTGAGAAACTGCTCTGTGTTCTGTTAATTCATCTCACAGAGTTACATCTTTCCCTTCAAGAAGCCTTTCGCTAAGGCTGTTCTTGTGGAATTGGCAAAGGGATATTTGGAAGCCCATAGAGGGCTATGGTGAAAAAGGAAATATCTTCCGTTCAAAACTGGAAAGAAGCTTTCTGAGAAACTGCTCCGTGTTCTGTTAATTCATCTCACAGAGTTACATTTCCCTTCAAGAAGCCTTTCGCTAAGGCTGTTCTTGTGGAATTGGCAAAGGGATATTTGGAAGCCCATAGAGGGCTATGGTGAAAAAGGAAATAACTTCCGTTCAAAACTGGAAAGAAGCTTTCTGAGAAACTGCTCTGTGTTCTGTTAATTCATCTCACAGAGTTGCATCTTATCCTTCAAGAAGCCTTTCGCTAAGGCTGTTCTTGTGGAATTGGCAAAGGGATATTTGGAAGCCCATAGAGGGCTATGGTGAAAAAGGAAATATCTTCCGTTCAAAACTGGAAAGAAGCTTTCTGAGAAACTGCTCTGTGTTCTGTTAATTCATCTCACAGAGTTACATCTTTCCCTTCAAGAAGCCTTTCGCTAAGGCTGTTCTTGTGGAATTGGCAAAGGGATATTTGGAAGCCCATAGAGGGCTATGGTGAAAAAGGAAATATCTTCCGTTCAAAACTGGAAAGAAGCTTTCTGAGAAACTGCTCCGTGTTCTGTTAATTCATCTCACAGAGTTACATTTCCCTTCAAGAAGCCTTTCGCTAAGGCTGTTCTTGTGGAATTGGCAAAGGGATATTTGGAAGCCCATAGAGGGCTATGGTGAAAAAGGAAATATCTTCCGTTCAAAACTGGAAAGAAGCTTTCTGAGAAACTGCTCTGTGTTCTGTTAATTCATCTCACAGAGTTGCATCTTATCCTTCAAGAAGCCTTTCGCTAAGGCTGTTCTTGTGGAATTGGCAAAGGGATATTTGGAAGCCCATAGAGGGCTATGGTGAAAAAGGAATATCTTCCGTTCAAAACTCTAAAGAAGCTTTCTGAGAAACTGCTCTGTGTTCTGTTAATTCATCTCACACAGTTACATCTTTCCCTTCAGCAATCCTTTCGCTAAGGCTGTTCTTGTGGAATTGGCAAAGGGATATTTGGAAGCCCATAGAGGGCTATGGTGAAAAAGGAAATATCTTCCGTTCAAAACTGGAAAGAAGCTTTCTGAGAAACTGCTCTGTGTTCTGTTAATTCATCTCACAGAGTTGCATCTTATCCTTCAAGAAGCCTTTCGCTAAGGCTGTTCTTGTGGAATTGGCAAAGGGATATTTGGAAGCCCATAGAGGGCTATGGTGAAAAAGGAATATCTTCCGTTCAAAACTGGAAAGAAGCTTTCTGAGAAACTGCTCTGTGTTCTGTTAATTCATCTCACAGAGTTACATCTTTCCCTTCAGCAATCCTTTCGCTAAGGCTGTTCTTGTGGAATTGGCAAAGGGATATTTGGAAGCCCATAGAGGGCTATGGTGAAAAAGGAAATATCTTCCGTTCAAAACTCGAAAGAAGCTTTCTGAGAAACTGCTCTGTGTTCTGTTAATTCATCTCACAGAGTTACATGTTTCCCTTCAAGAAGCCTTTCGCTAAGGCTGTTCTTGTGGAATTGGCAAAGGGATATTTGGAAGCCCATAGAGGGCTATGGTGAAAAAGGAAATATCTTCCGTTCAAAACTCGAAAGAAGCTTTCTGAGAAACTGCTCTGTGTTCTGTTAATTCATCTCACAGAGTTCCATCGTTCCCGTCAAGAAGCCTTTCGCTAAGGCTGTTCTTGTGGAATTGGCAAAGGGATATTTGGAAGCCCATAGAGGGCTATGGTGAAAAAGGAAATATCTTCCGTTCAAAACTGGAAAGAAGCTTTCTGAGAAACTGCTCTGTGTTCTGTTAATTCATCTCACACAGTTACATCTTTCCCTTCAGGAAGCCTTTCGCTAAGGCTGTTCTTGTGGAATTGGCAAAGGGATATTTGGAAGCCCATAGAGGGCTATGGTGAAAAAGGAAATATCTTCCGTTCAAAACTGGAAAGAAGCTTTCTGAGAAACTGCTCTGTGTTCTGTTAATTCATCTCACAGAGTTACATCTTTCCCTTCAAGAAGCCTTTCGCTAAGGCTGTTCTTGTGGAATTGGCAAAGGGATATTTGGAAGCCCATAGAGGGCTATGGTGAAAAAGGAAGTATCTTCGGTTCAAAACTGGAAATAAGCTTTCTGAGAAACTGCTCTGTGTTCTGTTAATTCATCTCACAGTGTTACATCTTTCCCTTCAAGAAGCCTTTCGCTAAGGCTGTTCTTGTGGAATTGGCAAAGGGATATTTGGAAGCCCATAGAGGGCTAGGGTGAAAAAGGAAATATCTTCCGTTCAAAACTGGAAAGAAGCTTTCTGAGAAACTGCTCTGTGTTCTGTTAATTCATCTCACAGAGTTACATCGTTCCCTTCAAGAAGCCTTTCGCTAAGGCTGTTCTTGTGGAATTGGCAAAGGGATATTTGGAAGCCCATAGAGGGCTATGATGAAAAAGGAAATATTTTCCGTTCAAAACTGGAAAGAAGCTTTCTGAGAAACTGCTCTGTGTTCTGTTAATTCATCTCACAGAGTTACATCTTTCCCTTCAAGAAGCCTCTCGCTAAGGCTGTTCTTGTGGAATTGGCAAAGGGATATTTGGAAGCCCATAGAGGGGTATGGTGAAAAAGGAAATATCTTCCGTTCAAAACTGGAAACAAGCTTTCTGAGAAACTGCTCTGTGTTCTGTTAATTCATCTCACAGAGTTACATCTTTCCCTTCAAGAAGCCTTTCGCTAAGGCTGTTCTTGTGGAATTGGCAAAGGGATATTTGGAAGCCCATAGAGGGCTATGGTGAAAAAGGAAATATCTTCCGTTCAAAACTGGAAAGAAGCTTTCTGAGAAACTGCTCTGCGTTCTGTTAATTCATCTCACAGAGTTACATCTTTCCCTTCAAGAAGCCTTTCGCTAAGGCTGTTCTTGTGGAATTGGCAAAGGGATATTTGGAAGCCCATAGAGGGCTATGGTGAAAAAGGAAATATCTTCCGTTCAAAACTTTAAAGAAGCTTTCTGAGAAACTGCTCCGTGTTCTGTTAATTCATCTCACAGAGTTACATTTCCCTTCAAGAAGCCTTTCGCTAAGGCTGTTCTTGTGGAATTGGCAAAGGGATATTTGGAAGCCCATAGAGGGCTATGGTGAAAAAGGAAATATCTTCCGTTCAAAACTGGAAAGAAGCTTTCTGAGAAACTGCTCTGTGTTCTGTTAATTCATCTCACAGAGTTGCATCTTATCCTTCAAGAAGCCTTTCGCTAAGGCTGTTCTTGTGGAATTGGCAAAGGGATATTTGGAAGCCCATAGAGGGCTATGGTGAAAAAGGAAATATCTTCCGTTCAAAACTGGAAAGAAGCTTTCTGAGAAACTGCTCAGTGTTCTGTTAATTCATCTCACAGTGTTACATCTTTCCCTTCAAGAAGCCTTTCGCTAAGGCTGTTCTTGTGGAATTGGCAAAGGGATATTTGGAAGCCCATAGAGGGGTATGGTGAAAAAGGAAATATCTTCCGTTAAAAACTGGAAAGAAGCTTTCTGAGAAACTGCTCTGTGTTCTGTTAATTCATCTCACAGAGTTACATCTTTCCCTTCAAGAAGCCTTTCGCTAAGGCTGTTCTTGTGGAATTGGCAAAGGGATATTTGGAAGCCCATAGAGGGCTATGGTGAAAAAGGAAGTATCTTCGGTTCAAAACTGGAAATAAGCTTTCTGAGAAACTGCTCTGTGTTCTGTTAATTCATCTCACAGTGTTACATCTTTCCCTTCAAGAAGCCTTTCGCTAAGGCTGTTCTTGTGGAATTGGCAAAGGGATATTTGGAAGCCCATAGAGGGCTAGGGTGAAAAAGGAAATATCTTCCGTTCAAAACTGGAAAGAAGCTTTCTGAGAAACTGCTCTGTGTTCTGTTAATTCATCTCACAGAGTTACATCGTTCCCTTCAAGAAGCCTTTCGCTAAGGCTGTTCTTGTGGAATTGGCAAAGGGATATTTGGAAGCCCATAGAGGGCTATGATGAAAAAGGAAATATTTTCCGTTCAAAACTGGAAAGAAGCTTTCTGAGAAACTGCTCTGTGTTCTGTTAATTCATCTCACAGAGTTACATCTTTCCCTTCAAGAAGCCTCTCGCTAAGGCTGTTCTTGTGGAATTGGCAAAGGGATATTTGGAAGCCCATAGAGGGGTATGGTGAAAAAGGAAATATCTTCCGTTCAAAACTGGAAACAAGCTTTCTGAGAAACTGCTCTTTGTTCTGTTAATTCATCTCACAGAGTTACATCTTTCCCTTCAAGAAGCCTTTCGCTAAGGCTGTTCTTGTGGAATTGGCAAAGGGATATTTGGAAGCCCATAGAGGGCTATGGTGAAAAAGGAAATATCTTCCGTTCAAAACTGGAAAGAAGCTTTCTGAGAAACTGCTCTGCGTTCTGTTAATTCATCTCACAGAGTTACATCTTTCCCTTCAAGAAGCCTTTCGCTAAGGCTGTTCTTGTGGAATTGGCAAAGGGATATTTGGAAGCCCATAGAGGGCTATGGTGAAAAAGGAAATATCTTCCGTTCAAAACTTTAAAGAAGCTTTCTGAGAAACTGCTCCGTGTTCTGTTAATTCATCTCACAGAGTTACATTTCCCTTCAAGAAGCCTTTCGCTAAGGCTGTTCTTGTGGAATTGGCAAAGGGATATTTGGAAGCCCATAGAGGGCTATGGTGAAAAAGGAAATATCTTCCGTTCAAAACTGGAAAGAAGCTTTCTGAGAAACTGCTCTGTGTTCTGTTAATTCATCTCACAGAGTTGCATCTTATCCTTCAAGAAGCCTTTCGCTAAGGCTGTTCTTGTGGAATTGGCAAAGGGATATTTGGAAGCCCATAGAGGGCTATGGTGAAAAAGGAAATATCTTCCGTTCAAAACTGGAAAGAAGCTTTCTGAGAAACTGCTCAGTTTCTGTTAATTCATCTCACAGTGTTACATCTTTCCCTTCAAGAAGCCTTTCGCTAAGGCTGTTCTTGTGGAATTGGCAAAGGGATATTTGGAAGCCCATAGAGGGGTATGGTGAAAAAGGAAATATCTTCCGTTAAAAACTGGAAAGAAGCTTTCTGAGAAACTGCTCTGTGTTCTGTTAATTCATCTCACAGAGTTACATCTTTCCCTTCAAGAAGCCTTTCGCTAAGGCTGTTCTTGTGGAATTGGCAAAGGGATATTTGGAAGCCCATAGAGGGCTATGATGAAAAAGGAAATATTTTCCGTTCAAAACTGGAAAGAAGGTTTCTGAGAAACTGCTCTGTGTTCTGGTAATTCATCTCACAGATTTACATCTTTCCCTTCAAGAAGCCTTTCGCTAAGGCTGTTCTTGTGGAATTGGCAAAGGGATATTTGGAAGCCCATAGAGGGCTATGGTGAAAAAGGAAATATCTTCCGTTCAAAACTGGAAAGAAGCTTTCTGAGAAACTGCTCCGTGTTCTGTTAATTCATCTCACACAGTTACATCTTTCCCTTCAACAATCCTTTCCCTAAGGCTGTTCTTGGGGAATTGGCAAAGGGATATTTGGAAGCCCATAGAGGGCTATGGTGAAAAAGGAAATATCTTCCGTTCAAAACTGGAAAGAAGCTTTCTGAGAAACTGCTCTGTGTTCTGTTAATTCATCTCACAGAGTTACATCTTTCCCTTCAAGAAGCCTTTCGCTAAGGCTGTTCTTGTGGAATTGGCAAAGGGATATTTGGAAGCCCATAGAGGGCTATGGTGAAAAAGGAAATATCTTCCGTTCAAAATTGGAAAGAAGCTTTCTGAGAAACTGCTCTGTGTTCTGTTAATTCATCTCACAGAGTTACATCTTTCCCTTCAAGAAGCCTTTCGCTAAGGCTGTTCTTGTGGAATTGGCAAAGGGATATTTGGAAGCCCATAGAGGGCTATGGTGAAAAAGGAAATATCTTCCGTTCAAAACTGGAAAGAAGCTTTCTGAGAAACTGCTCTGTGTTCTGTTAATTCATCTCACAGAGTTACATCTTTCCCTTCAAGAAGCCTTTCGCTAAGGCTGTTCTTGTGGAATTGGCAAAGGGATATTTGGAAGCCCATAGAGGGCTATGGTGAAAAAGGAAATATCTTCCGTTCAAAACTGGAAAGAAGCTTTCTGAGAAACTGCTCTGTGTTCTGTTAATTCATCTCACAGAGTTACATCTTTCCCTTCAAGAAGCCTTTCGCTAAGGCTGTTCTTGTGGAATTGGCAAAGGGATATTTGGAAGCCCATAGAGGGCTATGGTGAAAAAGGAAATATCTTCCGTTCAAAACTGGAAAGAAGCTTTCTGAGAAACTGCTCTGTGTTCTGTTAATTCATCTCACAGAGTTACATCTTTCCCTTCAAGAAGCCTTTCGCTAAGGCTGTTCTTGTGGAATTGGCAAAGGGATATTTGGAAGCCCATAGAGGGCTATGGTGAAAAAGGAAATATCTTCCGTTCAAAACTGGAAAGAAGCTTTCTGAGAAACTGCTCTGTGTTCTGTTAATTCATCTCACAGAGTTACATCTTTCCCTTCAAGAAGCCTTTCGCTAAGGCTGTTCTTGTGGAATAGGCAAAGGGATATTTGGAAGCCCATAGAGGGCTATGGTGAAAAAGGAAATATCTTCCGTTCAAAACTGGAAAGAAGCTTTCTGAGAAACTGCTCTGTGTTCTGTTAATTCATCTCACAGAGTTATATCTTTCCCTTCAAGAAGCCTTTCGCTAAGGCTGTTCTTGTGGAATTGGCAAAGGGATATTTGGAAGCCCATAGAGAGCTATGGTGAAAAAGGAAATATCTTCCGTTGAAAACTGGAAAGAAGCTTTCTGAGAAACTGCTCTGTGTTCTGTTAATTCATCTCACAGAGTTACATCTTTCCCTTCAAGAAGCCTTTCGGTAAGGTTGTTCTTGTGGAATTGGCAAAGGGATATTTGGAAGCCCATAGAGGGCTATGGTGAAAAAGGAAATACCTTCCGTCAAAACTGGAAAGAAGCTTTCTGAGAAACTGCTCCGTGTTCTGTTAATTCATCTCACAGAGTTACATCGTTCCCTTCAAGAAGCCTTTCGCTAAGGCTGTTCTTGTGGAATTGGCAAAGGGATATTTGGAAGCCCATAGAGGGCTATGGTGAAAAAGGAAATATCTTCCGTTCAAAACTGGAAAGAAGCTTTCTGAGAAACTGCTCCGTGTTCTGTTAATTCATCTCACAGAGTTACATCTTTCCCTTCAAGAAGCCTTTCGCTAAGGCTGTTCTTGTGGAATTGGCAAAGGGATATTTGGAAGCCCATAGAGGGCTATGGTGAAAAAGGAAATATCTTCCGTTCAAAACTGGAAAGAAGCTTTCTGAGAAACTGCTCCGTGTTCTGTTAATTCATCTCACAGAGTTACATTTCCTTTCAAGAAGCCTTTCGCTAAGGCTGTTCTTGTGGAATTGTCAAAGGGATATTTGGAAGCCCATAGAGGGCTATGGTGAAAAAGGAAATATCTTCCGTTCAAAACTGGAAAGAAGCTTTCTGAGAAACTGCTCTGTGTTCTGTTAATTCATCTCACAGAGTTGCATCTTATCCTTCAAGAAGCCTTTCGCTAAGGCTGTTCTTGTGGAATTGGCAAAGGGATATTTGGAAGCCCATAGAGGGCTATGGTGAAAAAGGAATATCTTCCGTTCAAAACTGGAAAGAAGCTTTCTGTGAAACTGCTCTGTGTTCTGTTAATTCATCTCACACAGTTACATCTTTCCCTTCAGCAATCCTTTCGCTAAGGCTGTTCTTGTAGAATTCGCAAAGGGATATTTGGAAGCCCATAGAGGGCTATGGTGAAAAAGGAAATATCTTCCGTTCAAAACTGGAAAGAAGCTTTCTGAGAAACTGCTCAGTGTTCTGTTAATTCATCTCACAGAGTTACATCTTTCCCTTCAAGAAGCCTTTCGCTAAGGCTGTTCTTGTGGAATTGGCAAAGGGATATTTGGAAGCCCATAGAGGGCTATGTTGAAAAAGGAAATACCTTCCGTTCAAAACTGGAAAGAAGCTTTCTGAGAAACTGCTCCGTGTTCTGTTAATTCATCTCACAGAGTTACATCTTTCCCTTCAAGAAGCCTTTCGCTAAGGCTGTTCTTGTGGAATTGGCAAAGGGATATTTGGAAGCCCATAGAGGGCTATGGTGAAAAAGGAAATATCTTCCGTTCAAAATTGGAAAGAAGCTTTCTGAGAAACTGCTCCGTGTTCTGTTAATTCATCTCACAGAGTTACATCTTTCCCTTCAAGAAGCCTTTCGCTAAGGCTGTTCTTGTGGAATTGGCAAAGGGATATTTGGAAGCCCATAGAGGGTTATGGTGAAAAAGGAAATATCTTCCGTTCAAAACTGGAAAGAAGCTTTCTGAGAAACTGCTCTGTGTTCTGTTAATTCATCTCACAGAGTTACATCTTTTCCTTCAAGAAGCCTTTCGCTAAGGCTGTTCTTGTGGAATTGGCAAAGGGATATTTGGAAGCCTATAGAGGGCTATGGTGAAAAAGGAAATATCTTCCGTTCAAAACTGGAAAGAAGCTTTCTGAGAAACTGCTCCGTGTTCTGTTAATTCATCTCACAGAGTTACATTTCCCTTCAGGAAGCCTTTCGCTAAGGCTGTTCTTGTGGAATTGGCAAAGGGATATTTGGAAGCCCATAGAGGGCTATGGTGAAAAAGGAAATATCTTCCGTTCAAAACTGGAAAGAAGCTTTCTGAGAAACTGCTCTGTGTTCTGTTAATTCATCTCACAGAGTTGCATCTTATCCTTCAAGAAGCCTTTCGCTAAGGCTGTTCTTGTGGAATTGGCAAAGGGATATTTGGAAGCCCATAGAGGGCTATGTTGAAAAAGGAAATATCTTCCGTTCAAAACTGGAAAGAAGCTTTCTGAGAAACTGCTCTGTGTTCTGTTAATTCATCTCACAGAGTTACATCTTTCCCTTCAAGAAGCCTTTCGCTAAGGCTGTTCTTGTGGAATTGGCAAAGGGATATTTGGAAGCCCATAGAGGGCTATGGTGAAAAAGGAAATATCTTCCGTTCAAAACTGGAAAGAAGCTTTCTGAGAAACTGCTCTGTGTTCTGGTAATTCATCTCACAGAGTTACATCTTTCCCTTCAAGAAGCCTTTCGCTAAGGCTGTTCTTGTGGAATTGGCAAAGGGATATTTGGAAGCCCATAGAGGGCTATGGTGAAAAAGGAAATATCTTCCGTTCAAAACTGGAAAGAAGCTTTCTGAGAAACTGCTCTGTGTTCTGTTAATTCATCTCACAGAGTTACATCTTTCCCTTCAAGAAGCCTTTCGCTAAGGCTGTTCTTGTGGAATTGGCAAAGGGATATTTGGAAGCCCATAGAGGGCTATGGTGAAAAAGGAAATATCTTCCGTTCAAAACTGGAAAGAAGCTTTCTGAGAAACTGCTCTGTGTTCTGTTAATTCATCTCACAGAGTTACATCTTTCCCTTCAAGAAGCCTTTCGCTAAGGCTGTTCTTGTGGAATTGGCAAAGGGATATTTGGAAGCCCATAGAGGGCTATGGTGAAAAAGGAAATATCTTCCGTTCAAAACTGGAAAGAAGCTTTCTGAGAAACTGCTCTGTGTTCTGTTAATTCATCTCACAGAGTTACATCTTTCCCTTCAAGAAGCCTTTCGCTAAGGCTGTTCTTGTGGAATTGGCAAAGGGATATTTGGAAGCCCATAGAGGGCTATGGTGAAAAAGGAAATATCTTCCGTTCAAAACTGGAAAGAAGCTTTCTGAGAAACTGCTCTGTGTTCTGTTAATTCATCTCACAGAGTTACATCTTTCCATTCAAGAAGCCTTTCGCTAAGGCTGTTCTTGTGGAATAGGCAAAGGGATATTTGGAAGCCCATAGAGGGCTATGGTGAAAAAGGAAATATCTTCCGTTCAAAACTGGAAAGAAGCTTTCTGAGAAACTGCTCTGTGTTCTGTTAATTCATCTCACAGAGTTATATCTTTCCCTTCAAGAAGCCTTTCGCTAAGGCTGTTCTTGTGGAATTGGCAAAGGGATATTTGGAAGCCCATAGAGAGCTATGGTGAAAAAGGAAATATCTTCCGTTGAAAACTGGAAAGAAGCTTTCTGAGAAACTGCTCTGTGTTCTGTTAATTCATCTCACAGAGTTACATCTTTCCCTTCAAGAAGCCTTTCGGTAAGGTTGTTCTTGTGGAATTGGCAAAGGGATATTTGGAAGCCCATAGAGGGCTATGGTGAAAAAGGAAATACCTTCCGTCAAAACTGGAAAGAAGCTTTCTGAGAAACTGCTCCGTGTTCTGTTAATTCATCTCACAGAGTTACATCTTTCCCTTCAAGAAGCCTTTCGCTAAGGCTGTTCTTGTGGAATTGGCAAAGGGATATTTGGAAGCCCATAGAGGGCTATGGTGAAAAAGGAAATATCTTCCGTTCAAAACTGGAAAGAAGCTTTCTGAGAAACTGCTCTGTGTTCTGTTAATTCATCTCACAGAGTTACATCTTTCCCTTCAAGAAGCCTTTCGCTAAGGCTGTTCTTGTGGAATTGGCAAAGGGATATTTGGAAGCCCATAGAGGGCTATGGTGAAAAAGGAAATATCTTCCGTTCAAAACTGGAAAGAAGCTTTCTGAGAAACTGCTCTGTGTTCTGTTAATTCATCTCACAGAGTTACATCTTTCCATTCAAGAAGCCTTTCGCTAAGGCTGTTCTTGTGGAATAGGCAAAGGGATATTTGGAAGCCCATAGAGGGCTATGGTGAAAAAGGAAATATCTTCCGTTCAAAACTGGAAAGAAGCTTTCTGAGAAACTGCTCTGTGTTCTGTTAATTCATCTCACAGAGTTATATCTTTCCCTTCAAGAAGCCTTTCGCTAAGGCTGTTCTTGTGGAATTGGCAAAGGGATATTTGAAAGGCCATAGAGGGCTATGGTGAAAAAGGAAATATCTTCCGTTCAAAACTGGAAAGAAGCTTTCTGAGAAACTGCTCTGTGTTCTGTTAATTCATCTCACAGAGTTACATCTTTCCCTTCAAGAAGCCTTTCGCTAAGGCTGTTCTTGTGGAATTGGCAAAGGGATATTTGGAAGCCCATAGAGGGCTATGGTGAAAAAGGAAATATCTTCCGTTCAAAACTTGAAAGAAGCTTTCTGAGAAACTGCTCCGTGTTCTGTTAATTCATCTCACAGAGTTACATCTTTCCCTTCAAGAAGCCTTTCGCTAAGGCTGTTCTTGTGGAATTGGCAAAGGGATATTTGGAAGCCCATAGAGGGCTATGGTGAAAAAGGAAATATCTTCCGTTCAAAACTGGAAAGAAGCTTTCTGAGAAACTGCTCCGTGTTCTGTTAATTCATCTCACAGAGTTACATTTCCCTTCAAGAAGCCTTTCGCTAAGGCTGTTCTTGTGGAATTGGCAAAGGGATATTTGGAAGCCCATAGAGGGCTATGGTGAAAAAGGAAATATCTTCCGTTCAAAACTGGAAAGAAGCTTTCTGAGAAACTGCTCTGTGTTCTGTTAATTCATCTCACAGAGTTGCATCTTATCCTTCAAGAAGCCTTTCGCTAAGGCTGTTCTTGTGGAATTGGCAAAGGGATATTTGGAAGCCCATAGAGGGCTATGGTGAAAAAGGAAATATCTTCCGTTCAAAACTGGAAAGAAGCTTTCTGAGAAACTGCTCTGTGTTCTGTTAATTCATCTCACAGAGTTACATCTTTCCCTTCAAGAAGCCTTTCGCTAAGGCTGTTCTTGTGGAATTGGCAAAGGGATATTTGGAAGCCCATAGAGGGCTATGGTGAAAAAGGAAATATCTTCCGTTCAAAACTGGAAAGAAGCTTTCTGAGAAACTGCTCCGTGTTCTGTTAATTCATCTCACAGAGTTACATTTCCCTTCAAGAAGCCTTTCGCTAAGGCTGTTCTTGTGGAATTGGCAAAGGGATATTTGGAAGCCCATAGAGGGCTATGGTGAAAAAGGAAATATCTTCCGTTCAAAACTGGAAAGAAGCTTTCTGAGAAACTGCTCTGTGTTCTGTTAATTCATCTCACAGAGTTGCATCTTATCCTTCAAGAAGCCTTTCGCTAAGGCTGTTCTTGTGGAATTGGCAAAGGGATATTTGGAAGCCCATAGAGGGCTATGGTGAAAAAGGAATATCTTCCGTTCAAAACTGGAAAGAAGCTTTCTGAGAAACTGCTCTGTGTTCTGTTAATTCATCTCACAGAGTTACATCTTTCCCTTCAGCAATCCTTTCGCTAAGGCTGTTCTTGTGGAATTGGCAAAGGGATATTTGGAAGCCCATAGAGGGCTATGGTGAAAAAGGAAATATCTTCCGTTCAAAACTCGAAAGAAGCTTTCTGAGAAACTGCTCTGTGTTCTGTTAATTCATCTCACAGAGTTACATGTTTCCCTTCAAGAAGCCTTTCGCTAAGGCTGTTCTTGTGGAATTGGCAAAGGGATATTTGGAAGCCCATAGAGGGCTATGGTGAAAAAGGAAATATCTTCCGTTCAAAACTCGAAAGAAGCTTTCTGAGAAACTGCTCTGTGTTCTGTTAATTCATCTCACAGAGTTCCATCGTTCCCGTCAAGAAGCCTTTCGCTAAGGCTGTTCTTGTGGAATTGGCAAAGGGATATTTGGAAGCCCATAGAGGGCTATGGTGAAAAAGGAAATATCTTCCGTTCAAAACTGGAAAGAAGCTTTCTGAGAAACTGCTCTGTGTTCTGTTAATTCATCTCACACAGTTACATCTTTCCCTTCAGGAAGCCTTTCGCTAAGGCTGTTCTTGTGGAATTGGCAAAGGGATATTTGGAAGCCCATAGAGGGCTATGGTGAAAAAGGAAATATCTTCCGTTCAAAACTGGAAAGAAGCTTTCTGAGAAACTGCTCTGTGTTCTGTTAATTCATCTCACAGAGTTACATCTTTCCCTTCAAGAAGCCTTTCGCTAAGGCTGTTCTTGTGGAATTGGCAAAGGGATATTTGGAAGCCCATAGAGGGCTATGGTGAAAAAGGAAGTATCTTCGGTTCAAAACTGGAAATAAGCTTTCTGAGAAACTGCTCTGTGTTCTGTTAATTCATCTCACAGTGTTACATCTTTCCCTTCAAGAAGCCTTTCGCTAAGGCTGTTCTTGTGGAATTGGCAAAGGGATATTTGGAAGCCCATAGAGGGCTAGGGTGAAAAAGGAAATATCTTCCGTTCAAAACTGGAAAGAAGCTTTCTGAGAAACTGCTCTGTGTTCTGTTAATTCATCTCACAGAGTTACATCGTTCCCTTCAAGAAGCCTTTCGCTAAGGCTGTTCTTGTGGAATTGGCAAAGGGATATTTGGAAGCCCATAGAGGGCTATGATGAAAAAGGAAATATTTTCCGTTCAAAACTGGAAAGAAGCTTTCTGAGAAACTGCTCTGTGTTCTGTTAATTCATCTCACAGAGTTACATCTTTCCCTTCAAGAAGCCTCTCGCTAAGGCTGTTCTTGTGGAATTGGCAAAGGGATATTTGGAAGCCCATAGAGGGGTATGGTGAAAAAGGAAATATCTTCCGTTCAAAACTGGAAAGAAGCTTTCTGAGAAACTGCTCTGTGTTCTGTTAATTCATCTCACAGAGTTACATCTTTCCCTTCAAGAAGCCTTTCGCTAAGGCTGTTCTTGTGGAATTGGCAAAGGGATATTTGGAAGCCCATAGAGGGCTATGGTGAAAAAGGAAATATCTTCCGTTCAAAACTGGAAAGAAGCTTTCTGAGAAACTGCTCTGCGTTCTGTTAATTCATCTCACAGAGTTACATCTTTCCCTTCAAGAAGCCTTTCGCTAAGGCTGTTCTTGTGGAATTGGCAAAGGGATATTTGGAAGCCCATAGAGGGCTATGGTGAAAAAGGAAATATCTTCCGTTCAAAACTTTAAAGAAGCTTTCTGAGAAACTGCTCCGTGTTCTGTTAATTCATCTCACAGAGTTACATTTCCCTTCAAGAAGCCTTTCGCTAAGGCTGTTCTTGTGGAATTGGCAAAGGGATATTTGGAAGCCCATAGAGGGCTATGGTGAAAAAGGAAATATCTTCCGTTCAAAACTGGAAAGAAGCTTTCTGAGAAACTGCTCTGTGTTCTGTTAATTCATCTCACAGAGTTGCATCTTATCCTTCAAGAAGCCTTTCGCTAAGGCTGTTCTTGTGGAATTGGCAAAGGGATATTTGGAAGCCCATAGAGGGCTATGGTGAAAAAGGAAATATCTTCCGTTCAAAACTGGAAAGAAGCTTTCTGAGAAACTGCTCAGTGTTCTGTTAATTCATCTCACAGTGTTACATCTTTCCCTTCAAGAAGCCTTTCGCTAAGGCTGTTCTTGTGGAATTGGCAAAGGGATATTTGGAAGCCCATAGAGGGGTATGGTGAAAAAGGAAATATCTTCCGTTAAAAACTGGAAAGAAGCTTTCTGAGAAACTGCTCTGTGTTCTGTTAATTCATCTCACAGAGTTACATCTTTCCCTTCAAGAAGCCTTTCGCTAAGGCTGTTCTTGTGGAATTGGCAAAGGGATATTTGGAAGCCCATAGAGGGCTATGATGAAAAAGGAAATATTTTCCGTTCAAAACTGGAAAGAAGCTTTCTGAGAAACTGCTCTGTGTTCTGGTAATGCATCTCACAGAGTTACATCTTTCCCTTCAAGAAGCCTTTCGCTAAGGCTGTTCTTGTGGAATTGGCAAAGGGATATTTGGAAGCCCATAGAGGGCTATGGTGAAAAAGGAAATATCTTCCGTTCAAAACTGGAAAGAAGCTTTCTGAGAAACTGCTCCGTGTTCTGTTAATTCATCTCACACAGTTACATCTTTCCCTTCAACAATCCTTTCCCTAAGGCTGTTCTTGGGGAATTGGCAAAGGGATATTTGGAAGCCCATAGAGGGCTATGGTGAAAAAGGAAATATCTTCCGTTCAAAACTGGAAAGAAGCTTTCTGAGAAACTGCTCTGTGTTCTGTTAATTCATCTCACAGAGTTACATCTTTCCCTTCAAGAAGCCTTTCGCTAAGGCTGTTCTTGTGGAATTGGCAAAGGGATATTTGGAAGCCCATAGAGGGCTATGGTGAAAAAGGAAATATCTTCCGTTCAAAATTGGAAAGAAGCTTTCTGAGAAATTTCTCTGTGTTCTGTTAATTCATCTCACAGAGTTACATCTTTCCCTTCAAGAAGCCTTTCGCTAAGGCTGTTCTTGTGGAATTGGCAAAGGGATATTTGGAAGCCCATAGAGGGCTATGGTGAAAAAGGAAATATCTTCCGTTCAAAACTGGAAAGAAGCTTTCTGAGAAACTGCTCTGTGTTCTGTTAATTCATCTCACAGAGTTACATCTTTCCCTTCAAGAAGCCTTTCGCTAAGGCTGTTCTTGTGGAATTGGCAAAGGGATATTTGGAAGCCCATAGAGGGCTATGGTGAAAAAGGAAATATCTTCCGTTCAAAACTGGAAAGAAGCTTTCTGAGAAACTGCTCTGTGTTCTGTTAATTCATCTCACAGAGTTACATCTTTCCCTTCAAGAAGCCTTTCGCTAAGGCTGTTCTTGTGGAATTGGCAAAGGGATATTTGGAAGCCCATAGAGGGCTATGGTGAAAAAGGAAATATCTTCCGTTCAAAACTGGAAAGAAGCTTTCTGAGAAACTGCTCTGTGTTCTGTTAATTCATCTCACAGAGTTACATCTTTCCCTTCAAGAAGCCTTTCGCTAAGGCTGTTCTTGTGGAATTGGCAAAGGGATATTTGGAAGCCCATAGAGGGCTATGGTGAAAAAGGAAATATCTTCCGTTCAAAACTGGAAAGAAGCTTTCTGAGAAACTGCTCTGTGTTCTGTTAATTCATCTCACAGAGTTACATCTTTCCCTTCAAGAAGCCTTTCGCTAAGGCTGTTCTTGTGGAATAGGCAAAGGGATATTTGGAAGCCCATAGAGGGCTATGGTGAAAAAGGAAATATCTTCCGTTCAAAACTGGAAAGAAGCTTTCTGAGAAACTGCTCTGTGTTCTGTTAATTCATCTCACAGAGTTATATCTTTCCCTTCAAGAAGCCTTTCGCTAAGGCTGTTCTTGTGGAATTGGCAAAGGGATATTTGGAAGCCCATAGAGGGCTATGGTGAAAAAGGAAATATCTTCCGTTCAAAACTGGAAAGAAGCTTTCTGAGAAACTGCTCCGTGTTCTGTTAATTCATCTCACAGAGTTACATCTTTCCCTTCAAGAAGCCTTTCGCTAAGGCTGTTCTTGTGGAATTGGCAAAGGGATATTTGGAAGCCCATAGAGGGCTATGGTGAAAAAGGAAATATCTTCCGTTCAAAACTGGAAAGAAGCTTTCTGAGAAACTGCTCCGTGTTCTGTTAATTCATCTCACAGAGTTACATTTCCTTTCAAGAAGCCTTTCGCTAAGGCTGTTCTTGTGGAATTGGCAAAGGGATATTTGGAAGCCCATAGAGGGCTATGGTGAAAAAGGAAATATCTTCCGTTCAAAACTGGAAAGAAGCTTTCTGAGAAACTGCTCTGTGTTCTGTTAATTCATCTCACAGAGTTGCATCTTATCCTTCAAGAAGCCTTTCGCTAAGGCTGTTCTTGTGGAATTGGCAAAGGGATATTTGGAAGCCCATAGAGGGCTATGGTGAAAAAGGAATATCTTCCGTTCAAAACTGGAAAGAAGCTTTCTGTGAAACTGCTCTGTGTTCTGTTAATTCATCTCACACAGTTACATCTTTCCCTTCAGCAATCCTTTCGCTAAGGCTGTTCTTGTAGAATTCGCAAAGGGATATTTGGAAGCCCATAGAGGGCTATGGTGAAAAAGGAAATATCTTCCGTTCAAAACTGGAAAGAAGCTTTCTGAGAAACTGCTCAGTGTTCTGTTAATTCATCTCACAGAGTTACATCTTTCCCTTCAAGAAGCCTTTCGCTAAGGCTGTTCTTGTGGAATTGGCAAAGGGATATTTGGAAGCCCATAGAGGGCTATGTTGAAAAAGGAAATACCTTCCGTTCAAAACTGGAAAGAAGCTTTCTGAGAAACTGCTCCGTGTTCTGTTAATTCATCTCACAGAGTTACATCTTTCCCTTCAAGAAGCCTTTCGCTAAGGCTGTTCTTGTGGAATTGGCAAAGGGATATTTGGAAGCCCATAGAGGGCTATGGTGAAAAAGGAAATATCTTCCGTTCAAAATTGGAAAGAAGCTTTCTGAGAAACTGCTCCGTGTTCTGTTAATTCATCTCACAGAGTTACATCTTTCCCTTCAAGAAGCCTTTCGCTAAGGCTGTTCTTGTGGAATTGGCAAAGGGATATTTGGAAGCCCATAGAGGGCTATGGTGAAAAAGGAAATATCTTCCGTTGAAAACTGGAAAGAAGCTTTCTGAGAAACTGCTCTGTGTTCTGTTAATTCATCTCACAGAGTTACATCTTTCCCTTCAAGAAGCCTTTCGGTAAGGTTGTTCTTGTGGAATTGGCAAAGGGATATTTGGAAGCCCATAGAGGGCTATGGTGAAAAAGGAAATACCTTCCGTCAAAACTGGAAAGAAGCTTTCTGAGAAACTGCTCCGTGTTCTGTTAATTCATCTCACAGAGTTACATCTTTCCCTTCAAGAAGCCTTTCGCTAAGGCTGTTCTTGTGGAATTGGCAAAGGGATATTTGGAAGCCCATAGAGGGCTATGGTGAAAAAGGAAATATCTTCCGTTCAAAACTGGAAAGAAGCTTTCTGAGAAACTGCTCTGTGTTCTGTTAATTCATCTCACAGAGTTACATCTTTCCCTTCAAGAAGCCTTTCGCTAAGGCTGTTCTTGTGGAATTGGCAAAGGGATATTTGGAAGCCCATAGAGGGCTATGGTGAAAAAGGAAATATCTTCCGTTCAAAACTGGAAAGAAGCTTTCTGAGAAACTGCTCTGTGTTCTGTTAATTCATCTCACAGAGTTACATCTTTCCATTCAAGAAGCCTTTCGCTAAGGCTGTTCTTGTGGAATAGGCAAAGGGATATTTGGAAGCCCATAGAGGGCTATGGTGAAAAAGGAAATATCTTCCGTTCAAAACTGGAAAGAAGCTTTCTGAGAAACTGCTCTGTGTTCTGTTAATTCATCTCACAGAGTTATATCTTTCCCTTCAAGAAGCCTTTCGCTAAGGCGGTTCTTGTGGAATTGGCAAAGGGATATTTGGAAGCCCATAGAGGGGTATGGTGAAAAAGGAAATATCTTCCGTTCAAAACTGGAAAGAAGCTTTCTGAGAAACTGCTCTGTGTTCTGTTAATTCATCTCACAGAGTTACATCTTTCCCTTCAAGAAGCCTTTCGCTAAGGCTGTTCTTGTGGAATTGGCAAAGGGATATTTGGAAGCCCATAGAGGGCTATGGTGAAAAAGGAAATATCTTCCGTTCAAAACTTGAAAGAAGCTTTCTGAGAAACTGCTCCGTGTTCTGTTAATTCATCTCACAGAGTTACATCTTTCCCTTCAAGAAGCCTTTCGCTAAGGCTGTTCTTGTGGAATTGGCAAAGGGATATTTGGAAGCCCATAGAGGGCTATGGTGAAAAAGGAAATATCTTCCGTTCAAAACTGGAAAGAAGCTTTCTGAGAAACTGCTCCGTGTTCTGTTAATTCATCTCACAGAGTTACATTTCCCTTCAAGAAGCCTTTCGCTAAGGCTGTTCTTGTGGAATTGGCAAAGGGATATTTGGAAGCCCATAGAGGGCTATGGTGAAAAAGGAAATATCTTCCGTTCAAAACTGGAAAGAAGCTTTCTGAGAAACTGCTCTGTGTTCTGTTAATTCATCTCACAGAGTTGCATCTTATCCTTCAAGAAGCCTTTCGCTAAGGCTGTTCTTGTGGAATTGGCAAAGGGATATTTGGAAGCCCATAGAGGGCTATGGTGAAAAAGGAAATATCTTCCGTTCAAAACTGGAAAGAAGCTTTCTGAGAAACTGCTCTGTGTTCTGTTAATTCATCTCACAGAGTTACATCTTTCCCTTCAAGAAGCCTTTCGCTAAGGCTGTTCTTGTGGAATTGGCAAAGGGATATTTGGAAGCCCATAGAGGGCTATGGTGAAAAAGGAAATATCTTCCGTTCAAAACTGGAAAGAAGCTTTCTGAGAAACTGCTCCGTGTTCTGTTAATTCATCTCACAGAGTTACATTTCCCTTCAAGAAGCCTTTCGCTAAGGCTGTTCTTGTGGAATTGGCAAAGGGATATTTGGAAGCCCATAGAGGGCTATGGTGAAAAAGGAAATATCTTCCGTTCAAAACTGGAAAGAAGCTTTCTGAGAAACTGCTCTGTGTTCTGTTAATTCATCTCACAGAGTTGCATCTTATCCTTCAAGAAGCCTTTCGCTAAGGCTGTTCTTGTGGAATTGGCAAAGGGATATTTGGAAGCCCATAGAGGGCTATGGTGAAAAAGGAATATCTTCCGTTCAAAACTCTAAAGAAGCTTTCTGAGAAACTGCTCTGTGTTCTGTTAATTCATCTCACACAGTTACATCTTTCCCTTCAGCAATCCTTTCGCTAAGGCTGTTCTTGTGGAATTGGCAAAGGGATATTTGGAAGCCCATAGAGGGCTATGGTGAAAAAGGAAATATCTTCCGTTCAAAACTGGAAAGAAGCTTTCTGAGAAACTGCTCTGTGTTCTGTTAATTCATCTCACAGAGTTGCATCTTATCCTTCAAGAAGCCTTTCGCTAAGGCTGTTCTTGTGGAATTGGCAAAGGGATATTTGGAAGCCCATAGAGGGCTATGGTGAAAAAGGAATATCTTCCGTTCAAAACTGGAAAGAAGCTTTCTGAGAAACTGCTCTGTGTTCTGTTAATTCATCTCACAGAGTTACATCTTTCCCTTCAGCAATCCTTTCGCTAAGGCTGTTCTTGTGGAATTGGCAAAGGGATATTTGGAAGCCCATAGAGGGCTATGGTGAAAAAGGAAATATCTTCCGTTCAAAACTCGAAAGAAGCTTTCTGAGAAACTGCTCTGTGTTCTGTTAATTCATCTCACAGAGTTACATGTTTCCCTTCAAGAAGCCTTTCGCTAAGGCTGTTCTTGTGGAATTGGCAAAGGGATATTTGGAAGCCCATAGAGGGCTATGGTGAAAAAGGAAATATCTTCCGTTCAAAACTCGAAAGAAGCTTTCTGAGAAACTGCTCTGTGTTCTGTTAATTCATCTCACAGAGTTCCATCGTTCCCGTCAAGAAGCCTTTCGCTAAGGCTGTTCTTGTGGAATTGGCAAAGGGATATTTGGAAGCCCATAGAGGGCTATGGTGAAAAAGGAAATATCTTCCGTTCAAAACTGGAAAGAAGCTTTCTGAGAAACTGCTCTGTGTTCTGTTAATTCATCTCACACAGTTACATCTTTCCCTTCAGGAAGCCTTTCGCTAAGGCTGTTCTTGTGGAATTGGCAAAGGGATATTTGGAAGCCCATAGAGGGCTATGGTGAAAAAGGAAATATCTTCCGTTCAAAACTGGAAAGAAGCTTTCTGAGAAACTGCTCTGTGTTCTGTTAATTCATCTCACAGAGTTACATCTTTCCCTTCAAGAAGCCTTTCGCTAAGGCTGTTCTTGTGGAATTGGCAAAGGGATATTTGGAAGCCCATAGAGGGCTATGGTGAAAAAGGAAGTATCTTCGGTTCAAAACTGGAAATAAGCTTTCTGAGAAACTGCTCTGTGTTCTGTTAATTCATCTCACAGTGTTACATCTTTCCCTTCAAGAAGCCTTTCGCTAAGGCTGTTCTTGTGGAATTGGCAAAGGGATATTTGGAAGCCCATAGAGGGCTAGGGTGAAAAAGGAAATATCTTCCGTTCAAAACTGGAAAGAAGCTTTCTGAGAAACTGCTCTGTGTTCTGTTAATTCATCTCACAGAGTTACATCGTTCCCTTCAAGAAGCCTTTCGCTAAGGCTGTTCTTGTGGAATTGGCAAAGGGATATTTGGAAGCCCATAGAGGGCTATGATGAAAAAGGAAATATTTTCCGTTCAAAACTGGAAAGAAGCTTTCTGAGAAACTGCTCTGTGTTCTGTTAATTCATCTCACAGAGTTACATCTTTCCCTTCAAGAAGCCTCTCGCTAAGGCTGTTCTTGTGGAATTGGCAAAGGGATATTTGGAAGCCCATAGAGGGGTATGGTGAAAAAGGAAATATCTTCCGTTCAAAACTGGAAAGAAGCTTTCTGAGAAACTGCTCTGTGTTCTGTTAATTCATCTCACAGAGTTACATCTTTCCCTTCAAGAAGCCTTTCGCTAAGGCTGTTCTTGTGGAATTGGCAAAGGGATATTTGGAAGCCCATAGAGGGCTATGGTGAAAAAGGAAATATCTTCCGTTCAAAACTGGAAAGAAGCTTTCTGAGAAACTGCTCTGCGTTCTGTTAATTCATCTCACAGAGTTACATCTTTCCCTTCAAGAAGCCTTTCGCTAAGGCTGTTCTTGTGGAATTGGCAAAGGGATATTTGGAAGCCCATAGAGGGCTATGGTGAAAAAGGAAATATCTTCCGTTCAAAACTTTAAAGAAGCTTTCTGACAAACTGCTCCGTGTTCTGTTAATTCATCTCACAGAGTTACATTTCCCTTCAAGAAGCCTTTCGCTAAGGCTGTTCTTGTGGAATTGGCAAAGGGATATTTGGAAGCCCATAGAGGGCTATGGTGAAAAAGGAAATATCTTCCGTTCAAAACTGGAAAGAAGCTTTCTGAGAAACTGCTCTGTGTTCTGTTAATTCATCTCACAGAGTTGCATCTTATCCTTCAAGAAGCCTTTCGCTAAGGCTGTTCTTGTGGAATTGGCAAAGGGATATTTGGAAGCCCATAGAGGGCTATGGTGAAAAAGGAAATATCTTCCGTTCAAAACTGGAAAGAAGCTTTCTGAGAAACTGCTCAGTGTTCTGTTAATTCATCTCACAGTGTTACATCTTTCCCTTCAAGAAGCCTTTCGCTAAGGCTGTTCTTGTGGAATTGGCAAAGGGATATTTGGAAGCCCATAGAGGGGTATGGTGAAAAAGGAAATATCTTCCGTTAAAAACTGGAAAGAAGCTTTCTGAGAAACTGCTCTGTGTTCTGTTAATTCATCTCACAGAGTTACATCTTTCCCTTCAAGAAGCCTTTCGCTAAGGCTGTTCTTGTGGAATTGGCAAAGGGATATTTGGAAGCCCATAGAGGGCTATGATGAAAAAGGAAATATTTTCCGTTCAAAACTGGAAAGAAGCTTTCTGAGAAACTGCTCTGTGTTCTGGTAATGCATCTCACAGAGTTACATCTTTCCCTTCAAGAAGCCTTTCGCTAAGGCTGTTCTTGTGGAATTGGCAAAGGGATATTTGGAAGCCCATAGAGGGCTATGGTGAAAAAGGAAATATCTTCCGTTCAAAACTGGAAAGAAGCTTTCTGAGAAACTGCTCCGTGTTCTGTTAATTCATCTCACACAGTTACATCTTTCCCTTCAACAATCCTTTCCCTAAGGCTGTTCTTGGGGAATTGGCAAAGGGATATTTGGAAGCCCATAGAGGGCTATGGTGAAAAAGGAAATATCTTCCGTTCAAAACTGGAAAGAAGCTTTCTGAGAAACTGCTCTGTGTTCTGTTAATTCATCTCACAGAGTTACATCTTTCCCTTCAAGAAGCCTTTCGCTAAGGCTGTTCTTGTGGAATTGGCAAAGGGATATTTGGAAGCCCATAGAGGGCTATGGTGAAAAAGGAAATATCTTCCGTTCAAAATTGGAAAGAAGCTTTCTGAGAAATTGCTCTGTGTTCTGTTAATTCATCTCACAGAGTTACATCTTTCCCTTCAAGAAGCCTTTCGCTAAGGCTGTTCTTGTGGAATTGGCAAAGGGATATTTGGAAGCCCATAGAGGGCTATGGTGAAAAAGGAAATATCTTCCGTTCAAAACTGGAAAGAAGCTTTCTGAGAAACTGCTCTGTGTTCTGTTAATTCATCTCACAGAGTTACATCTTTCCCTTCAAGAAGCCTTTCGCTAAGGCTGTTCTTGTGGAATTGGCAAAGGGATATTTGGAAGCCCATAGAGGGCTATGGTGAAAAAGGAAATATCTTCCGTTCAAAACTGGAAAGAAGCTTTCTGAGAAACTGCTCTGTGTTCTGTTAATTCATCTCACAGAGTTACATCTTTCCCTTCAAGAAGCCTTTCGCTAAGGCTGTTCTTGTGGAATTGGCAAAGGGATATTTGGAAGCCCATAGAGGGCTATGGTGAAAAAGGAAATATCTTCCGTTCAAAACTGGAAAGAAGCTTTCTGAGAAACTGCTCTGTGTTCTGTTAATTCATCTCACAGAGTTACATCTTTCCCTTCAAGAAGCCTTTCGCTAAGGCTGTTCTTGTGGAATTGGCAAAGGGATATTTGGAAGCCCATAGAGGGCTATGGTGAAAAAGGAAATATCTTCCGTTCAAAACTGGAAAGAAGCTTTCTGAGAAACTGCTCTGTGTTCTGTTAATTCATCTCACAGAGTTACATCTTTCCCTTCAAGAAGCCTTTCGCTAAGGCTGTTCTTGTGGAATAGGCAAAGGGATATTTGGAAGCCCATAGAGGGCTATGGTGAAAAAGGAAATATCTTCCGTTCAAAACTGGAAAGAAGCTTTCTGAGAAACTGCTCTGTGTTCTGTTAATTCATCTCACAGAGTTATATCTTTCCCTTCAAGAAGCCTTTCGCTAAGGCTGTTCTTGTGGAATTGGCAAAGGGATATTTGGAAGCCCATAGAGAGCTATGGTGAAAAAGGAAATATCTTCCGTTGAAAACTGGAAAGAAGCTTTCTGAGAAACTGCTCTGTGTTCTGTTAATTCATCTCACAGAGTTACATCTTTCCCTTCAAGAAGCCTTTCGGTAAGGTTGTTCTTGTGGAATTGGCAAAGGGATATTTGGAAGCCCATAGAGGGCTATGGTGAAAAAGGAAATACCTTCCGTCAAAACTGGAAAGAAGCTTTCTGAGAAACTGCTCCGTGTTCTGTTAATTCATCTCACAGAGTTACATCTTTCCCTTCAAGAAGCCTTTCGCTAAGGCTGTTCTTGTGGAATTGGCAAAGGGATATTTGGAAGCCCATAGAGGGCTATGGTGAAAAAGGAAATATCTTCCGTTCAAAACTGGAAAGAAGCTTTCTGAGAAACTGCTCCGTGTTCTGTTAATTCATCTCACAGAGTTACATCTTTCCCTTCAAGAAGCCTTTCGCTAAGGCTGTTCTTGTGGAATTGGCAAAGGGATATTTGGAAGCCCATAGAGGGCTATGGTGAAAAAGGAAATATCTTCCGTTCAAAACTGGAAAGAAGCTTTCTGAGAAACTGCTCCGTGTTCTGTTAATTCATCTCACAGAGTTACATTTCCCTTCAAGAAGCCTTTCGCTAAGGCTGTTCTTGTGGAATTGTCAAAGGGATATTTGGAAGCCCATAGAGGGCTATGGTGAAAAAGGAAATATCTTCCGTTCAAAACTGGAAAGAAGCTTTCTGAGAAACTGCTCTGTGTTCTGTTAATTCATCTCACAGAGTTGCATCTTATCCTTCAAGAAGCCTTTCGCTAAGGCTGTTCTTGTGGAATTGGCAAAGGGATATTTGGAAGCCCATAGAGGGCTATGGTGAAAAAGGAATATCTTCCGTTCAAAACTGGAAAGAAGCTTTCTGTGAAACTGCTCTGTGTTCTGTTAATTCATCTCACACAGTTACATCTTTCCCTTCAGCAATCCTTTCGCTAAGGCTGTTCTTGTAGAATTCGCAAAGGGATATTTGGAAGCCCATAGAGGGCTATGGTGAAAAAGGAAATATCTTCCGTTCAAAACTGGAAAGAAGCTTTCTGAGAAACTGCTCAGTGTTCTGTTAATTCATCTCACAGAGTTACATCTTTCCCTTCAAGAAGCCTTTCGCTAAGGCTGTTCTTGTGGAATTGGCAAAGGGATATTTGGAAGCCCATAGAGGGGTATGGTGAAAAAGGAAATATCTTCCGTTCAAAACTGGAAAGAAGCTTTCTGAGAAACTGCTCTGTGTTCTGGTAATTCATCTCACAGAGTTACATCTTTCCCTTCAAGAAGCCTTTCGCTAAGGCTGTTCTTGTGGAATTGGCAAAGGGATATTTGGAAGCCCATAGAGGGCTATGGTGAAAAAGGAAATATCTTCCATTCAAAACTGGAAAGAAGCTTTCTGAGAAACTGCTCTGTGTTCTGTTAATTCATCTCACAGAGTTACATCTTTCCCTTCAAGAAGCCTTTCGCTAAGGCTGTTCTTGTGGAATTGGCAAAGAGATATTTGGAAGTCCATAGAGGGCTATGGTGAAAAAGGAAATATCTTCCGTTCAAAACTGGAAAGAAGCTTTCTGAGAAACTGCTCTGTGTTCTGTTAATTCATCTCACACAGTTACATCTTTCCCTTCAACAATCCTTTCGCTAAGGCTGTTCTTGGGGAATTGGCAAAGCGATATTTGGAAGCCCATAGAGGGCTATGTTGAAAAAGGAAATATCTTCCGTTCAAAACTGGAAAGAAGCTTTCTGAGAAACTGCTCCGTGTTCTGTTAATTCATCTCACAGAGTTACATCTTTCCCTTCAAGAAGCCTTTCGCTAAGGCTGTTCTTGTGGAATTGGCAAAGGGATATTTGGAAGCCCATAGAGGGCTATGGTGAAAAAGGAAATATCTTCCGTTCAAAATTGGAAAGAAGCTTTCTGAGAAACTGCTCCGTGTTCTGTTAATTCATCTCACAGAGTTACATCTTTCCCTTCAAGAAGCCTTTCGCTAAGGCTGTTCTTGTGGAATTGGCAAAGGGATATTTGGAAGCCCATAGAGGGTTATGGTGAAAAAGGAAATATCTTCCGTTCAAAACTGGAAAGAAGCTTTCTGAGAAACTGCTCTGTGTTCTGTTAATTCATCTCACAGAGTTACATCTTTCCCTTCAAGAAGCCTTTCGCTAAGGCTGTTCTTGTGGAATTGGCAAAGGGATATTTGGAAGCCCATAGAGGGCTATGGTGAAAAAGGAAATATCTTCCGTTCAAAACTGGAAAGAAGCTTTCTGAGAAACTGCTCCGTGTTCTGTTAATTCATCTCACAGAGTTACATTTCCCTTCAGGAAGCCTTTCGCTAAGGCTGTTCTTGTGGAATTGGCAAAGGGATATTTGGAAGCCCATAGAGGGCTATGGTGAAAAAGGAAATATCTTCCGTTCAAAACTGGAAAGAAGCTTTCTGAGAAACTGCTCTGTGTTCTGTTAATTCATCTCACAGAGTTGCATCTTATCCTTCAAGAAGCCTTTCGCTAAGGCTGTTCTTGTGGAATTGGCAAAGGGATATTTGGAAGCCCATAGAGGGCTATGGTGAAAAAGGAATATCTTCCGTTCAAAACTCTAAAGAAGCTTTCTGAGAAACTGCTCTGTGTTCTGTTAATTCATCTCACACAGTTACATCTTTCCCTTCAGCAATCCTTTCGCTAAGGCTGTTCTTGTAGAATTCGCAAAGGGATATTTGGAAGCCCATAGAGGGCTATGATGAAAAAGGAAATATTTTCCGTTCAAAACTGGAAAGAAGCTTTCTGAGAAACTGCTCTGTGTTCTGGTAATTCATCTCACAGAGTTACATCTTTCCCTTCAAGAAGCCTTTCGCTAAGGCTGTTCTTGTGGAATTGGCAAAGGGATATTTGGAAGCCCATAGAGGGCTATGGTGAAAAAGGAAATATCTTCCGTTCAAAACTGGAAAGAAGCTTTCTGAGAAACTGCTCTGTGTTCTGTTAATTCATCTCACACAGTTACATCTTTCCCTTCAACAATCCTTTCCCTAAGGCTGTTCTTGGGGAATTGGCAAAGGGATATTTGGAAGCCCATAGAGGGCTATGTTGAAAAAGGAAATATCTTCCGTTCAAAACTGGAAAGAAGCTTTCTGAGAAACTGCTCTGTGTTCTGTTAATTCATCTCACAGAGTTACATCTTTCCCTTCCATAAGCCTTTCGCTAAGGCTGTTCTTGTGGAATTGGCAAAGGGATATTTGCAAGCCCATAGAGGGCTATGGTGAAAAAGGAAATATCTTCCGTTCAAAATTGGAAAGAAGCTTTCTGAGAAACTGCTCTGTGTTCTGTTAATTCATCTCACAGAGTTACATCTTTCCCTTCAAGAAGCCTTTCGCTAAGGCTGTTCTTGTGGAATTGGCAAAGGGATATTTGGAAGCCCATAGAGGGCTATGGTGAAAAAGGAAATATCTTCCGTTAAAAACTGGAAAGAAGCTTTCTGAGAAACTGCTCTGTGTTCTGTTAATTCATCTCACAGAGTTACATCTTTCCCTTCAAGAAGCCTTTCGCTAAGGCTGTTCTTGTGGAATTGGCAAAGGGATATTTGGAAGCCCATAGAGGGCTATGGTGAAAAAGGAAATATCTTCCGTTCAAAACTGGAAAGAAGCTTTCTGAGAAACTGCTCTGTGTTCTGTTAATTCATCTCACAGAGTTACATCTTTCCCTTCAAGAAGCCTTTCGCTAAGGCTGTTCTTGTGGAATTGGCAAAGGGATATTTGGAAGCCCATAGAGGGCTATGGTCAAAAAGGAAATATCTTCCGTTCAAAACTGGAAAGAAGCTTTCTGAGAAACTGCTCTGTGTTCTGTTAATTCATCTCACAGAGTTACATCTTTCCCTTCAAGAAGCCTTTCGCTAAGGCTGTTCTTGTGGAATTGGCAAAGGGATATTTGGAAGCCCATAGAGGGCTATGGTGAAAAAGGAAATATCTTCCGTTCAAAACTGGAAAGAAGCTTTCTGAGAAACTGCTCTGTGTTCTGTTAATTCATCTCACAGAGTTACATCTTTCCCTTCAAGAAGCCTTTCGCTAAGGCTGTTCTTGTGGAATTGGCAAAGGGATATTTGGAAGCCCATAGAGGGCTATGGTGAAAAAGGAAATATCTTCCGTTCAAAACTGGAAAGAAGCTTTCTGAGAAACTGCTCTGTGTTCTGTTAATTCATCTCACAGAGTTACATCTTTCCCTTCAAGAAGCCTTTCGCTAAGGCTGTTCTTGTGGAATTGGCAAAGGGATATTTGGAAGCCCATAGAGGGCTATGATGAAAAAGGAAATATCTTCCGTTCAAAACTGGAAAGAAGCTTTCTGAGAAACTGCTCTGTGTTCTGTTAATTCATCTCACAGAGTTACATCTTTCCATTCAAGAAGCCTTTCGCTAAGGCTGTTCTTGTGGAATAGGCAAAGGGATATTTGGAAGCCCATAGAGGGCTATGGTGAAAAAGGAAATATCTTCCGTTCAAAACTGGAAAGAAGCTTTCTGAGAAACTGCTCTGTGTTCTGTTAATTCATCTCACAGAGTTATATCTTTCCCTTCAAAAAGCCTTTCGCTAAGGCTGTTCTTGTGGAATTGGCAAAGGGATATTTGGAAGCCCATAGAGAGCTATGGTGAAAAAGGAAATATCTTCCGTTCAAAACTGGAAAGAAGCTTTCTGAGAAACTGCTCTGTGTTCTGTTAATTCATCTCACAGAGTTACATCTTTCCCTTCAAGAAGCCTTTCGGTAAGGTTGTTCTTGTGGAATTGGCAAAGGGATATTTGGAAGCCCATAGAGGGCTATGGTGAAAAAGGAAATACCTTCCGTCAAAACTGGAAAGAAGCTTTCTGAGAAACTGCTCCGTGTTCTGTTAATTCATCTCACAGAGTTACATCTTTCCCTTCAAGAAGCCTTTCGCAAAGGCTGTTCTTGTGGAATTGGCAAAGGGATATTTGGAAGCCCATAGAGGGCTATGGTGAAAAAGGAAATATCTTCCGTTCAAAACTGGAAAGAAGCTTTCTGAGAAACTGCTCTGTGTTCTGCTCATTCATCTCACAGAGTTACATCTTTCCCTTCAAGATGTCTTTCGCTAAGGCTGTTCTTGAGGAATTGGCAAAGGGATATTTGGAAGCAAATAGAGGGCTATGTTGTAAAAGGAAATATCTTCCGTTCAAAACTGGAAAGAAGCTTTCTGAGAAACTGCTCTGTGTTCTGTTAATTCATCTCACAGAGTTACATCTTTCCCTTCAAGAAGCCTTTCGCTAAGGCTGTTCTTGTGGAATTGGCAAAGGGATATTTGGAAGCCCATAGAGGGCTATGGTGAAAAAGGAAATATCTTCCGTTCAAAACTCGAAAGAAGCTTTCTGAGAAACTGCTCTGTGTTCTGTTAATTCATCTCACACAGTTACATCTTTCCCTTCAGGAAGCCTTTCGCTAAGGCTGTTCTTGTGGAATTGGCAAAGGGATATTTGGAAGCCCATAGAGGGCTATGGTGAAAAAGGAAGTATCTTCGGTTCAAAACTGGAAATAAGCTTTCTGAGAAACTGCTCTGTGTTCTGTTAGTTCATCTCACAGTGTTACATCTTTCCCTTCAAGAAGCCTTTCGCTAAGGCTGTTCTTGTGGAATTGGCAAAGGGATATTTGGAAGCCCATAGAGGGCTATGGTGAAAAAGGAAATATCTTCCGTTCAAAACTGGAAAGAAGCTTTCTGAGAAACTGCTCTGTGTTCTGTTAATTCATCTCACAGAGTTACATCGTTCCCTTCAAGAAGCCTTTCGCTAAGGCTGTTCTTGTGGAATTGGCAAAGGGATATTTGGAAGCCCATAGAGGGCTATGATGAAAAAGGAAATATTTTCCGTTCAAAACTGGAAAGAAGCTTTCTGAGAAACTGCTCTGTGTTCTGTTAATTCATCTCACAGAGTTACATCTTTCCCTTCAAGAAGCCTCTCGCTAAGGCTGTTCTTGTGGAATTGGCAAAGGGATATTTGGAAGCCCATAGAGGGGTATGGTGAAAAAGGAAATATGTTCCGTTCAAAACTGGAAAGAAGCTTTCTGAGAAACTGCTCTGTGTTCTGTTAATTCATCTCACAGAGTTACATCTTTCCCTTCAAGAAGCCTTTCGCTAAGGCTGTTCTTGTGGAATTGGCAAAGGGATATTTGGAAGCCCATAGAGGGCTATTGTGAAAAAGGAAATATCTTCCGTTCAAAACTGGAAAGAAGCTTTCTGAGAAACTGCTCTGCGTTCTGTTAATTCATCTCACAGAGTTACATCTTTCCCTTCAAGAAGCCTTTCGCTAAGGCTGTTCTTGTGGAATTGGCAAAGGGATATTTGGAAGCCCATAGAGGGCTATGGTGAAAAAGGAAATATCTTCCGTTCAAAACTTTAAAGAAGCTTTCTGAGAAACTGCTCCGTGTTCTGTTAATTCATCTCACAGAGTTACATTTCCCTTCAAGAAGCCTTTCGCTAAGGCTGTTCTTGTGGAATTGGCAAAGGGATATTTGGAAGCCCATAGAGGGCTATGGTGAAAAAGGAAATATCTTCCGTTCAAAACTGGAAAGAAGCTTTCTGAGAAACTGCTCTGTGTTCTGTTAATTCATCTCACAGAGTTACATCTTTCCCTTCAAGAAGCCTTTCGGTAAGGTTGTTCTTGTGGAATTGGCAAAGGGATATTTGGAAGCCCATAGAGGGCTATGGTGAAAAAGGAAATACCTTCCGTCAAACCTGGAAAGAAGCTTTCTGAGAAACTGCTCCGTGTTCTGTTAATTCATCTCACAGAGTTACATCTTTCCCTTCAAGAAGCCTTTCGCTAAGGCTGTTCTTGTGGAATTGGCAAAGGGATATTTGGAAGCCCATAGAGGGGTATGGTGAAAAAGGAAATATCTTCCGTTCAAAACTGGAAAGAAGCTTTCTGAGAAACTGCTCTGTGTTCTGTTAATTCATCTCACAGAGTTACATCTTTCCCTTCAAGAAGCCTTTCGCTAAGGCTGTTCTTGTGGAATTGGCAAAGGGATATTTGGAAGCCCATAGAGGGCTATGGTGAAAAAGGAAATATCTTCCGTTCAAAACTGGAAAGAAGCTTTCTGAGAAACTGCTCTGTGTTCTGTTAATTCATCTCACAGAGTTACATCTTTCCCTTCAAGAAGCCTTTCGCTAAGGCTGTTCTTGTGGAATTGGCAAAGGGATATTTGGAAGCCCATAGAGGGCTATGGTGAAAAAGGAAATATCTTCCGTTCAAAACTGGAAAGAAGCTTTCTGAGAAACTGCTCCGTGTTCTGTTAATTCATCTCACAGAGTTACATTTCCCTTCAAGAAGCCTTTCGCTAAGGCTGTTCTTGTGGAATTGGCAAAGGGATATTTGGAAGCCCATAGAGGGCTATGGTGAAAAAGGAAATATCTTCCGTTCAAAACTGGAAAGAAGGTTTCTGAGAAACTGCTCTGTGTTCTGTTAATTCATCTCACAGAGTTGCATCTTATCCTTCAAGAAGCCTTTCGCTAAGGCTGTTCTTGTGGAATTGGCAAAGGGATATTTGGAAGCCCATAGAGGGCTATGGTGAAAAAGGAATATCTTCCGTTCAAAACTCTAAAGAAGCTTTCTGAGAAACTGCTCTGTGTTCTGTTAATTCATCTCACACAGTTACATCTTTCCCTTCAGCAATACTTTCGCTAAGGCTGTTCTTGTAGAATTCGCAAAGGGATATTTGGAAGCCCATAGAGGGCTATGGTGAAAAAGGAAATATCTTCCGTTCAAAACTGGAAAGAAGCTTTCTGAGAAACTGCTCTGTGTTCTGTTAATTCATCTCACAGAGTTACATCTTTCCCTTCAAGAAGCCTTTCGGTAAGGTTGTTCTTGTGGAATTGGCAAAGGGATATTTGGAAGCCCATAGAGGGCTATGGTGAAAAAGGAAATACCTTCCGTCAAAACTGGAAAGAAGCTTTCTGAGAAACTGCTCCGTGTTCTGTTAATTCATCTCACAGAGTTACATCTTTCCCTTCAAGAAGCCTTTCGCAAAGGCTGTTCTTGTGGAATTGGCAAAGGGATATTTGGAAGCCCATAGAGGGCTATGGTGAAAAAGGAAATATCTTCCGTTCAAAACTGGAAAGAAGCTTTCTGAGAAACTGCTCTGTGTTCTGCTCATTCATCTCACAGAGTTACATCTTTCCCTTCAAGATGTCTTTCGCTAAGGCTGTTCTTGAGGAATTGGCAAAGGGATATTTGGAAGCAAATAGAGGGCTATGTTGTAAAAGGAAATATCTTCCGTTCAAAACTGGAAAGAAGCTTTCTGAGAAACTGCTCTGTGTTCTGTTAATTCATCTCACAGAGTTACATCTTTCCCTTCAAGAAGCCTTTCGCTAAGGCTGTTCTTGTGGAATTGGCAAAGGGATATTTGGAAGCCCATAGAGGGCTATGGTGAAAAAGGAAATATCTTCCGTTCAAAACTCGAAAGAAGCTTTCTGAGAAACTGCTCTGTGTTCTGTTAATTCATCTCACACAGTTACATCTTTCCCTTCAGGAAGCCTTTCGCTAAGGCTGTTCTTGTGGAATTGGCAAAGGGATATTTGGAAGCCCATAGAGGGCTATGGTGAAAAAGGAAGTATCTTCGGTTCAAAACTGGAAATAAGCTTTCTGAGAAACTGCTCTGTGTTCTGTTAGTTCATCTCACAGTGTTACATCTTTCCCTTCAAGAAGCCTTTCGCTAAGGCTGTTCTTGTGGAATTGGCAAAGGGATATTTGGAAGCCCATAGAGGGCTATGGTGAAAAAGGAAATATCTTCCGTTCAAAACTGGAAAGAAGCTTTCTGAGAAACTGCTCTGTGTTCTGTTAATTCATCTCACAGAGTTACATCGTTCCCTTCAAGAAGCCTTTCGCTAAGGCTGTTCTTGTGGAATTGGCAAAGGGATATTTGGAAGCCCATAGAGGGCTATGATGAAAAAGGAAATATTTTCCGTTCAAAACTGGAAAGAAGCTTTCTGAGAAACTGCTCTGTGTTCTGTTAATTCATCTCACAGAGTTACATCTTTCCCTTCAAGAAGCCTCTCGCTAAGGCTGTTCTTGTGGAATTGGCAAAGGGATATTTGGAAGCCCATAGAGGGGTATGGTGAAAAAGGAAATATCTTCCGTTCAAAACTGGAAAGAAGCTTTCTGAGAAACTGCTCTGTGTTCTGTTAATTCATCTCACAGAGTTACATCTTTCCCTTCAAGAAGCCTTTCGCTAAGGCTGTTCTTGTGGAATTGGCAAAGGGATATTTGGAAGCCCATAGAGGGCTATTGTGAAAAAGGAAATATCTTCCGTTCAAAACTGGAAAGAAGCTTTCTGAGAAACTGCTCTGCGTTCTGTTAATTCATCTCACAGAGTTACATCTTTCCCTTCAAGAAGCCTTTCGCTAAGGCTGTTCTTGTGGAATTGGCAAAGGGATATTTGGAAGCCCATAGAGGGCTATGGTGAAAAAGGAAATATCTTCCGTTCAAAACTTTAAAGAAGCTTTCTGAGAAACTGCTCCGTGTTCTGTTAATTCATCTCACAGAGTTACATTTCCCTTCAAGAAGCCTTTCGCTAAGGCTGTTCTTGTGGAATTGGCAAAGGGATATTTGGAAGCCCATAGAGGGCTATGGTGAAAAAGGAAATATCTTCCGTTCAAAACTGGAAAGAAGCTTTCTGAGAAACTGCTCTGTGTTCTGTTAATTCATCTCACAGAGTTACATCTTTCCCTTCAAGAAGCCTTTCGGTAAGGTTGTTCTTGTGGAATTGGCAAAGGGATATTTGGAAGCCCATAGAGGGCTATGGTGAAAAAGGAAATACCTTCCGTCAAAACTGGAAAGAAGCTTTCTGAGAAACTGCTCCGTGTTCTGTTAATTCATCTCACAGAGTTACATCTTTCCCTTCAAGAAGCCTTTCGCTAAGGCTGTTCTTGTGGAATTGGCAAAGGGATATTTGGAAGCCCATAGAGGGGTATGGTGAAAAAGGAAATATCTTCCGTTCAAAACTGGAAAGAAGCTTTCTGAGAAACTGCTCTGTGTTCTGTTAATTCATCTCACAGAGTTACATCTTTCCCTTCAAGAAGCCTTTCGCTAAGGCTGTTCTTGTGGAATTGGCAAAGGGATATTTGGAAGCCCATAGAGGGCTATGGTGAAAAAGGAAATATCTTCCGTTCAAAACTGGAAAGAAGCTTTCTGAGAAACTGCTCTGTGTTCTGTTAATTCATCTCACAGAGTTACATCTTTCCCTTCAAGAAGCCTTTCGCTAAGGCTGTTCTTGTGGAATTGGCAAAGGGATATTTGGAAGCCCATAGAGGGCTATGGTGAAAAAGGAAATATCTTCCGTTCAAAACTGGAAAGAAGCTTTCTGAGAAACTGCTCCGTGTTCTGTTAATTCATCTCACAGAGTTACATTTCCCTTCAAGAAGCCTTTCGCTAAGGCTGTTCTTGTGGAATTGGCAAAGGGATATTTGGAAGCCCATAGAGGGCTATGGTGAAAAAGGAAATATCTTCCGTTCAAAACTGGAAAGAAGCTTTCTGAGAAACTGCTCTGTGTTCTGTTAATTCATCTCACAGAGTTGCATCTTATCCTTCAAGAAGCCTTTCGCTAAGGCTGTTCTTGTGGAATTGGCAAAGGGATATTTGGAAGCCCATAGAGGGCTATGGTGAAAAAGGAATATCTTCCGTTCAAAACTCTAAAGAAGCTTTCTGAGAAACTGCTCTGTGTTCTGTTAATTCATCTCACACAGTTACATCTTTCCCTTCAGCAATACTTTCGCTAAGGCTGTTCTTGTAGAATTCGCAAAGGGATATTTGGAAGCCCATAGAGGGCTATGGTGAAAAAGGAAATATCTTCCGTTCAAAACTGGAAAGAAGCTTTCTGAGAAACTGCTCAGTGTTCTGTTAATTCATCTCACAGAGTTACATCTTTCCCTTCAAGAAGCCTTTCGCTAAGGCTGTTCTTGTGGAATTGGCAAAGGGATATTTGGAAGCCCATAGAGGGCTATGGTGAAAAAGGAAATATCTTCCGTTCAAAACTGGAAAGAAGCTTTCTGAGAAACTGCTCTGTGTTCTGGTAATTCATCTCACAGAGTTACATCTTTCCCTTCAAGAAGCCTTTCGCTAAGGCTGTTCTTGTGGAATTGGCAAAGGGATATTTGGAAGCCCATAGAGGGCTATGGTGAAAAAGGAAATATCTTCCGTTCAAAACTGGAAAGAAGCTTTCTGAGAAACTGCTCTGTGTTCTGTTAATTCATCTCACAGAGTTACATCTTTCCCTTCAAGAAGCCTTTCGCTAAGGCTGTTCTTGTGGAATTGGCAAAGAGATATTTGGAAGTCCATAGAGGGCTATGGTGAAAAAGGAAATATCTTCCGTTCAAAACTGGAAAGAAGCTTTCTGAGAAACTGCTCTGTGTTCTGTTAATTCATCTCAAAGAGTTACATCGTTCCCTTCAACAATCCTTTCGCTAAGGCTGTTCTTCGGGAATTGGCAAAGGGATATTTGGAAGCCCATAGAGGGCTATGTTGAAAAAGGAAATATCTTCCGTTCAAAACTGGAAAGAAGCTTTCTGAGAAACTGCTCTGTGTTCTGTTAATTCATCTCACAGAGTTACATCTTTCCCTTCAAGAAGCCTTTCGCTAAGGCTGTTCTTGTGGAATTGGCAAAGGGATATTTGGAAGCCCATAGAGGGCTATGGTGAAAAAGGAAATATCTTCCGTTCAAAATTGGAAAGAAGCTTTCTGAGAAACTGCTCCGTGTTCTGTTAATTCATCTCACAGAGTTACATCTTTCCCTTCAAGAAGCCTTTCGCTAAGGCTGTTCTTGTGGAATTGGCAAAGGGATATTTGGAAGCCCATAGAGGGGTATGGTGAAAAAGGAAATATCTTCCGTTCAAAACTGGAAAGAAGCTTTCTGAGAAACTGCTCTGTGTTCTGTTAATTCACCTCACAGAGTTACATCTTTCCCTTCAAGAAGCCTTTCGCTAAGGCTGTTCTTGTGGAATTGGCAAAGGGATATTTGGAAGCCCATAGAGGGCTATGGTGAAAAAGGAAATATCTTCCGTTCAAAACTGGAAAGAAGCTTTCTGAGAAACTGCTCCGTGTTCTGTTAATTCATCTCACAGAGTTACATTTCCCTTCAAGAAGCCTTTCGCTAAGGCTGTTCTTGTTGAATTGGCAAAGGGATATTTGGAAGCCCATAGAGGGCTATGGTGAAAAAGGAAATATCTTCCGTTCAAAACTGGAAAG